>NC_134239.1:79310510-79910510 GCF_965152275.1 Natator depressus
TCACTCTCGCCAGTATATAGAAATATATTATGATAAAGATAAAATGTTATTCATCTTATGCAAATGTAGCACCATCAGAGAAGGGAGCACTCTGAAGGTAAAATTTGTTTAATTAATAGGATGTGTCATTTTTACATGTTTTATTACCTCTGCTGAAATGTTTTCAGTGAGGAGCATTTCCCTAAAAGGACAGATTTTTCCTCTCATTTAAACAAGTTTTACACTGGTATAATGTTATTAACTGCAGTAGATTAACTTCCAATTCACATTTTGTGAGTAGAGAATCAGGCCCAAAGAATTAAAAATTCAACATAGCGTACAGGTGATTTTTCTCACATTTGTTTGCAATATACATTTCTTTAAAAATATTTTTGATCTTTTAGTATACCATATGTCTTATAATACTCTGTTAACACAACTTCTCTGCACAAACCTCCATATACACTGGCATACTGATATCCACTCATTCATACATGAAAGTTATGTGTAGTAGAAAGTTGCGGATAATAGTTTTCAGTTTTGAAATTATTTTTACCAAAAACTGTCATTTCAATATCAGCAACAATAAAAACATGTAAATATAAAAAAAAATTAAAATGATTTTCATTGTTTTGACATTACCATCTTATTATTCTAATTTCAAGAGGCTAACTTTCAGATAAAATGTCTTCCCTAGAAAATAAGCTTGTTCTAGTTTACCCATCCATTTTTTTTAGGTTTTAATAAAATACCAGTCACCTCAGTTCTGTATGCGGAGCGTGTCAGCCAAATCTTTAAAAGTATGATACATTTAAAAAATGGAGAATGATTAATATTTTCCATTTAATAAAATATGCAAATTCAAAACAGTAATCTAAAATAACAGATTTTAATGTTTAAATTGTTTTGCATCTAATTTGAAGTTTTTAATCTCTGACATTTCAGTTACATTTCATCATTAACAAAAGACGTTATGTAAAATTAAAGAAATAAAAGCATAAGGTTCTTATTTATTAATAATGAGCTAAGTGCAGTTCTGTGCTCCAAGACCTAAATATCAAGGAGTCCGTAGGCACACGATCAGGAGACCTTGGTTATATTCCAAATTGTCACTGACATACAGTGTGAACTTGGTCAAACCACTTAACATCTCTATTGATCAGTTTCTCCATCAATAAAATGTGGATAAAAATACTCACATACAAGTTATCTGAGATCTAGAGATAAAAATACTAAATAATTGCTAAGTATTTTAGCTGAAACCTTCCTATCTGTTTTTGTTTACATCTTCGGAAATGCAAAGTTATCAGCTCCTCAGGGAACATGGAATCAGCCAAGACGACTCAATAATGTGGCATTTATTTTAGTATATATTTTGAAGGTCTATGGTTTTGTGCCACATACTGAAAAAAACTTTACCTGACCCCAATGGTATATGCAACGCTAAGCTCCTTTGGGGGTTTGCGGTACCTGTGACTTGTCAGCCTTAGGCACATTGTGCCATTATAGCCAAGCAGGCAAGTCAGTGAGATACCATGGTGATGGGTGCAGTATAAAAGCCTAGTTGGAAGACCGAAAGACATACTGATTTAGCTGATTTAAAAAAAGAACAAACCCCATCATACTAAAGCTCATTTTGAACCTTTTTGGGCTGGTACTTATCAGAAATTCCACTGGAATCAGTGGGTGTCTCACTTAAATTCAGAAGTCAGACTCAGATCCTACCTATGCACTTTTGAAGGTTAGATTCTTACGGTCAATTCTAACCAGTTAATTTTGACTGGGTACATTTTATTATCATGATTCAATTGTGAGTGTTTTACCATTTGCACACACAATATCTAAGTAAAGTCACATGGTTTAGTAAAGTCCTTTTTTACATTTTTCATAAGCAAGGCACATGAACTCTCACAAGATAACCTCCCCCCCCCATATATGTCTATTTAATCCAATGACATTTTTAGTTAATTAAAAATAATTCAGTATGAGTTTAATTTAAAAAATTTGAGTTTCAGTCCATCTACAGGCGTCCTCCGAAGTACTTTTTTCACTGCTACTCTAAAAGATGACTTGGCAGGTAGGATCTACCTTAAAACTGCATTGTGGGGCTTCATATCTATAGTGTCTCACTGATTTCATATAAAAAATTCAGTTTACACATTTTTTTAAATAAATGCCAGCCCTGCAAACTCAGCATGGAATCTGAAAGCCAAAATGAGTTCATTTTGGAGAGTGCCTCATCACCAACATTAAAGGCTCTGGAGGCAGAATTTTGCCCCCAGTTACAAATGTGCAACCTATTGGCCTTAAGTGGAGTTGCACAGATGAAACACAGCACATAATTTGAAGTCAGTGGGGTTGCAAAAGTATTCTGTATTAGGTATTTAATTGAACTATTCTTGTCACATGCAAAATCCAGTTCACTCTCCCATTGTTATGTTTGATCTGCAGGACGGTCAGTAGTAAAAAAACAATAATAATGTAATCATGTAAGTAATTAGACATGACTCTAAATACACAAAGAGAGCAGATCTGCTGAGTAAAAAGGTGTCAACTTTATAGTCACTTTTTAGTGTAAAACCACAACTTCAGTTCTCCAATAAAAGTACCATAGTCATTGACAATAAGAAACATCACCATAAGTATTTTTAAATGTTGAAGATAAATAGTCAACAATTCTTAAAAATACAAACTTAATACACAAATTATTACCATTTATTTTTGGAGAAGAAATGTGATCACTATTGGATTCTATACATTATTATACATTTTCTACCTACTGAAATAGAAAACACATTCTATTGAGTATCACATTCTTTTAGAAATAGTGAATTACATGTTCTCATTATTAACTCTTCTTTAAATGATGATCCCTTCAAAAATTGGATTTACTATTATAATCCCAGTGAGGAATAAATTTTGTTTGGATGTATAAACACATTTAAAAAACACATCTAATATTGTCTAAAGGCTATTCTAAATGAAAGTTTTAAAGAAAACTCCAAATTATACCAAAATTCAGTTTTAATATAACAAAATAACTTTTCATCTCCCTGCTGACATGGGATTCTTTTCTTCAGTTTTGTCCTCTCAAGTTATAAAAGTCCCAAGTAATGGGATTTCTTTATGGAGATTATTTAATAACCTAATACATCTAATTGTCAAGATGTTTTTTCCGGCTATTCAATATAGTTTTTTGTCTTAGTTTCATCCCATTACTTTTAGTTATAACCCACACCCTGAATCTCTCCTAATAATTCCTCTCCTTCTTTCAGAGTAGCAGCCGTGTTAGTCTATATCCGCAAAAAGAAAAGAAGTACTTGTGGCACCTTAGAGATTAACAAATTTATTTGAGCATAAGCTTTCCGATGAAGTGAGCTGTAGCTCACGAAAGCTTATGCTCAAATAAATTTGTTAGTCTCTAAGGTGCCACAAGTACTCCTTTTCTCCTTCTTTGACGTTTATACACTTCAGCTAATTGCAATCTGTTATTCTCTCATTTTACCTCTCTCCTCCCATCCTGAAACAATTCCACCTCTTTATTCCCCAAAATAAATGCATATTTCTTCCCTTAAAAAAAACTATTTCACACTGATCTATTTGCATTTTGATCTCCAAATTCCACCTCTATCTAATTTCTCTGTCTGCCACGCTCACCAGTTCTATTTTAACCACTCAGAACTCCATCTTGACTCTGCCCCACTTACCCCATCACAATTCCACATTGTCTTCATTTTAACTAACTTACTTTACCTGGGACTACTAGACAGCCTGGCAGGGCTCACTCACTCTAGCTACTCTGATTGCACGTTGAATGCACTGCTACCATGGATCTATGAGATTTCTCCCAGGGTGGAAAGGGGCTGCATGCTACCTACTCTGGGATGCCATAACTACATCAATCAGGGGTTTGGATTTTTCACACCCCTGACTGATGGACACCAGTACAGTAAAAATGATACACAGCATATAAAAATGTCTTTCCTGTGTTACAATCATCTTAGATTACTATAACATAATAAAGGAATTTTATAGATCTATTTCACTTTTTCTCATTATGCTCCATATTTACTATTAGTACTTAAGTCAGCTTGACAATGAAACTAGACTGGTCTTTTTGTACTAAATATAACTTTGTTCCCATGCACCAGTACAGTGTTGCAGATACAGCAGGGCAATATTTACATCTACAAATGTCCCAAGCTGTTCCAACCAGCCTAAGCTGGCTCCTCCCCCACCCATGATCTTCAGGGCCCAGTCAGCCCCAGTTGCTAATCCTCCATTCAGCTGAACCTATACTTCTCAAGGCAGGTCTTTCATTTTAGCACCAAAGTTACCAATTTTCCACAAAAGTTGGTGTCTACTTTTATTGTTGAAAATTTATTTGCATCAGAAATGAAGACTCAGAACTGAGGTTAGGGGAAGAGTTATTTATACTAAAGGAAAGAATCCTTAGTGTTTTAAGTTTCCTGCATGAATAATTGTTTTGTTGTCCCTCATTTTGGGTCTTTGTCACCCACCGTGTCCCACATTTGGGCCTTGACCATTTGAGAGGTCTGGCTCATCGCACTTCTGACACTTCTCCCCATTTTCAGCACCTGAACACTGACTTTTCTTTCACAGGAGAATAATAGGAATTCTGTCTCTGCTCAATTATACATATGGTCACACTCTTCTTGGAAGTATTTAGCCATTGACAAATCTATCTTTCCAAGGTATAATGAAAAATAGCACAAAAAATCTATGTACAGGAACTCCTTACTTAACGTTGTAATTATGTTCCTGAAAAATGCGACTTTAAGTGAAACTACGTTAAGTGAATCCGATTTCCCCATAAGACTTAATGTAAATGAGGGGGTTAGGTTCCAGGGAAATTTTTTTCACCAGACAAAAATATATCCACACACACACACAGTATAAGTTTTAAACGAACAATTTAATACTGGTACACAGCAATGATGATTGTGAAGCTTGGTTGAGGTGGAGGAGTCAGAGGGTCAGATATTTCCCAGGGAATGCCTTACTGCTAAATGACGAACTCAAGGGTTAACTCTCACATTCTACAAGGCAACAGGAAAGGAGGGAGGGCAGACAGAGACAGAGACACACACCCTGTGTGTGTTTGAGAGATAGAGATGTGCATTTCCCCTTTAAGTATGCAGAGTGGGGTCAGAAGTACTCTGCCTTGTTAATTAGATCAGCAAGCTGAGACCAGAATGCAGCTGCAGCCTAAGGCAGCAGCTCCCTCTGTCCATGTGTCCCCCCTGCTCTACGGAAGATGGGGTAAGCGGGGTGCAGGAGCATGGGGGAGGAGGACACCCTGACATTAGCCTCCCTCTTCTCCCCCCCCACCCCCCCACGCACAGCAAGCAGGGGTCTCAGCGAGCAGCTCCAAGGCAGAGGGCAGGAACAGCACATGGCAGTGGGGGGAGGGATAGCTAAACTGCAGGCAAGTGATAGCCTGCTGAGCAGCTGATGCACAGGGAACTTAGGGGAGCGGGAAGCTGATAGGGGGGCTGCCGGTCCACCCTGGTTCCAAGCCCCCACCAGCTAGCTGCAACAGGCTGCTCTTCCTGCAAGCAGTGGACAAAGCAGGCAGCTTCCAAATGACATCAGAAGGAAGCATTGCACAACCTGAAACTAGCATGTTCCCTAATTGATCAGCAACGAAACAATGTTAACCTGGATGACTTTAAGTGAGGAGCTCCTGTTTAGGTCCTTCTTCCTTGTATTAACATAAATCAAAAGTTTCTGAGTGGAAGAGAGGAAGAAACTGAATTCTCCACGATACATCGTTTTAATAACATACAAGGAAATGTCACAGCTCTTCCTTTTTCTTTTTTCTGTGAAACATAAAAACAACATTACCTACTTCATGTATTAATGTTTCATGAGTTTCAAATTACACTTGTAGAGGAGTGTTAATGTATTTTGAGTAGCTTCCTTTACACGTCTCACTTTTTTATAATTAAAAAAGAAAAAATGTGCTGGTTACTTACTGAATTATACAAGAGCACATAAACATGGATTTTCACATTGTTTCAGAACCTATAGTGTGTGTAGTGAATTAATTATTCACACATACTAAGCTGTCATTCAGATGAAACATCTTTCAGAAGAAATGTAAAACTGAAGTCCTAACTGCTGTGGTCAGTAAAGATCTTATGGCACTTTTAGTAAGAGCTGTGGTGTTAGTCTCAGTCACCTGGCTGAATGCAAAATAATTTCATGCTGCCTTTCTAAAATCACCATACAGTTTCAGTTCTTTATTTCTTGCTCTATTTTGTTGTATAGTGGTGCACAAACTGTTGCCACCAATGCGCTCAGATATGGCTGTATTTCACAAATGACTGAATGTTTACTGTTTATAAAGTCCAGTAATTTGAGATGCTTTGGTTGAAGGACATGATGTAAATATAATATTATTACTGGAATTGCTTAAAAAAAAAGAAACCGTGCAATAATCTGGCAATGAAATAAAATAAAATAAAATCTTTAAAGGCCAAATCCAAGTCCTATCTAATTCATTAGCAAAACTCCTACTGACTTTGATGGGATCCGTATTTGACCTTAACTCTGAGCCCCAATTCCTAGCACCAGGTCTAATTAGATATCTTAGTAATTGAATGATACTCAGAGGAGTGGGGAAGGAATCATCATCCTCAAGCACAGCAGACCTATTCCATGGAAGCTACTATTGCCTACATCAGGTAATTAAATTTGTCCCCCACACAGGAGATGGAGAGGAAGATCTGTGCAGTAGCAGATCCCTTGTGCCGCCACCTGTTGCCCTCCTTTTACTGTTTGGGGCTCGCTGCCAATCATAGAGTGCACACCTACTGTGTGTCTCCCCATGTCCTATTCAAATCCCTTGTGCTGTGGAACCTCAGTGAGCATGCAAGAGGGGGACTGGGTATGTCCCTGAATAGATAAACTATTTTAGCAGCTCTCCTACATATGAACAAAATATGTTACCCTGTTTGTACTTTATATTTACCTATAAAAATTAATTTAAAGTGTAATTCATTAAATTCAGTATTACAAAATACAAATATTGTTAGCAAACTTTGGGAACTGTTTTACATTTGTAGTAGCAAAATAAATGTGAGATTTCATTTTCAAAAAGATTATTTATACTTTTTAAAGAAATACTGTGATTCAGATTCTTTGGTCTGGCTGAGCTGTACTGGGAGCTAATGGAAGGTAGGACAAAGATGGATTTCAAACAGCTTGATGATTTCCCAGCATTTTCAAGGCCTTTGGGTGCTAGTTTGGTCCCGGAATTATGCCCAGCTGCCCCTGGTTCAAAGCAATGCCACAGCCTTGCTCCCTTTTCCTGAAACAAGTTCAGTTGCAAAGAATTTGGTTTAGAGCTATTACGCTAATTCTGCACTGCCCAAAAGAATCCTTAAAGAGCTGGATCCATTAGCTTTATGGCTGCTTTGTGGCACCAGAGCGACACAAAGTCTTTCTAAATGATATGCTCTAGTTCAACAAGAAGTTATTGGGCTTGATGCAGGCATCACTGGGTGAAATTCTATGGCCTATGTTATGCAGGATATCAGACTAGATGATCTTAATGGTCCCTGCCTACCTTAAAGTCTATGAGTAAGAATTAAAGCAGTCATAGCAGTGCTGAAAATGTAGGCCTTCAACTACAATAGGAATTTTCAAGTTAAGTACAAAACACATTAAAAAACGGCATGTTAAAAAACAGAACAAAACATAAAAGATGGTCTATTTATCACCATTAACTCTAGTAAACAGATGGCTAAATATATGTTTATATGCTTTTAAAACCCCTGAATGTTTAAAATTATAAGAAGAAATTATTACATTTAAATTTCATTGAGATGAAAAACCTGCAGTTGGTTAAAGAGCACGTGACTCTCACTGAAGCTGACTAGAAATTGGGTGTGTAGAAGACCTGCAAGTAGGGTGACTAGATCACAGGAATAAAATATTGGGACACATGCTGGGGGAGGGGTAGCCACAGGGTCACATCCCCCACTGGAACTATAGGGGAGGGAGGTGCACAGCCCTAGGAAGCTGCAAGGGGGTGCACACAGCCCGGCTCCAGTCTCCGGGTCCAGCTCCCCCTGCAAGCCGCGAGGCCCGACTCCTGACACGGGTTGAGGGCACATGGCCCCGGCTCCAGCCTCAGCCCCATGCCATGGGTCAGGGGGCACAGGGTCCCAGCTTACTGCCAGCCGCATGCTGTGGGTCGGAGGGCGCAGGGTCCCGGCTCCAGCCCCCGCCACATGCTGCAGGGCTCTGGCTCCAGCTTCCATTGCATGCCGCGGGTCGGGGTCGCACAACCCTGGCTCCAGCCCCAGCTGCAACTCAGGGGCGCACGGCCCTGACTCTCAGTGCATGCCGTGGGGTCACACAGCCCTGGCTGTGGCCCCCACCGCAAGCTGCGTGTGGGGTCACACGGACCCAGCTCCAGCCCCGGCTGCAAGGGAGGGTCTCATGGCTGGGGCAGTAAGTTGGGGCACGGGAGGAGGGGTTCAGGGTGCTGACTCTGGGAGGGAGTTTGGGTGCAGGAGGGGGGCTCAGGGCTGGGGTGCACTTACCTCAGGCAGTTCCCCAGAAGTGGCAACATTTCCCTCTGGGTCCTAGGCGGAGGTGTGGCTAGGTGGCTCTGTGTGCTGCCTTGCCGGCAGGCGCCACCACCACAGCTCCCATTGGCCGCAGTTCCTGGCCAATGGGAGCTGCGGAGCCAATGCTCATGGAGGGGGCAGCACGCAGAGTCCCCCTCGCTGTCCCTGCGCCTAGGACCCAGAGGGCGATGTGCACTTCTGGGGAGCTGTGTGGAGCCAGGTAGGTAGGGAGCTTGCCAGCCCCACACCAACCAGAGGCCTGGCAACCCTACAATATTGGGACAAATGGCATCCCGATCGTAAATAGTTCGGGACGTGGGACAGAGTTCAATATCTGGACAGTCCCGATTTTATTGGGATGTCTGGTCACCCGACCTGCAAGACATCCTAAAAATGCATTACAAATTTCCTCCTTCAGTACTGTTGGCTAAACAATAGCATTTTTGAATGACACTCCAAACTACATCTTATTTTTATTGTCAAAATATTTTTAAAATTATCCTATTAAATCCTACTAAAATGAACATTGCTTTCAGCGAGAGCTTTTTGTTAGCTTCCATAGAGTAAAAGCTTGTCAGTATTGAAAGCTAACTTTTAAAAAGGATTTAAACATATTTTTCTTTACAGACACCAGGATACTACTCATGGTGACATAAGCATTCTGTTAAAAATATTATATAAAAAATCTTATTAAAACAGCACTAAGAATTCATTTATTGCTCTTTATCAGTCAGGTAATGAAAGCTTGTGTTGTTAAACCTGTAATAATAAATTCTCCTGGGTTAATGTGTATCTCATGACAAATCATTTATTAACATCATCATTAGGGACAGGAAAAAATGAACAAGCGATTTGTTTTTAATATTTAAAAATGACCCATAGAAGATAAATAAATACCTTTAGGAAATATGATATGAAGTTAATACATAAAATGAAGACACAAAAATAAGGCTTAAGTTCGTATTCAATAGCTCCACCCTGCTCTGTGGACACTGATCAATATCTCAAGTACAAACAGCTCTAGTACAGTGCGTAGAAGTCTACTTGCTACAGCTAATCTTACAAGATATTTTTCATCATATCCATAATGTACAGTACATAGCAGAATCAAAACATACAATTCATATAATAAAGCCTACACAACCTGGGGCAAATCCGGTGCTATGTCTCCCCAAGGCTGTGAAGGTCCCCAGATGGAACAGAATCATTTAAATTCACTCTAAAGTGTGGAGGAGGAGGAGGAGTTGGGGAGAACATGGAGGGGCTTGGCTTCATTGTGCTGTGGAGCACAGCTCACTGAGAGCTTCTTGTGGCTAGGCAGATTGTAGAAAGAAGTGGCTCTTTCCCATACACAGACTAACCAGCCTATAGTTCCCCAAAAGTGCACAGGAAATGTAAGAGCGATTGCAAACAAAATATTCTTATGGAATTCCATAGGACACAGCCCAGCTGATCAGGTTGCTTATTGATTTCCATCTCCTGAAAAATAGTAACATTAATAGTTCTATACCTGCAAATTTCCATGGGTTTTCACTGGCATTGCTATCTATATTTTTTATAATGTTTCTTATCATGCCTGAGGCTTATATTAGAAAACTATGGCAAACAATTGAAAAAGCATCATGGGATAACAAACTTGAATAGACCATAAGAAAATGTAGTTAATGTGAAGTTATAAATAGCTCATACATTTTCTCAGATAACCTGAACTCAGGAGCAATATCGACTTCAGGAATGGAGAAGTCTGCATTGATTCTTCAAGATCAAGTCCAGTGATTTTCATAAAACTATCAGAATAAAATGTCATTCCCATCTTGAGAAAATTTCAGTGTTTGCCATTTAAAAGTCAACATTTACTAACAGTTATACAGAAGTATTTGCGTTTTTTAGTTATTTTCTATGCTAATTATTTTGGAATGCACTCTTTCATCAACTGTCTCTCTAGTAACAATCAAGGGAGAATTCCTATACTCTCATTATTTATTTTCCTAGCAGAGAAAACAAATTTTTCTGCCAAGTGTTGCCACACAGATTATCTAATACTACCGCAGTTGAAATACTTGACCTCAGGAGCAGAAGAGCTTCTGTAGAGAACTACATTGAGTTAAAGCTCCCTTGGACTCCTTGAAGTGTTTGATCAATTCATCATTCAACTGTTCTTCCCAGTTATTTCTTTGAGGCAGAGGACATTGGTGAGAGTCTCCTAGTGAGCTCAACCTGAAACTAACATTTTCAAAGCAGTGAAATTTCAACCCTGAAATGCTAGGGAAGACAATCTCTTTGTCTTTTTGATGTACATTTAGGTTTTGCTATGGTCTCCCCTTGGGACATGGTAATCTGAGGGACATATTTTTCTCTAAGAAGGGCAAGATTAAAAAAAGAAAAAGGCAACACTATGCTGATGGAGAAAAGATTCTGAAAACAAAAATATTATTTTAGTATTTATTCACACTGATCCACTATTTCTCTAGACTGATTTTATGTGAGTATATACAAATCTTTAATATATGCAATACAGCCTCAATGTAATTTAAATATTTAACTATACTGGGCATATCTGTTATCTACTATACACTTTCTTTTACTGTAGTGTAGTTGCTAGGCTAGTTTTTCTTTCCCATAATAAGATTGCAACTTTGGGGCCATTACTATAAAATGGGGGGTTAGAACAGTCTCCCTGGACTGACAAAAGTAGTATGGAGCTAGTGCAACTTCTCAGCTCCGCTGTGGTTTGGATGAAAGAGAATCAGCCTTTTCATCTGGTGCTGATGTGGTTCATGTAAGGACTCAGTCTCTCTCTGTACAAGATTTAATTACATCCCTGGGATAGTGATCAGCATCTGGGTGTTAGGTCATGGTAGGATCTGACGTTTACAGTTGGATTCTCAATTAGGAAGGTAGATGATAATCTTATTGAAACTGGGCTCTTTTTTTCAGGATTCCCTACCATCTTTAGCCAGTATCCTTGTCTATTTTTAAATAGTCATGAGCTGTGATTTTCAAAAATGGGGCCTAAATTTAGACTTCTAGGTACATATTTAGAACTCTAAATACAAGTAGCCTGCTGAATGTTCAGCACTTTTGAAAACCAGACCATGTACTCAGTCCATTAAAAATGCACTCACCAGTCTAACTTTTGGCACCTTTTTTTGAAACTCCTGGCCATGACCTTTTCTGCCAGTTTAGAACTGAAGCCGCGTTCCCTTGTTCTCAACAAATGTGTAACATCAACAGTCAAGCTGTGAACCATTGACCAGAGAAGCGACTCGTCTGTGCATGGGCAAAAGCTTATTTCCTCCTCATATAAGTGCACTGAAACCAACACAGTTCATGTGAGAATGAAGGATACTGTCACAGGTAGGCACCACATTCTGAAAAAGGGTTTACAAAGAGTAAAATGAATAGAAACACTTTCATGAATTCTTAATTTCTTTAAGTAAGCTCCCATCTTTCTTCAGAAGTCACACTAATATGACTGTAGTTGAACAATTTAAAAGAGGCACTAAGATCTAACTCTCTCAGAAGAGATACTAACTCCCTCCCAGTAGGTATGCAATGACAGAAAAATTAAACTCCTAATTACTGCTCTCTCACAGAAGATAGCTCTAATAGAGAAGCTTGGAGGAAAGGGAAGAACTACCACCATAACAGAACACATGACTATCACTTGCTTATTTGTGTGGGAAAATAGGTACGGCATATTCACATCCAAGGAACAACTCAAGAACAAAATAATAAAAGGACATCATCATCCCACAACTTATATGATTCTAAAAGGTGCATGAAAAAAATAAACAAAACAAAAACAGCAAAAATGTTCCTACACAGGACAAGTATATTGTCCTACTCTATTTGCACTAAACTAAAGCCAAGTATTAGAAAGTCACAGCCAAAACAACCAAATGGATAAGTATGTTCATGAAATAAAACAAATGAAAAGCTTCCGAAGAAGAGTTCTATGGAACAAGAGTGTGTCTCTGTTATAGAGTTACGTTGATTCAGTGTTAGAGTTACTCCATCTCTGCCTCTGAAAATTACTCTTGCAGCACATATGTAGTAAACAGAACAGTCCCACCCCCCTCAATCTTAAGTGATACTCGTAATGAAGGGAAGGAATTTTGTTAAATATGACTTATTTGACAGAGTGCTTGTATACACACACACACACAGAGTAAATGATGGTGAAAGACAAATTCATTATTGCATTATATTCATATGAGCATTGTGAAAAATATGACAAGTCTGGAGGGTAGGAAGTTAAACTGCTGTATCTAGATGAACAATTATGGTTTTGTATTAGGTCGATAAGGTTGTCTAATAATATATACAATACTCAACATACAGAATTTCTGATTGTATTCTCTGTTCTGCCAAGCTCCACTAAGTATAAGAATGACGAAGTGACGGGATGCGAATCTGACTGTAAGCTACCTTTGTGCATAAGTTAGAGCAGCCTGATTTCTGTTCTGAACTACATCTGGCTCTCCCCATCTCCCTAGGGTTATTCACACAGCTCAGAATAGCTGCAGTGCAGCGGAAATTTGGCCACAGTCCCCATACAGCACCTATGTCACTGGCTGTGACGAAGGCTGTGTAGAGCAACTGTTGGTTCTACAGCATGTGGGGACTCCCCCTATCTTGAGGATCTTTCCCAATGGCTGCCTCTGCTAGCTTTAAGATCCCTTACATCATTCTGGCAGTGCAAAGGGGCAGTAACAGAACAGACAATTGTCTTACCGTCTGCTTAACTGTTAGAATGGGAAGTTTATCTAACAGGAACTACACAATGTGTCAACAAAGACCTATCTCAAAGATGTCATTAATGAAAGAGGAATGGGACAGTTAAAGAAACAATAGCTCAATATCCATACCTCTTAAGGTTAAAAAAAAGTTAACTGGCAGAATCTATATTAGAAAAGGAATGTAGTTTCACTAATGAATGCATGTCTCCCAAGTATAATAACCACCTTTGATTGGACTAGAGGACTACATAAACCCATAATGGTAACAGAGACTTTTGACATGTTGATGTGATGAGGGTCTCCTCTCAGAGACACTCTGTGAATATTTTCAAATCTCAGAGGCTGTCATGGTGCTCTCTGACAAGGGTCAGAGAACAAAACAAGCTAATACCAGAACGTTGGTCTAGGAAAATATTTCAGTACTTTGTAACTAAGTTACAGGACAACCTAGTACTTACCACTGTATTTGTTTAAGCGCGATTGTATTTGCAGTCACCTTTAATTTTATTACTTTTGTTCACTTTATTTTTGTAAACTGGCAATGAAATGTTCATTGAATCAACACAACCTGAACTGGGTTATGGAACTGTGGTGATAACTGAAAGGCTTCTAAGAGAGAAAAACAGAACTCCTGACATTGGCGGAGGTAGTGCCAGAAATTAGTAACTATTTGCTTATAAGATCAAAGGCACGGAAGAGGTTGTGACATCCCTTCCCCAAAAATGCAACAGAAGAGTTGGTGAGTGTTAGGTGGGCCAGTGGTAAAAGCCAACCTCCCTGACAGGTAAAAAGTGCAGTTACAAGTAGGCTGGAATGAGAGTAGATGACTGCATTCTCCTCAGGAGCCTCACGAAACGGAAATGTGTATCCCATTAAAGCTAGCCCAGTGAGGAAAATTACAAATACATACCACTGAACAAAAATTCTCCAAATAGATTGTCTCCACAGATCCACACTTTTGGGGCTATGTTCCTCCAAAAATGGGGATCTATGTAGCCATATTTCAGGAAAGGGAAACTGAGTAAAAATAAAACATAAAAACAAAGAAATGGTGAGGATTTTTGAATTGTGGGCAAGAACGATGAAAGCCAGGTGTGCACAGCTATTGAAGTGTTGCTATTATATGCATGTAAATACCTGTGGTTAGCTGCTCAGCTAGTGTATATTGGCACATGGTAAAACGGCGATTTGCACCAACTGTTCATATACACATACATTTGCACACATGCAACAGGCATTTATACACCTAAGACAGATGTGTAATTATTTATGTGCATCTAACTTTAAAAATATAACTCCAAAAGAGTAAAGGCAGAGTGATCAGATTCATTTTCGGAATTCACGGCTTCTATTGGTTTCCTTTCCTTTTAAAGACATGTATTTACCTTCATCTGTTGCCTTGACCTCTATTCCTACTACCCCACCACTATTTTTTCTGCTGTAATGGATTTCAATTTTCTTGTATTCTGATGCAGATGTTCTTGTTAGCGCTTAGTCCTTTAGGAACCATAGCTCTGATAACGTCATTTTGAAAACAATCATTTTAAAACACAAAATGAAAAACATCTGTCTCCAAGCCCTGATAAAAAGTGAGGAAACCGGCAGCTCTAAATTATGCTTTTAAAATATTTTTCTCTTTACAAATGCTTGTTGACTGCAGATTTCAATACTGTTCATAATATTTTTTCTTTTTAATTGAAAAAAAAATAATTAGAAGTAATAAAGACTAATTGTATCTAAGAGCAGGTGGCGGTTTCATTTTAAAGAAGGGCTTAATTTCGCCAATTAAAGACTAATTTATGAGTATGATGCCACATCCATGAAGCATCAGGTTCACAGGGTGGAGGTTAACTCTGAATTGTAAATTTTTATAGTAAAACACTGCTTGTTTGCAAGACAGAGCTCAATCTGTGTATTATAAATTATTTATAGTTTATGAAAATTCTCAAACCTGCACACAATATAAAGTCATTAGTATTGGTGCCACTTCATTCAGCCATATTAACATTGGCATGAGATATTGACAGCAATGGGTATTTTTTTCATGGCTTACACAGCAAACCAGATCATATTTTAAATAAAAGTAATCTAATATTATAAAAATGACCAAACATTCCAGAAGAAAATTACATATTCAGAAACTGGTAGTAAACTACTCATAGTTTATTGATATGGTTTATCACCACCAAGGACTCATAGACACATTTATTTCTTATATTTCATTACTACTCCTTTACTTTTCTTACTTCTAAAAAGTCAGAGTGGCCAAAAGGAAAGACTGTGTGAATGTTTTGGAACAATCAATAGTAGAGCAAGAATATTTTATTTAATAATTGACACATTTTAACTGACATATGATACACATTGTACTACCCTTGCACTACTACATTGGCGTTTGAATGACAAGTGTTGAATGGTATAAACCATGGATTATAGATATATCTACAGTATTAACAACATTTGTAATTTGAAACTAAAACATATCTAATATAGAGAACGTATTAAACTAATGCATCAAGGCATCACATATGCATGTATTATACAGTAGAACTTCTGATTTACGAACACCTTGGGAATGGAGGTTGTTCGTAACGCTGAACAAACTATTATGGTTGTTCTTTCAAAAGTTTACAACTGAACACTGACTTAATACACCTTTAAAACTTTACGGTGCAGAAGAAAAATACTGCTTTCTTTTTATTTGTTTAGTAGTTTATGTTTAACACAATACGGTACTGTATTTGCTTCCGCCTCCCCCTCTTTTTTTGGTCTCTGCTGCTACCTGATTGTGTACTTCCGGTTCCAAATAAGGTGTGTGGTGGATTAGTCAGTTCATAACGCTGGTGTTCATAACTCTGAGGTTCTACTGAATACTGAATTATCTTCAAATCGTTCATGGCTTCTTACAAATTTAAATTCAGAATTCTAAATCTTACATAGATTTGCCATCTGAGTTGTAATTTGTATGTCACTCATACTTTCCCATATCAGTGTTAGAAAAATAGGAATAGGTTATTTTATCACCAAAAACTAAAACAAAATATTTATTTAGAACTTGTATGTAATAAAGACAGCTATTAATGTCATATACAGAAATATGTGTTGTGCAGCAATTCAAAGTCTAACATTATTTGTTAAATTGCTATTGAGAATATATTTGAAATGTCTGGTATGAATTCTCTGATTACTGTGAAATAATAAAAGTAGGGATTCATTTAAAGCCAAATGACACTAAGCAGTTCAAACACAAATGAAAGATAATCATATATAAACTGAGAAACTTCTTTAATCAAAAACTAATTATCAACTATTTCTTTCTATTCCCATCATAAGGAGCTGTAACTTTGCTTCTGGAGCAGATATATGCATTTTTTGTGAAGCTCTTTCAACTAGATATTCTTGCACATAACATGATCAATAATTCCTCAATGACCTGCTTATCTTCCGACATGGTTTCTTCTTCTGCATCATTTAATTGCAAATAAGCACTGGTCTGTAGAAGATCTGTAAGGAATTCTGTTCTGCTTCACTAGAATCTTTCCCACGACATTAATCACAGTTTAATTTCATCATTAATCTACTCCACAAAGCAATAACACTTTAAAAGGACCTTAAATGGGAGACTGCATTTCAGCATCTCACTGGTAGAGGGCATATGTTAATTTAATATCCCAAATTATTACAATTACAATTAAGAAAATAAAATGGTTTGAATTACTCTTATTACATTTATGCACTGGGTAAGTGAACAATAAATAACTATAAGTAAAGCTGTAGGAGCATGAAAATAGAACAACATATTACAGGGGTGGCCAAACTTACTGACCCTCCAAGCTGCATACAATAATCTTCAGAAGGTCAAGAGCCAAGGTGCACCTGCTGGGACTCGGGGCTTCAGCCCCGTGGGAGGCACCTGCCGGGGCTTGGGGCTTCGGCCCCACTCCTATGGAGACTCCCCCCACCCCCGCTGGGCAGAAGTCCCAACCCCACCACCGTGCTGCAAAGCGGAGGTCCCCAGCTCCCTGCCATCTGGTAGGTGGAGCCTGGGGGTACGTGGGGGGCTCCGTGAGCCGCACTTCAATAGTAAAAGAGCCTGTGGCTCACGAGCCACAGTTTGGCCACCTGTGACATATTGCATTAGAAATGTGAACTAAGCTCTTACAATGCAATGGAAATTGCTAAAGTGGAAATTTTCAGAATTTTTGAGAAATTATAAATTTAAAATATACTTTTCCCCTACAGCCCCCATCCCAATAATATATTCCAGATTGGAATGAGTGCATAATTTGGCATTCAGCATTTTTATTACTGATGAAGATGTGTGAAAAAGAGTGAGACCAACATGATTCTCACAGCTCAGGTTCAGTTTACAGATTGCCACTTAGAAAATGAACCAATACCTTTTTAATCGTAAATTGAGCAAATTCAACATGGAATCAGTGAGAAACATGAAACCTCATCATACCATTTTGAGTGTCACTTTTCCGAGAAGAATCACACTTGAATACAACTGATTGTACCAACATGCTCTGCTTCAGGTCTACAGTAGGCAATTAGAGGAAGATGACTTCCAAGGTAAGTTGATTATTTTTACATACATAACTTGCCGAATATTTACAGGACATAGCCCTACAATGTGTGTTCTACAGTGCAGAAACACTACAAGCTGCGCCATCCTACTATCCAAACCTCTGTAGTACCCTGTCATCTGCTGCTGATGTATGGAATTTCCTGAAGTGTGGGTGAGGACTTCTAGTCTTTGAAAAAAATGAATTAATGGAAGAGACCAATAAGACCCCTAAGCAACAAGATTGGCCATTTATTTACCTTGGCCATTATTTTTTAAAAAGTGGTATAAGTGAATATGACTACAACTTACAGAGTAAAGTTCATAAACAAATATTGCTATTCAACTGCATTTACTTCTCTTTATATTTTTGCACAAGGCAAGTTTGCTTTCCATTGCCCTACATTCCTAAAGTTAATCAAATGTCATTTACACCACAATAAGATTACCTGTAGTTCTAAAACAATGATAGTTTACGGAGAGAGCAATAACAAAATGATCCACAAAGGAAATGTAACAAACTTAGTACCAGACGTCAATAGCATACAATATTATGGAGGTACTGATTGTGACTTCACAGTGAAGGAAATGTTCTTAAAAGGGGGTATAAATTACTATTTTAAGAACTGTTCTAAAAATGGTGAAGACATTATTCTTATTCTTCACTTGTAGGTGGCCTTTCAGTGTGAAATTTCAGTGTTTATTTGTATGTCTTTTGAATTATGTAGTTTTTGTTTGTTTTTCTATAACAGCTTTTAATAGTAAGTGATGTCTGGAATTCAACAACTTAAAATTCATTCCTCTACTAATTTTTGCGTAGATATATAATTTCTAAAAATATATATGCAAATTGTTAAAAAGTGGTGAGTCTGCCACAGATGAATTTCAGAGACTACTTCCTATTGAAAATTATTGTATGAAACCAAACAAAAAAAGACATAAAAATTCAAAAGGCATAAAAACTAACACTATATGAAGTTTCACACTGACAGACCACCCACAACTAAAGGATAATTTCTTCACCATTTTAAGATCATTTCTTAAAATAGGATCAAGGGTGACTGGGTTATTCTTCATAACTGAAATTTTGTGTGTCAGCAGTGACTGAGGAATAAAATCTTCACAGAAACATATGATGAATAATCCATTTTCAAAATGGCTGCCTGAGGAAGACACATAGACTGAAAAATTTCATCCCAAATGGTTAAAGTTTGATAAAATATAAACAACTGAAAACAATGTCTCATACTGGCAAGTGTTAGGCATCCTGAACTATAGGCATTACTATCACCTTAAAAAACAATGACAAACAATTCACCATGTTAGCATGTGTTGATCTTTCTCGGGAACGTAAAGGGGGTTCTGGTGACTCACTAGCCCAACTGAATGTGGCAGAGAAGTAGGGTGGCACTCTAGAAAGAGCTTTTGACTGAGAAGCCTGGAAGAAAGAACACTAAGAGCAGCTAAAAGTGAGGAGAAAGTTTGAACATACTTAGTTTTCTTATAGTTAATTTCTGTGTTAATAAAACCAGAACTAAGAACAGGGGGGAGTTTGGACTATGTTGTGAGCAAGTTACTTACAGAATTACATTTTTATTTGCCATCTTTTCAAGAGTGGTTTTGGTTAGAATTGTAACCCTGCAATAGAAGCATCTACATATCATATGCATCTGAAACAGCACGTTACCTGCTATGTGTTTTCCCAGTTGTGCTTTTTTTAAAGCAAGATTTTATTCTCCTCTCAACACAGTAGTGATGATGTAGGAGGCAGAAATGACAGATTGATTTACATTATCATTAGTCTTGAAGTAGCACCTAAAGGCCCTAGCCTCACTGTGCTACGCACTTGTCATAAATATAAAGGAAAGGGTAAACCCCTTTAAAATCCCTCCTGGCCAGAGGTAAATTCCTCTCACCTGTAAAGGGTTAAGAAGCTAAAGGTAACCTCGCTGGCACCTGACCAAAATGACCAATGAGGAGACAAGATACTTTCAAAAGCTGGGAGGAGGGAGAGAAACAAAGGGTCTGTGAGTCTATCTATATTCTGTCTTTGCCGGGGATAGACCAGGAATGGAGTCTTAGAACTTTTAGTAAGTAATCTAGCTAGGTACGTGTTAGATTATGATTTCTTTAAATGGCTGAGAAAAGAATTGTGCTGAATAGAATAACTATTTCTGTCTGTGTATCTTTTTTGTAACTTAAGGTTTTGCCTAGAGGGGTTCTCTATGTTTTGAATCTAATTACCCTGTAAGGTATCTACCATCCTGATTTTACAGGGGGGATTTCTTTATTTCTATTTACTTCTATTTCTATTAAAAGTCTTCTTGTAAGAAAACTGAATGTTTTTTTCATTGTTCTCAGATCCAAGGGTTTGGGTCTGTGGTCACCTATGCAAATTGGTGAGGCTTTTTATCCAACATTTCCCTGGAAAGGGGGGGTGCAAGTGTTGGGAGGATTGTTCATTGTTCTTAAGATCCAAGGGTCTGGGTCTGTAGTCACCTAGGCAAATTGGTGAGGCTTTTTACCAAACCTTGTCCAGAAAGTGGGGTGCAAGGTTTTGGGAAGTATTTTGGGGGGAAAGACGTGTCCAAACAGCTCTTCCCCAGTAACCAGTATTTGTTTGGTGGTGGTAGCGCCAATCCAAGGACAAAGGGTGGAATATTTTGTACCTTGGGGAAGTTTTGACCTAAGCTGGTAAAGATAAGCTTAGGAGGTTTTTCATGCAGGTCCCCACATCTGTACCCTAGAGTTCAGAGTGGGGGAGGAACCTTGACAGCACTGTAAAAACATATAATTAAAGCCCCTATCCTGAAAAATTTACAATCTAGGTAGATAAAAAAAGTATGCTGAGAAATTGCTTCTTTCAATTTATAATTATGACAAATTTGATATGAAGTAATTGATAGAAAAATAAATTCAAAACATTAAGATGTCAGTTTTCACAGTCACCTTTCTGACCATAAAAATAGCATGTCCTTAATAAAAGAGAAAATATGACTGGCTGTTGTTCTGTGCATTCATTCTCTAGAAATATGCAGTACAACTGGAGCATTACTGTGACCAATTATCTGGAAGGTATGCTGAAGGAATCTTGGCACAATAGGAAAAGCATAAAACTTTCAATTTAGGACAGAATATAAACCCAAGCAGGTTATAACAGCAATATTGCACTTGGCCCCTGGGCATTTCTAAGGTCTTTACTAAGTGGCTAAGGTTACAATATTCCTGCTGGTCAGTAATTCCTTGACTGTTATTACCTACAGGAATTCTAATTTACTGTCAGAAAAAGTAACAGTGAAACTAACCACATGCACAAGAATAGGAAAAATGATGCTTATAGTTTCTGAATAAAATGTGAGTTCACTTTTTTTTTTTTTTTTTTTTTTTGGACAGTAGCATAATGAATATTAAGGGGCTGACTGGCTGGCTCAGAGTCCACGATACTGTGCTATAGGAAAAGGGCTCATCACTAGTTTAGGCAGAAAACCATCCTCTTACTCCCCACAGTGCAGGGAGTCAACCGCCTTCCTCTTTCTCCTCCTCAGAGCTGCTTCCAGGGGCAATGAACCCACGCATTGCACGTTACTGCAGGCAATATCCCAAACTGGTCATCAACACAGGGCAGATGATCAGTTTGGGATAGTGCCTGCACTAAGGTGCAGTGCATTGGTTCATTGTCCCTGGAAGAAGCCTGGGATGGAGATAGTGATTCCCTGAGTCACAATTGCCTCTTTGTCTCCTTACTACTCTGGAGAAAGAGTCAACTGTGATGTGTCTATACCTGTTGCAGCTTACCTGATGCTATACAATGCTCTGGCACAGCTATGCTACTGGGCACATTGAGAGGGTGTAGTCATGGCTCTGCCCACTTCCCAACCCCTGCCCACCTGCAAGAGTGAAGAAAGTGGCAGTTCCGCTGGCCCTGCTTCCCTTTGAGCACAAGAAGCTGTGGTATATTGCAGAAGTACAATGGGGTAAGGGGATGATGTCTTAAGCACCTCTACTCCTTTGTGCCAGTACACACGATGGACCAGATCTGGCCCACATTAAAGATCCCTGACTTTGATTTAGTCAAATCCTAAATTTTCAGAGTTGCATGGAGTTAGACCACAGACCTTTCATTAAAGTCAACAGGAGTTGTTTAATTAAATCTTGTACAACTGAAAACTTAAACTGGAAATGATATCTCTAAGTCTGATACACCAATCTGAAACTTACTATGTCAGGTAAGTGATAGGCAAATAGTGCCTACAAATTTAGCACTGAGACTATGTTATGCCCTGTGTCTCAGAAATTTCCCAGCTGAAGTTTCCATAACACTCAAGTAGAGAGGAATGACACATAGAGAAAGTGAAAAAATAAAATAAAGACAAGTGACACAAATACTAAGCACTACCTACCTACATATCCATAGCATAATCAACCTCAGAGTCATTTGACTGGCACATCCGAGAGGGAGAAACATAATTTAGAAGGTAAAAAAATCATTACACCAAATAGCAACTGCTGGGATATATTTATTTTCAACTATTTTTTTATGCACCAAGTTCTATGGCATCTGAAATATGCTGTTTCCAATCCATAGGAGTACACAAGTATGGTCAGCAAAAGTGCATCACTTGATCTCAGCCACTGCAAAATTATAGGGAGATGTGGAGGTTCTAAACCAACAAGGATTTATAATACAAAACACTTGACTTACACAAAGAAACAGATGAAAAGCAAATGCAGTTCATAGCACATAGCTTTAACTCTGCTCAGGAATTGGTCGCAGACAAAGACATTGAGGCCCATCATCCAAACAGAACTCCCAAATGCTAGTTTCAATCCAGTAAACCAAGGTAACCATAGAAATTTGGCACCTACCCTGGACTCCTACCATAGAATGAATAGTAGCCCAGAAAAAAGAATTTCCTTAGTTCTTTCCAGATAATATACCAGAAGTACTAATGATTACCTTATGTCCAGAGTGCACAATTGGCACAGTCTTCAGACAGAGAACTCCACCTTCTTATTAAATTGAAACGGAGAGGTCACATTATTCAGAAACGAATTAACAATCCATAAAACTACCTTATTACTGTTGAACATTAAGGGCTAGTCCAACCTACAAAGATATCCATGTTTTTGTAACTATTTTAGGCACTCTCATTTGCCCAAGTTACAACACTGGTCTAACCAATGTGTCAAACAGGTCTGTGCATCTGAGCTTATCATGATACTTACCCACGGCTGTGTCACTGCATTCTGGGAAAATTTGGTTAGTCATTCAACAGTGTCTTAGTCAAGGATATAGCTCCAGGATGAAAGGACTGCTATTATCAGCAGCTGGAGCTATGTAAACCTACTGCAGGGAGAGCTGGGAAGCAAGAGGACTGGCTAAATTACGTGACCCAGCACAGCTAAGAGTTACCATCAACAAAGAAAACTTCAGTGTTACAAACCAGTTACAAGATAACAGTTATCTGTCGAGTTAGGCAGCTGACAAGAGCAAACCCATTAGCTGCCAGTTATTAATCGAATACTGGTATTAACCATCGGTAAGTAGGGACACAAATCATATTTTTAGAGGCAACCACAGAACTAATGGGTTATAAACTCAGTTAAAACTTTTAGTATAGAGAGGGCTTTCGAAGGTTGAAGATCAAAAAGACAGAGCTTTCTGCTTACCAAATCCTTTCTCAGAGACTGACCACAAAAATAGCATTTTAAGAGAGGAAAGACGGGGGAGAGATAGGGACGGGGAGCTCAGTGGCCTATGAGGGGACTAGAAGGAGTGAAAGACTAGGTTTAGATTCCTGGAAGGAATGGCATGCCTAATTGGGCTGCTAATGAGGGAAGCTACCCAAATAAAGTGGACCACCACCAGACAGCACTGATGGCAAGACCTATATATCAATACTTCTTTGAAGAATATTCAGATTCTAACTAAAGGGACCATGGAATTTATGCAAACACCAAATTAAATCCACTTTTCATATTCTACAGTAAACATAGACAATATACACTAAAGAGAAAAGCTCTTATTTGGAAGGTTAAACCTAGCTATTATGTTGGAAGGTTAAACCCTCACCAATTATTTCATTTTCAGATTGAAAACTGGGGCAGAGGCCAGCACATGTTTATGGAACACTATACAGTATGTACAAAGTAGGCCTACTTGGAGTAAGTGGAGGTTAGAATTATGGCTTTAAAATCCCTTTAATGTATAACTCTCCACTAGAACAGCAATGTTTTAACACACAGGGGAAGAGAAAGGATCTGTCTAATGTTCCTTGTGATTGTGTCCTGCAAATAGATGAAAGACAGTTTTTGAATTTGGGTCAGGAAAAGAACTGAGAACATCAACCTGAATAACTGTTCAAATTCAAGTTTCTGATCTATATCTTCATAGCTCTCCTTAGGTCTAGCTCATGTTAAGTGAGGGACCACCCCATTCTATGAGATTGTATGGGTTGAATTTCTGTTCAGGAGACAAAACAAATTGTTTCAACAATTGGCCCACCACTATAAGACTCTTTCCCAGAAATAATCAGAACAGCCATGAACCTCAGGCCCTTTGGAATGGAATATATCTTTTTGTGCTCACTTTAATAAATATGTAAGGTGCTCAGATACCATAATAATAGTTATGATATAAGAACACAGATGGATGGCCCAACAGACAGATAGCTGCACCCTTCAGGCAGGCTATCATGAAATGCCTAGATACTAAAATGGTGAAAAAGGATTTTTCAAACCAAATATTTTATAAATTTAGGCTTTTGGGGGGAAGGCGGGGGAAGGGATGAGTGGGTTGTGAATAATTCCTGAGCTGGTATCTCTGATATCTGATTTGGACAAATCCTCTTTAGACCCCGAGTGCTCCACAAACCATTGACTACAACTTCTGCATTATTCTTTATTCACAATTCAGTGTGTGATTAGTCATATGATATTGTTTCTCCTCCCTGATTCAATGACAAACTTTTCAACAGGAAAATAATGAATGATGAATAGCAAATTACAAATTTCTGGTATGAATTTGTTAAACTTCCAGGGTTCACAAATATTTCCAGATATACTCGTGCCTGTCTGAGTGAGTAACGCATGGTCTGAATAACAACAAAATTAATTAGAGTAATCCATCCACAAATAGATTTTCTCTTTCTTCATTATTTAACCTGCCGTACTTGATCCTCTGGTGATAGGCACATTAGAAATACAATAGATTAGATACAAGAACGTCTGAGGAACAGCAGGGGGGGGGGAAATAAACATGGGGAAATCGTTTTAGTTTTCCTCGGGCATTCTTGTCAACTGCTGGAAATGGCCCACCTTGATTATCACTACAAAAGGTTTTTTCTCCCCGCTGCTCTCCTGCTGGTAATAGCTTACCTGACCTGATCACTCTCGTTACAGTGTGTATGGTAACACCCATTGTTTCATGTTCTCTGTGTATATAAATCTCCCCACTGTATTTTCCACTGAATGCATCCGATGAAGTGAGCTGTAGCTCACGAAAGCTTATGCTCAAATAAATTTCTTAGTCTCTAAGATACCACAAGTCCTCCTTTTCTTTTTGCAGATACAGACTAACATGGCTGCTACTCTGAATCCTAATAATAATAGCTTGGCACTTCTAATGACCTATCAGAGGATCAAAATATTTTAGAGACAGATAGTTAACAATTAACTTCTCTTTTAAAGATGAGGAGCTGAGGAACAGGGAGGTCAAATGCCTTACCCATAGTCAGACAAAAAGTCTGTGTCACAGTTGGAAACAGAACTCAGTACCATTATCATAATGATAACAGAAGACCAAATCAGAGATTTCTCCCCATTTGTCCCCCCCCAGAGAAGACACATATTCAGGGTGTTTGAGACAGCCTCACTCACTGGTAAGAGTTAAGGGAGTACTTCAGAGATTACCTTTGTACAATTTAATATGTTTGTCAGTCAGTTAATAAGAGCAGGATTACTGCAAATCACTCTACAGTTAGGTACGACGACAGCGGGTTACATGGAAGACAGGCCGGGACATATCTTTGATACTGAAACTTTTGTAACAATAATTATGCCCCAAACTTATAGTTTATAGAAATTAACTATCAGATAATTAATCCTGACCTCCTAATCTCCTATGGGTTATGTAAACTGGTACTTTTACATCCAGTTCACAAATTAGGAAACTTGGAAACAGAGGCTAAGTGCCTTGCACAATGCCAAACAAGTAGTTAGTATTGGAGTCAGAATTAGAATCCATGTAGCAGGAGTCCCTAACTACCAGTCCTGTGCTGTAACTACTACACAACTCTGTTGCACTAATGAGACTGTCTCTGTCTGTTCTACTTAGCACTCAAACGATAGTGGCAAGTAACCCACAATTCCAGAAGGGTGTAACGGTGTTGCAGACATCATACTGATTACACAGGGTCATATATCAAATATAACATATGCTAATCTACAAGCTGATCAGTTATTTTTAAATATATATATATATATATAATATAAGAACATGCCTTACTTTGGAAATTATGAAAACTGAGTTCTTATCCATGTATTACAATGTGCTTGGTGTGGTTACAATGATATGGGCACTATCCTATTTCATAACTCCTGCTAATCACAGACAGTGGGATTGATTTGTAATGGTACCTTGGGGCAGGTTCTCTTCTTGCACAATTCAGGTGGCATAAAGGGTCACATAAGGGCATATAGGGATGGGCAAGGGGCATGACAGAGAAATCCTCCACTGACATAAGGTCCATTAAATTACCCTACTGCAGTAACAGATCTTAGAGCTGCCTACATAGTGCTATGCATCATCAGCATTGGGCTGTCTCAGAGAATCAGGGAGCTGGAACTGGCACCCCCTGCTATGTCACAGAAGAAAATCAGCCCCATTGTCTCAGAATCAGAAGCACTAAATTAGCCTCAGAAGTGATGGGATTTCCAGATTGCAAATGATGTATTTCTAATGTAAGAGTAAATATTAGGCTCTCAGTGTTATGAACATTCTGTTTTCATTTGTACAAATATACTTTTATTTTCATTTCTCAACTATAAGAAAGTAGTTTGTGGTAATACATACCATAAGGAAAGCTACTTCTGGATTCGAGCTTATTTCAACTCACATGTGCCAGTTTGATTTTGTGGGTGCTATGATATAACTGATTCCTAACCTTGAGGTCATCTGCCATTCCCTATGCCACACTAGTTCTGACCAGTGTCTCTTGCAGCATTACTGAAGGATGGTGATTTCAATTTCTCTTTGCCCACAACTCTGTACCAAATCACTTACCTACTTCCTGAAGGTCAGAATTCAATTTCGCTCATCCAATACTATATGACTAAACACTTCAGTCTTTCGTTCAACTTCACAAACTCCCAATAAACTTAAATGTAAGGCATTTTATGTAACGTCTCTGGGGAGATTAGGCTAGGGCTGAGAGATCAGGACTGAGATTTATTATTTAATACATTCATTGTGGAGATCAGATGCCCCAAGGAGGATCAGGGCTCCGTTATGCTAGGCACTGTACAAACACACATGAAGACTAAGCCAATGGCCCCGAAGAGTCTTAGGCCCTGAGAAATGAATGGGCACATCCTTGCACCCACCTGGTACCCCACTGACTTCATATCATTCTACATAACCCATATGAATCTATTTTATTTTTAACAAAACAGAAGTAAAATAGACGATCTGATGATATAACTGTAAATCACCAGTGACAAAATCAGTGCACTGTTTTAAAATACAATTGGGTACAAAGAACAGGAAGGCTATTTATTAGATTGATAAAAATAGTTTTTAATAGTAAGGGCCAAATCATGACCCAGCCTATGCACCCGTGCTAGGCCATGAGGATGGGTAAAACCATCCCTACTTAACCCCCGTGTAGCATTCCTGAACCTTGAGTCTGGATCTCTAGGGGTAAGCATGTGTTGCAAGCCCATTACTTCCCCAGAGCACGAGGCATGAGAGAGGTGGAGAGTGGACCAGCTCTTCTGGTCAGTGAGAGTTAATGGTACTACTCGGGTCACTGGTATGTGAGGGAAGCAGATTGCTGTGCATGTAGCGCAAGAGGAACTAGGGAAGGCATGTACATTTCTGATGCATAATTACTTCCCTGTGCTGTTGTTCATTGGGTGCTACACCTAGACACTGCCCCCCAAAGAGCAGACTACACGTACAGAATTTATTTTTTTTTAACCTAAAATAAATGTGTATCTGTAAAACATGTCAAATAAATTAGAAATAATCCCATAAACAGAGCAAAATATCATATAACATGTTTGAGAAATACTTTTGTTACTTTACTGCTATTTAATAATTGTTAGCACAACTATTAAAATCGTATCTTTTTACAGGTCTTGGGGGGTGCAAAAACCCTCAAATCAACCATTTTAATATGATGTTTATGGCATTATTCATCATCCTGAAAAATAATCTCCCACCTGAAGGATACTGCAGAGAAGTAAAATTGATTTCTTTCTTTTGATAAATAAAAGTAAAGCTATATTCCTCCAATTTCAGGAACATTTATGATAGCAGTGCAATTTTACTGCTGTCCTTCAGTATCTGTCAACATTTCCACTATAAACATGGCTGACAAAATTCACACTGGGGCAAAATTTAAATTCTCAGCCTAAAAGTAATATAAATAAAAATAGGAAAATTGGCTGATGCCTTTTAACATGATAGACATTCAGAAGAGGCAAGTTTCAAACACTTTTTGAGTACCACAAATTTTAACATCTTTGGCTTTTTATTTTTCCAACTGAAATTTTGCAGTTCATTAGTTTTTAATGTGGATAAATGCCCATGGGCACTCTGATACGAAAATATAAGCAATGCATTTTAACAATAGCAATTGCAGATGTATAGCTTCTTGCAACAAACATCTCTTACATTTTTTAGGCCTCTGCTGTATCCATGGCAATTCAATTAATACCACAATGTGTCTGAAGGATTTGCCATGTTCCATTGTGCAAAAACCATTTTAGAGAATCTCTGCTTACTGCTGATTGACACATCACCATTACTGTAAGCTAAATAGAAAAATAGCAATAATTCATAATTGTAGGTTTACATAAAAGAATTACAACTGTTAGAAAGATTATTATGTAAAAAGGTGGTAATGATCTAACTTAAATTGACAAAAACCAAAATATTCAAAGGTGGAAATAAAACAGACCAGATTTGTTGCAAGGGTTCTATTGGCGTTTGCTACAGTGTCCAGATGTCCCAATAAAATCGGGACTGGCCCGATATTTAACTCTTTGTCCTGCGTCCTGACCTATGTACAATCAGGACACCATTTGTTCCAATATTATAAGTTGCCAAATGTCCAGTTGGTGTGGAGCTGGTTCCGCGCATCTCCCTCTTGGTGCTAGGTGCAGGGATGGCCAGGTGGGCTCTGTGTGTGCTGCCCCTGCCATGACCGCCTGCTCTGCAGCTCCTATTGGCCAGGAACTGCGGCCAATGGGAGTTGTGCGGGTGGTGCCTGTGGGAGAGGCAGCATGCACAGCTGCCTGGCCGTGCCTCTGCCTAGGACCCAGAGGGAGATGTCATCACTTCTGGGCAGCCGCCTGAGGTAAGTGCTCCCAGAGCCCACACCCCCTCCCACACCAAACTCCCTTCCAGAGTCAGGACCCCAAACTCCCTCCCCACGCCCCAACCCCCTGCCCCAGCTCTGAAACCCCCCCCTTGTGGTGGGAGCTGGGGCCGTGCGTCCCCAACCCATGGCATGTGGCGGGGGCTGGAGCTGAGGCGGTGCGTTCCTGACCTATGGCTTGCAGTAGGGGCCGGGCCGTGCGCCCCTGACCCGCAGCTTGCGGCAGGGGCTAGGCCATGCACCACTAACCCCTGATGGGGGACAGAGCTGGGGCCGTGTGCCCCCAACCTGCAGCAGGGGCCTTGGCAGGGTCTGTGCGCCCCTGACACGCAGCTTCCTCGGGTTGGGCGCCCCCCTTCCCCATGGCTCCAGTGGGGGCTGTGAGCCTGTGGCTGCCCTCCCTCTCCCATGTGTCCCAATATTTTATTCTTGCCATCTGGTCACCCTAGCATCTGCTGGCAAAAATCAGTTTCTTGGCTTCTCCTGGCTGAAAGTGTGCACGAGGATAGGGTGCATAAGTATAAACTGCCCATAACACAAGCTCTTCCAGGAAGCAAAAGTTTGCTGGCAGCTCCCACACAGTGAGCAGGGAAACAGCATCCAGGAGATGAGCTCCACCACTGCATATCTCTGGGTAATCTCCCCCAGTACGACACCTAAGGAGCCCTCTGCCCCAGTTTAAATTAGCCTTCCCCTGACATAGGCAGAACCCATGCTCATCTTTCCCCAGGATAAATCCTTGCTCAGGTCCTGCTTAAGTCACCCTGTTGATCTTGAGTATAATGTTTGATATTCTGTTATTTCAAAAACTCTAAGAAAAGTGGGTGATCTTAAATCTCATATGAGCTGCAATACAGGCACAATGGCATGTATTGTGTATGCGGTTTCAGCTCTGACTGAATTTCCTGACTTTTGTCCAGTTAAAACAGCTGCTTAATGTTATCTTTACACAATGTTTTGTGAGAATATACATATCTGTACAGTTACTTAAAGTTAAGAATCATCACAACTACAGCAGTGTATCAAAACAAACATTTGTTTTGTTCTCCAGTCCTCCTGTGTTGGTTACTTACACAACTACTGACAGGTTGAGATTACCATGCTGGAACCTATTTTCATGTGAGAGCCGCAGTGCAGATACTTGTCGATATACTGGTGCTGAATGTTAATCACCGCTACAGTCTAGAAACAATTGCCAGCTACGTCACCTATCACCAGAATGAACAGCAAAGCCTTAACTTAATTACCTTATCATGTGCCACATGCTTTCTGCTGAAATGGATAGACAGCACTAAGAAATATAGTGGGGGATAAAATAATTATAAACTAATAAGAATGTTCAAAATTAATGATAAATACAGCTCCAGGCATCAGTTATGGTTCTCATGTCTTTCTTCGTTTACACCTTTTTTAATACTGTCCAAAAGAGATTCTGATCATTTATATAAGAACTAAAACAGCAAAACAGTCTATGAATAAAATATATTTAACAATGTAATGTGAAGTGTGGACAGGACACAGAAGCATAGATATTTGTCCTCCAGTTTCAATATAGTACTGATTTTATTAGAAAACTCTTCCACATAGATCAACCTTTCTAGAAGATCAGCAAAACATTTTTAATAGGTGAACACAAATTTATTTTTCATATACTGATACTCTAAGCTAAATCTTGGATAGTTCAAACTTCAATAAACAGATTGAAAACAGGTACATCTCTGATGCTATTCAATCAACATGCACAAAATCATGTTTCCTGTTAAATAAACACTCCTTTTTTGCCCTGCAAACGATGAATGCTTGGTCTTACAACAATCATCAGGTAGACTCTTAGAAAGAAAGAAAGAAAGAAAGAAAGAAAGAAAGAAAGAAAGAAAGAAAGAAAGAAAGGCAATGAGACAATTAAAATTGCATAATAATTAGTTGTTTGCTCAATATGTTAAATACTTTTTAATTAAAGTACATGTAAATCTAACATTCAGATACAGAAAGAAGAAATGCTGAACACGATGTTCATAGAGAAGTCTTACTAGCTCTTTGCTAACCTTTTATCTTTGTTTTTTAATTGATGATGAAGTCAATTAATCACTGTTGGAGAGGCAGGAGGCTATATACAAGAGTTTCAAATCAACCCGTGGGATAGTACCACATATAGTTCTCTGACCAAAGCTTCCTTCCTTCTATCTGTAAAATTTCTCCCCGAAAATAAAGTTCATCATGTTTTTGTGCCAGATGTCACTTTCAACAGATTCTCTTATAATGATCAAAATATTATATATATAATTTTAATGCACTGCTATATGCTGAGCCTGGTTATTTACACAGAACACAAGTTCTAATGTAGTTATCACAAGTTATCCTACCACCAATCATTCAGAGGCATGTTAATTATCCGTGAGAAAAAATAGCTTGCTGTCAAGAAAACCCTTCTTGAGATTTGAATAAAATTTGCACGAGATCTCAAGAGAAGCTGACATAAACAAACAAAGTGTGTGTTAAAATTAACACATTGAATGCAATTATTAAAATACATACAGGGTACTTTTAGCCTTAACAGTTTACAGATATATCTTAAAACCAGCCACTGAACAACTGCTATGACTGAATCTGGATGGTATGAAGGTCAGTAAGTAACTTGGAACTTTACATAAATGAGTAAAGCAACAATATAAACAATATGATGATTATGTGAATAATGAACTGCACATATTACCCAGTTCAAAGAAAAATAAAACAGTCTGATAACAAAATAATTTACTGCTAATATTACAGTATCTGCATTTTTAAAAATAAGAACCAAATTAGAAGTAATCAAACCTCAAATGAATGTGTAATTAAAAATGTTTTAAAATAGACTTAATTTTACTTTATTTTTCATCATTAAATTTTACTTCCAAATTAATTTCTTTTACTACATAATCTGTTTAAATACTAATGCCTCCACATTACATACAAGTCACAATTAAAAAACAAAATTAAATATATACCATTCCTAATATCACATTCATTTATTTAAATATGGTTTTAGGGATAGTTCCATTCTATTTTACAAGGGATCCAAAGACTACATATGTGTGTGCATGTATACATACACATAAACATACACACATGGACAATTACTGCACTCATGATACACAAATACACACCCTGCAAATACACATTAAAATAGTAAGATTAAAAAAAAATAAAATTACTATTTTAGAGTCTATTTTACTGTTATCAAAGATTTAAAAATTAAAAGTATATTTAGAGAGGAATGATTTTTCCATTTAATTTTCCAAGTTCTGAAAAGTGTTCTTTATGCAACAGCGTTAGATATCTATGATTATGGGTGTATATATGTGAATGAACCAATAAATCCTTAACCCACCATATCTTTTTCTCCAGTTTGCAAGCTGTCACCCGTGAAAAGTATGGTGTAGATGATAGGATGATACTGTACCTGATTGGCTCTGGAGGTGGTCATGGGATCAGATGGAGAGGACTTGGTGGTAGTTGGGGAAGATGGCAATGTCTGGGAACAAAGCAGTTCAGGAGCAAATCAACCTTTACAAGCCTTAGACTGAACAGTTAAAAAATAAACAAACAAAAGTAATGTAACCAGAAAAATAAAATTAAAATAAAGCCTAAGACTAAAATCTTTCTCCTACTCATTGGAACTTAATGGAATTTAAGGTCAATTGAATAAATAAGTAATGCATGTAAATATGCATGCATATGTGTATAAAAACAAATTCATGACTTGAAATCAAGATGATGAGCAGGGGGTTGGACTAGATGACCTCCTGAGGTCCCTTCCAACCCTGATATTCTATGATTCTATGGTGAACTCACATAAATACTAAAAGATATGCTGACCACATGAATATTTTCTTTTCCCGCTCCTCTTCTTGGGGTACATAAAAAGACTGAAGTAAATACAAATTCCAGCAAGTTCAATGAGCACACTAAAACTTTCTATCAGCAAACAAGGCTAGTGCTGGGAAGAAGTGGTGATGTTTACTTTGGAATTAAATTATTCACCCACTCTGTATGCTGACTATATCCCACAAACTGAATTTCATAATTTTTTTATCCATATCCAAAACAATTAAAATTGCAGCTATTCAAGATTTTTAACAATAAAAGAAACTGCTAAAATATTCACTGATTTTTTTTAATCAAGAGCCATGTGTGAAAAATGTAAACATCAATCTTATGATGGATGAACATGCAACTAATGGCATCACATCAATTTACTATGATATATTTATCATTAGTGTTCAAAGATCATTAATTTAATAAGGGCAAAGGTTAGTAATGCAGCCCCAGCCTGCGTTCAAAATTAACACAAAAAAGAATTAGAAGTCATATTTATTGATATGTTTTTTCCTAAATATACATATACTTAACATTAATACTTGAACACATCTGTTATCAAAAAGCACTGCTCTATTTAAAATGTACATGTTTATATACATAACTCTCAAACACATTAGTTCCTAATACAGTAACTTTTTTATTATAAATGTAGTGAGAATGTCAGACTTCCGTTTTCAAGACATAATATACAATACCCATTCAAATCAGACTTTCTTGAACATCTCTACAATGTTCAAATATCTTAGAAAATCTGAATGTACATCAATATTACTGTGAGAAATAAGGACTTAAAAACTGTAGAATATGGGTGCCAACCCTCCAGGATTGCCCTGGAGTATCCAGGAACTAAAGATTAACTTTTAATTAAAGATTATGTCATGTGATGAAACCTCCAGGAACATGTCCAAACAAAACTGGCAACCCTAGTGCCTAAAATCATCATACAACTATTAACTAGAACTACTTTGAAATAAAACAAAACTTGTAAACTTTCAGAATTTTTGGTACTTGCATTTATTTACAGTCCTAAAAAGTATAACCCATATTTTTAAAAGGGTGTATGTACTTTAGCACTAACAAAACCCCATAATGCATGTGAGAACGTTGGGATTGTATGTATGCAGAAAGTTATATGCAATGGGAGAATACTGGCTTGAAGATATGCATCAGGCATTTTGTGCATACAGCGTTGAATATTTAGGCCTATGTGCAGAGCAACGTAGAGCTCTTTATTTTACATTTTCAGAATATATTTGTAAATAAAGCCATCAGAAAAGCAACAGAATTTTTAATAAACAAACAGGCTCCTATTTCATACCTTCAACTCACCATAAACAAAAAGAATTTATCCCAAGCATCAGCTAGGGCTTTATCAAAAGGCTTCTAACACAGCACATACTGCCATGGGCTCCCTGAAAAATAATAGGCCTCTGCTAAATTATGTAAACCTGGAGAAACCAGGAGATATTATAAAGAAAAACAGATCAATTGTTAAGTATTCTCCCACATCGTTCTCTATAGTATATGGCTTTGTTTGTCATACATCTTTGTTTGGGATAGAATTATTTTTAAAAGGAATTGTGGATTTTACCAGAGCTAATGGTGGTCAATTACACCAATGCAACCCTTCTGGTTTAATGAGGTTTCATAAATGTAACTTAAGGCAAAATTTCATCCAAAGTTGTGGATCATAATGCACTGATTTCCATCAGTCTAGTTAAAAATCTACCTTAGCACTATAAACAGGATGGGGTTGGGGAGGTGGGGAGTAAAAAAGCTATAACTCATCATTCCAAAAGTGTCCTGTACTAAACTGAATATTAAAGTTCTCGGCCTAAAACTTATTTAAAGAACAAAATACATTTTATAGACACTTCAGAATTCAAGATGAGGATTAGACTTTTTCACTATCAGCCTCAATTGTAATATTTCTGGCATCTGATGGTTGTCATCAACATTAATTTGTGTGTGTTTTGTTTTTCTATATTCTAAAACTAATTAATCAGAAGAAAAAAGAGGATTTAAAACAGCTGTCATGGAGAGAATTCAGCAAGTACAACTATTGCATTTATGTGGAAATAGGAACAATTTAATACAGGGAAATACCCCATTTACCAGTAGCACAGGTTACACAAAACAGCTGGAATATATACAATTCTTATTTAACAACAACATTCATCTTCCTGAAAGCAGAAAAAATTTGGCAGTGGAAAAAAAGGAATGCTAACATTTCGTGTATTCGAACGGTCTACTGAACCTACCAGAACATTCCCCATAATAGAAGCACTCCACTATTTTATTTTCTCAAAAACTTCTTTACGATACAATGAAAAGAGGTCAGAACAGTTGAATAAAAAACAATTGTTAATAAACAAGCATCAAAATGGGCATAAACATTTTTCATAAACACACACACACACCACTGACAAAATATTCAAAATTATGTATAGCAAATTGCTTTTCAAATCAAAGTGTTTTGTGTCTGAGGCAGGGGCTGTTTCTGTGGTTGCTGGCATAACCACTATTTTCTTTTTCATTGAATAGTACAGTAAATAATGCAAGAAACTAATGCATGTCCTCACAGAAACAAGATTTCTTAACTCATGCAGTCTCTATTTTTGTCAAATATGTTTCAATTAAAAAATGAGCCTGATTCTGTACCATTAAGATCCATGGGATTGGGACTAGATTCTAAATTTGTACATTGTGCATATTTTCTAGCCATTTTCCCCTGCTCAACTCTCTTTAACTCCAGTTGTTTTTCAGGTCACATATCCCTCAAGTGCATTAGGGAGAAAAGGTCACTTACAAACTGGATAACACAGTTTAATAAAGATTTCACACATGTGCATAATATATAATCAGATAGCACTTTTTTAGACATACAGACAAAACCTCTTTCATCACCACCAAAATAAACCAATACGATTCTCTTTAAATAACATAAATATTATATGTATGAACCATCTATTTATTTCCTAATGAATACAACTGTGAATAAGAATTTTCAGAAAGAAAGAGGCAAGTTGGTGGGTTTTGTTTTTTGGGTTACTTTACAAATCATTTCCTTTCACATTAATGGAAACTATGTTTCATCTATATGTCTTGAAATGCCTTATAAGAAATCTGTGAAATATACTTTTAGACAGAATTGCTTATTAATGAAAGTTGGAAATGATTCAATTTTGAATTACTAGACAGTGTAGAATAATTTTAAAAACTTAGTGAGGATTTTGCATTAGGCAAGCACTTGAATTTAGAAGTTATTAGGCTTCTGGGAATGAGAATTATAAAGTGATTAGAAATTATAAAATGATTTTACATTAAGGAGTCTCAGTTTTCAAGACTGAAAAATTCGTATTATTACCAAAGCTCGCCAGTAATTATAGGCTGCCCTCTAGCAAGGCTATAGTAAAAGGCCAGTCAGAATTTCTCCTCTACACCATTTTTAAGAGCTTACAAAATTTTGAAGCAAGCTAAAACTTCACTAACAATGTCCAAGCCAGAATGATTTTTTTGTCTTTGTTCACACATTTTATGGCCTTTCTTATATTTTATGTTTACAGGTAATAGATATTTTTGTGCTCCTAGAACAGAGTGATTCCAAAATTAAAAAGTAAAAAAGGTTTACTGACCAACAGCCAGATTCTGCCTGACACACACAAGAGTGTGCAGCATTTAGGGAGAATACAAGAAGCATTTTCATCCTTAGGTGGCTCACAGAACTGCAGTTGTTCTGAGAGACTTCTCTCTCTCCCCCTGTCCCTCAAGGTGCATAACATCCTAAAGTAGGTAGGAGGAAGACAGAGTAACACACTGATACGTCACACCCTTGAGCAAGGAGTTGGCTGGCTACAGCAGTGGGTGCACTCCCTTTGTGTTCAGGGAGGCCTTCTGAGATTTCTTTCTGAGGTGGGGCGTCTCCACAGTTCACTTAATGCTGAGCTGTGCCTAACTGGCACACTCTTGTCCTAAATATTATTTAAAAAATAAGATTAAATATTTACCTGCCAGATCACAAGTATTCTACTGAATACTTTAACTGTTAACTGTTCAGTACTTTAACTCTTAGTGCCATATTAGGTGGGTTTTTATTTGTTTTTCTAATGAAGGAGGAAGGGGGAAAAAAGGCAGAAAATTAAATAATAAAATACCACAGTTAAACAATGGTAAAGCTATGACAACACCACAAAGAAATAGGACATTCAAATTTAAAGCTGAAACTCCATGCAGTTGACCACTTTGTAGTTGGCTATGGCAGGGCTTGCCAACCAATGGTGACCTTGCATAACACAAGGTTAAAGACCAACTGAGTTTCAGCCTTTTTTAAAGTCCTAACTTTTAAGCATCATTAAAATAATGTGAATCTACTTTCTGTGGTTTAATTTTAAATTGCTTAAATCAACAGGTCTGTTTTTGCACTTTTTTACTATCATTTTGAATTCCATTGCTGATGAAAATTAAGGGCAGAATAGCTTTAGCACTAAAGCCAGCCAAGGGACAAAGCTGCTGTGCAAGATTCCACCACATCACTGTGCTGGAGGACCTGAAAGACTGGCTTAGTATGCTTTCTACAGTGCCAGAATGGGTCTCCCCTGCAACTGCTCACTTTGCAGTTTATTATTTTTTTAATCTATTACAAACTCTTAACGTGTGACTCTAGTGAGGCAACATAATAATCATGAAGTATCTTTAAAAGTTAGGGTCTGTTGTGTAAATACGTAACTATAGATTTTTAAAAGCTTGTTTTTATTAAGCAATAATTAAGATTAGGTAATTAATTACAGTCCAGAGCATAGAGAAGTTAGTCTGTTGATATTACAATTTGAAGATCTGACTTCCCACTGCATTGTACCTTTGTACCTACACAAAGTGGGTGTAAAGCACTTCTGTTCTGAGCTGGCAGTGTTTCACCACCCACTTTGCACTCAATCTGGACTAATGTAAATAACTATGCAGGGTGCAAGGCAAGGGAGAAAGAAGACAAAAGTTAATATACGCAGACAGACATTTATGAAAGATTTTAAAATGCTGTCCTATCCTTGACTTTCACTTTACATGGCAAAAATGAGGATTAGTAGTTATCCAAAGGGGATAGCATAAAAAATAAAAAGCTCTTGGGAAGGGTTTATGGTCCCCCATGAGGGCCTGGTCACAAAATAAGAGAAAGTCCTGCTCTGGTATGATACCTGAAAAAGAGCATCTCATGAGCCCTTTGGGAAGAACAAGGGGCTGGGAGCATAACCATAGGAGCTGCCACTTTGCAGCACGGGAACCTCTCCAGGGTTTGGGGCGGGGGGGGGGGGAGGAGAGGGAGAAGAGAATAAAGTAAAAAAGCAGGAGTTAGCATTCCCCTCCTGCACCTGCCCTGCAACCTGTTATAATAATGGAGGAAAATGGTAAGATCTAGCCCCGCTTCCTCACCCATGTCCCCCTTGGATATTCCAATAAAACAGAATAAGGCCATGTCTATACGTACCGTGCTGCAGTGGCGCAGTTGTACCAATACAGCTGTGCTGCTGCAGTGTGTCTGGTGATGATTCTCCATGACAATGGGAGAGAGCTCTCCCATCGGCATAATAAAACCAGCTCCACAAGCAGCAGAAGCTATGTCAGCAGGAGAAGCTCTTCTGTCACCATAGCATGTGCATATGAGTGCTTGTGTCTGTAATTTATGTCACTCAGAAGGTTGGTTTTTGACACCCGTGAGTGACATAAGTTATACCAACATAAGCTATGTTTACACTGCTGCCTAAGTGAGCACGGAGACACTCAAGATGCATATAAAAACATGGGATGAGATTTTGTGATGTGTCTGCTTAAGTAACCATTTCTTGACACTAATGTTCCTGCCAGCTTTCGCCAGGTGCCTAATCCTGTAACAACAACAAGAGTAAATCTTTTAAAAGAAAAATCATCATGAGTGTAGTGGGGGCCAACACCAACCGCATCTGGCATCTTCTAATTTTGAGAATGTCAGGTTTCAGACCTAGATATGGCATAGAAATACTATTAGCCTTAACAGTCAATGATCTTCTCAGAGCAACGAACAAGGATCAGATGTGCTTTCAAATACTGCTAGATCTGGCAAGGGTTGGAAGCACAGCTTTAAAGTCGTTCTATTCATACAGGAAGATCCAAGAGGATGGTAGATCGTTGATTCTTCTTCCTCCTTAAGGTATCTCAGCTGTGAAGTCACACAAGGCCAATTTTGTCTTCTTGTTCAGAGATTATGAGACACTATAGATAGGTCTTGAGGTGGGGTTGTCTGCAATCATCAGTGCTGCATACAGATTGTCTTAGACGGTTTAGATACAACAAATCCTGTATCTTGGCATGACTACATGACCCTTGCAGACAGAGATGTCAACTCTGTGGGTGCTCAGCACCCACCAGCAGCCCTGGGGAGCAGCTCCTCCCTCTCCCTCCCAGAGCTCCTGCCTGCTGTGATCAGCTGTTCAGCAGCGTGCAGGAGGTGCTGTGGTGGAGGGGGAGGAGTGGGGGCAGGAAGAGGTGGGAGAAGGGGCCGGAATGCGGCAGGGACAGAAAGAAGCTGGGCAGGTGAGGGCTTGGGAAAAGGGGTGGAGTGGGGGCAGGGCCTGGGGCGAAGCGGGGGTCGAGCACCCCCCGGGACCTGGGGAAGTCAGAGCCTCTCCGGGAACTGGGGAAGTCAGAGCCTCTGTTTGAGGTCCCTTCTAACCCTATGATTCTCTGATAACACTTAGCTCTATATTTATATTTCTCGTTTGACCAAGATGGAATTATTTCCATACATTCTCATTGTCTGCAGATATGGGGACCTGGATGACAGTCAGTTGGCTGAAGATGTATATGGATAATAAAGGTAGTGATGCTGATTGACAGGGAGAATCTTTTTAAGCAATATGCAATGTCTACAATTACTCCATGACTTGAAGGAGTCTGCCCAGATATTATCAGAATGGCACTTCTGGACTTAGGCTGACATTTTCAAACCTGGGTGCCTAAAGTCAGGCTCCTAAATCCGTATTTAGGAACCAAAACAAAAGTAGACTTTTTTTCAAAGATGACGAGCCCCAGTATCTCCCACTGACTTCAGTTTTATTTAGGAACATAAATATGTATTTAAGAGCCTGTGTTTAGGCATTCAGGTTTAATCATTTTGGTAACAGACTCTGGAGCAAAGATTTTCAAAAATAGAAGCCCAAAGTTTGGCACCCACAATTAGGCCACTAAACAAGATCCCTTTTTCAAATGGGTTGAATATTCAGTAGCTGCCATTGTAAGTACTGAATTAATTTTAGGGTCCTATATTTTTAACAACTTGGCCTGGATTTCCAGATAACAAGAGAAACTTGAAATACCGCTTTTCATCTTTGGCTGGCCAAAGGACTTCATTCTTCCCTCCTTTATTCAGAACCTACAACTGCCATCAGCAATTTTAGTGCCTCCTGGATAAGCTACAGCAACACTTGCTACCTGGAAATAACTGGGAAAGGTGCTTGGAAGGCTCAGCAAGTGCAGAAAGCAACAGTACATCTTCTGAACCAGGTGGACTGGCAAGAACATATCACACCGATCTTCAGACTCTACAAAAGAGGTCAGTCACTTTTCAGGTGAAATTCAAGATATTCAATACCATCCACAAAGCTCTAAACAGCTTAGAGTCCAACTGCTCAAGGGACCTCCTCTCTGAACCCACCACACCACCTGCAATTTGTCTGAAAACTTGAGAAAACAAGCCTATATAAGTGAGGCTTGAGGGTGGGGAGACAGGCTACATTCAGAAAACCATATTGGCTGTGTGGTTTTTTTATTCAAGTGTTTTTCTAACTCTCAACTCTGCAATTCCAAGCATTAAGCCTACAAACTTTTCTTCATCACTGCCCTGTATAAGCAGGTTACACTGTAGTGGGGCGTGGAGGCTTCCTGGAATATTTAGGGCCTAAACCTGTAATATTTTTACATATAAGCCATGTAAAATGCACCCACATATTATGGGAATGGGAGGCATATAGAGGTTTGTACAAATCAATTATAATAAGAATAATTCATAAGGTTCATCTGCACAAAGCTTTTATAGTTTATGTTTTGACTTATTATGGTTGGTTCAATAAAGTTGTAGCCCATTTGTTTCCAAACTCTGTAATGACATCAGAGTTCTAGTTCACACTTGCCTGTTATAAGATGTTACATAACCTTTATAAATTTGTTAAGCATGGGTTTTACCTATTCTTTAGATAAAAAATATTTCTACTTCAGAGAATGGATTACTTTATTCCAAATTTTATCTATGAACAAATGTGTGAGGATCACACACCTTGGTGAATAACATGTACATTAGTAATTTAGATTTATGAGCCAATATTTGTAGTTTAGGGATTTATCATGCAAAGGTGTTATTTGCTATAAAAGAAAAGTTGGAAATCATAATTTAACTCTGTAACTGTAATACATAGATATACAAATGTATCTATGTACACACATATTTTACACCCACCCACACACACTTCATATGTGGTGGTACTATCCTTATGTTATAAATTTATAAAATGTGGAATCATGTCAGAAATTGTAGGACCAGATACATTATACATTGTATTTATCAGGAGTTTGACTTCCTGATCTGCAACTCTGCCTACTAATCCATCTCCCATGGACTTATTTTTAACATTCCAAACATCTGAGCTGCTTCAAACAGCTGCCATATTTTCAAATCAACCTCCAGAGAGGTGTTTCCTTCTTTTCCCACAGATAAGAAATAAAACAAAAAACAGTGGGGAAAAAAGGCAAAACCAAAAAAAACTTACACTCGTCTGGGGTGCAGGAGAGGCAGAATTTAATTCTGTACCACTGCCACGTTTATGGTCCAGTATCTCATGATCATATTGATTGCTTCTAGCCTTGTTAGATCATGGGACTTAGAAGTGTAAATATGCAGAAAAGCTATTTAAAAGTCTATTATAGTTATTATTTTCAGTTGCACTCCTGGTAACTAAGACACCTGACTTTACAGGGGAAGTTATATGTAAAACAGTACTTTATGTTTTTTTGTTAACTCTCTACAGCATTTCAAAATATTTTTATGTAAAATATGTAGCATATACAGAATAAATGAAGTTGTGGTATTTATCAGCAGTCATTTGAAATGGCTTGCAGGAATAACTAGTGGTTTCATCATTCTGGAGTAATGCGGCCATCCCAAACTCATGCTAATAAAGCTTTTATAATATACCACACCATCATACACACACTCTGCATGTGTATATGTGGGTGCACACATACACACAAACACAATGTACACAGAATAAATAAAAAGATAACGTCATTACACTTAGCTAACGTGAACTACTGTATACGACTGCATCATATTCTTAATATAAGAAGAATATATAGTACAAGATAGAAGAAACTTCCCTCTGAATGCCTGTTCATTTAATTTTCCTCTCTCCTCCTCCAGAAGTAACATACCAAACGAATTATAAATTTAAAGCTACCTAAATCATTGTGTTTGAGCCTTGTTAGTGGATATGTTTTTCTCAGTTTCAAATGTTCTTGGAAAATGTGACTCAATAAAAGAAGGCTCTTGGATCATTATACCTTGTATGTGACTACCTTACAGTTACACAAAATGTAGTAATACTTGAAGATAAGCCAATACAAGCTTTATGCAAGGATGATAAAAATTGCATGGATTAAAATAGTTGAAAATACCTACAACAAAAAATCTTTACATTTGCAAGCATCAGCTTTATGATGTAGGTCTTTTCAATGTACATAATATGACCCAAACAATAATTCAAAAATAATTTATTTTGCAACACAAGAGTGAGGATATTTGTTGGGTCCATTTTTCCTGAACTGTAATAAATCTTAATGATTTACAGAGAGGCCCATATTTTAAACCTCAAATAAAACAGAAAAATGTGTTCCCTGAACCAATAAAGAAAAGAAGCATATGAAGGATACATATCATATAATGGTGTTTGAATTTATAAGATATTATGTATAAATACTGATGAGGAAAAACTGAATATAGAACAGAACTATAAGCAAAAGGAGATCAGAAAATTCGTAGAGAAAAATAAAACCACTGACATTCTCCTAAAACACATTTAATGTAAACCTTTACATGTTAAACATTTAAGACTCTTTATAAAAGAAGTTAACTCTAAGCAGCTGATGTGCCTCTGTTTTCCCAACCAAAAACTCACTTGTTTGATGCGGTCTGGATTAACAGTGGTCTGGGGCTGCAGAATGCTGACTGGTTCTGTCTTGGCCACATTTTGAGGCATTTCACGAATCTTTTCAGCAATGAAGCCATGAACCGCATTCAGTGCTTCAACTGTTCCCTGGATCAAACACACTCGCTCTGTAGTACCTGTACAGAGAAGACCCTTATTTAGATAAATTCTTATCTTAGGCACTTGCTCATTGACTCATCAACACCTAAAAAAACCCCTGTTTTGATTTATTACTGAAAACGGATAACTAATTATTATGAGAGGTTTCAGAGTAGCAGCCGTGTAACATTTAAAAATTCCCTTACCCGCCTGCCACAGTAAGTGTACAAATGGAAAGATAATTTCAAACGGTAACATTGTAATTATTGTCCAAGATGATCTAAAAATGATTTTGCATAGCTTCTATTTTTATTGCTCGTATATCTATGTACACGCTAGCCAATATTGACTAGGTCCTTGCCCAGATATGGCTTAGACATAACTATAGTTACTTTTAAAGTGAATAAAAAACTGTGCATACAGTATTGTAAGTAAAAATTAAAGAAATAATGTCTCAGTTCAGATGGAAAAGAAGAGCAAGAATGAGAAAACTGAACTGGATTCACAGTATTTGCCATTCAGGGCTGGTGTTGGGTTATGCTAAAATATGCTATTAAAATTTAACTATTACAAGCATTAATATAACCATGTGCAAAACTAAAGATCAACATTTAAAATACTTCTGTGATCAGTAACCTGGATAGAAAATATATTGGTTTAGCCCAGCAGTTTTAAACCTTTTCAGACTGTGGACTGCAACTTAACATGGAGATTATTTTCAAGACCAATTTCTCTCTCATTCTTCACTATCCAGTCCACTTTCCATCCCACTCATGTCATACATACCAGATCCCTGTAACAACTACAACAGTTTCTTACTACATACACAAAAACAACATAAGGAAAATAGTTAATGTAGTTTCATCTGTCTTCTAATGTGATTTAGCAGCTGGAAACGATAAAAGCCAGCACCATATAATTATCCAGCTCACTACAGACCACAGTTTGAGTTCTTCTGGCTTAGAGGGCTCACGTTGAACTTCCCACGTTCGAGATCTAGACTCCAGAAAGACCCTTGTGCTCTTTTCAGAGTAGCAGCCATGTTAATCTGTATCCGCAAAAAGAAAAGGAGGACTTGTGGCACCTTAGAGACTAACAAATGTATTTGAGCATAAGCTTTTGTGAGCTACAGCTCACTTGTGCTCTTGTTCATCAAATCAGACAGTGCTATGAATTCCAGGAAGGATATACTCAGAAAGTCCAGTGTCCGCCTGACAATGTACATATTTATTCTGTACATCAGAGTAACAGGTTTTTTTAAAATAAATCACATAGCCGATTCTGTACATAAGTCTTTTGTGTTCTTCTTGCCTTAAGCAAAACAGCCCTTAGATCCATTACTCACCCTGAGTCATCCTCCAGAGACTGTGAAAGAGGCATTGGGCTTCTCCTCTATAGCTTTTGTCACTTCCAACCCCACCTGTCAATCCCTCCTCACTCTTTCTCCTCCCATGAACAGCTCTTTGTCCATGTCTTCTTTCCAATCTCCAGCTATGTTGCACTTATCTATCACACACCCACCCATCCTCAAATTCAATTCCAGGCTCTCCCTCTTCCTTGCATCACCCTCATCTTTGTTGACTTAAAATTCCATGTGGATGACCTGCCTGACCAGCTTTAAGTCAGAACAGGACTCGAAAGTTAGAAAAGTCCCATTAAGAGGAAATTGTATTGCAACATTAGCTGTGGTGGGACTAACATGCCCCCTAAAAACAAGAGGACACTACAGCTTAGAGGAATCCCAAATACAGATCCCTGCTCACAACATCAGGATACATTTTACTTTCAGATTACAGAGGACAAAAATAATATAGACTAAAATGGTGCATCACAGCAATTGACATCTCACTTAGAAAAATATATTTCTACGTCTCATAAAAACACATCCTACATAAGAACACAAGACAGCCATACGGGGTCAGACCACAGGTCCATCTAGCCCAGTATCCTGTCTTCTGACAGTGGCCAATGCCAGGTGCTTCAGAGAGAATGAACAGAACAGGTAATCATTAAGTGGATCCATCCCCTGTTGCTCATTCCCAGCTTCCAGCAGACAAAGGCTAGGGACACCATCGCTGCCCATCCTGGCTAATAGCCATTGATGAACCTATCCTCCATGAACTTATCCAGTTCTTTTTTGAACTCTATTATAGTCTTAGCCTTCACAACATCCCCTGGCAAAGAGTTCCATAGGTTGACTGTGCATTGTGTTAAGAAATACTTCTTTTTGTTTGTTTTAAACCTGCTGCCCAGTAATTTTAATTAGTTCTTGTGTAATAAAAAGGAGTAAATAACACTTCCTAGGTCAGGGATCACTGGTGTGGATCACAAACAAAGTTCAGAGCCTGAAAACGCTTTGTTGAAAAATCCAGCCACTCCACCCCAAATAAATGTTGAATGAAATTGAGTGATATAGCGAGCGAGCACTAACATGTTTACAGTGAATTCTGAAATACTCTGAAATCACTGTGGGCTACATCATAATTGTATATTCTGCCCTGAGCAATGGGCAATGTGTAGTTGTGCTGAGCACTGGGGAGAAGTAATTTGCTACTGGTCTATGTCAGTAGCAGTTTACTTCCCCTACAAGTCTTGATTCGCTCATTCCCTGCCCCTATCAATCTACCTGCTTTGAAAGGGGGAGGAGGTGTGATGGCTGTTCTCCACCTTGCATAGTAACATTGGAAGCCTGTAAGGGACATGAAGGGGGCAACTTACACTCCCTTTCTCCCCTGCATGGGCAAGCAATCATCTTACCCTTCATTAGAAAATTCTTTTCATTTGATTTCTTATGATGATCTCTGAAGATGAAATGCAAAGCTCTAAAGGTTTACAAGTACAAGCTTTAAGAGCCCCACTCTGTAACAGAATTCATGTGCAAACTTAAAAATTACAAATACTCTTAGAAACAATTCAGCCAACTCCTTAGTTCAGAATCGTGTGTTTGGCCTACAACAAAGACAGACATCAAAACAACCAACCCATATCCCCTCTACTGAAATATTTTCTTAACAAAATAAAATAAAGACTAAAACATGTAAAATCAGTGTTTTTGAAAGATGCCAGGTTCACAACCCATAAGATTAATTATAAAATGGCAATACTTTTCAAACATCAAGCTATATGCCTGTAACAATGGAGTGCATATTTTTCAGGAATTACGTACATGGATGTGCCCCAGTATTATTTTGCTGTCTTTTCCATAAAGCACCTTTAAAAAACTAAACCGAGGCACAATCTACAAAAATGGAATTTTTCCAAAAGCATTTAAAGCAGAAACCAATGCAATTTCAAAATTATCAGGATGGAAGCCTGACAAGTGAAATGCAAATTAATTTGGCCAGTATACGTAGTTTTCTTATGCTTCTCTTTTTTCTAGTTAGCTTTCCCTCCCCGCTCCTCCACTTGTGCACAGCTCTTGTGGTTCCTCTGTAAAGCGATCCAGCTCTAAACAAGTGCTCTGGGGAGTCTTTACACTGCAGTATTAATTGTCTACTAAATGATGGGAAGTGATGTGGATTGATCAATGTAGCCGATGCAAGTGTTCTTCTCTAGGTCAGCAGACAACACATTTATACAAAACACAGATCAGGTTACATTCAAGCTACTGGAGCCTGATATGGAGAGCACTTACAGGGATAACTACTGTCAAAACAGTGGAAAGGGAAGCAGTCAAAGCTAAACAGAAATTTCATTAGATTTAGCACTGAATGTCTAAAGAGGATTCTGCAATCTGTGTTGTTTTAGGAACTATAATTTAATACAATACAAATCCCGTTATACACCAGACCAGCTTTACTACATTTTAGTACGTATAAACCAATATAGAGGAAATGGAAATCACTGTACCATGAAGAAATACAATTGTGTAAAAATAAATTTCACACAGCATAATACAGTTTTGAGATAGTTCACAATAGTGGTACATTTTCTTTGAGGATTAAATTATGGGACTTCCACTGAAACTACTAGAAAAAAAGAAAAAGGAGCGAGTGTAGGGAGAGTACACATTTCCTGTTGGAAATTGCTTTTAATCCTTAGAAGAAATGTTGTTTTATTCTTCCATGCAACTATAATGGCTTTTCACTCAGATAACACAGTACAATAATTTATAGGAGAGAGTCACACAAGGAGAAAACTGTCAACTATATGACCAACCTGTGTAACAAAAACGATCCTATTATGAATCACCAAAGTTGGTGAGATTTTTGTCATTTTAAAAGCTTTTAGGTTCCATTAGTGTCTAAAGTAAACTGCCAGATTATTTATCATTTCTAGTTGTAGCAACCACTCCCTTTTTGCTGTTAAAAGCTTAGTCATTTATACACGCAATATTTGATACTCATTTTGCATAGTCTGAAGTTACATCTTTGTAGCACAACTCTAATTTTAAAACTACTGCTTAAAAGAAAGTGATAAAATTCCTGAATAAGCACAGCATACTCGCATATTTACACACACGAATATTCATTAATATATAATGATTTATAAATTTGTGTCAATTATTTATGCCAACTATCATATTTAATCTACTGTATATTTTATTTTGCTTATAAACTTACAAAGTGCCATATATGCAGGATGACAATAGTTTTGTCATTTAAAATAATGGAAGAATGAATGAATGAAGGGGTCACACGTTACATTCTTTTTGAAGTAACAGTTACTAAAATATGTCCTTCACTGATGTTTGTGATCAATATCCCTGTTAAAAAAAATACGAAAAAAAAAAAATACAGAGAACAAATCTGAAAACTAGCAGTTTACATATGCTGCTGTAGAAGTGAAAAAGTGTTGCTGCAAGCAAAGACCAGCTCACTCTTCATTTTTTCCTGAGGAAATAAAAAAGGACTCAACATTCATAGGAAATCTTTTTTTTCCCCGAAGAGTAAGTTTTGATTGCATTTGGATGCTGGTGCACAAAAACAAATGCAATCTGCGAATATGTAGTGTCTATATTTTTTATGTGGAATGTGAAGTACAAAAGATAAAATATAATGTACAACAGAAAGTACTGTTAAAATGCTTACTAAATAAAATTTTAAAAGACTATAAAAAATTAAGGAATACATTTTGATCATGTCTCAGTTGTGCCAGCAAAATTTATAAGTTCTTCTGGTTTGAGTATGAAACAGTCAATTTGCATATGAAATTAAAATTTCATATTGATGAAGAAAAAGGTATTATGTATTAGCTGGTTTTTAAACTAACATAATTTTGGTTTGAACTCTAATAAACCACGAGGAAGAAACAGTCCAAAGTAAAGAACCTGAAATTACTTTATTTTATTTTTATACATATTTTTTTAAAAAAATATTTTAAATAAAATGTAATTTTTATTCCTCGGGAATTATTCCTGGATAGTAAAACTGTATGAAAGCCTTTGAGCTGAAGAGAATTTTAAAGACAAGTTATAACCCTTTAACAAAAGACAGTTTTCACTAGAAATTCAGATTTTTTTTAACTCATTTTACTGCTACAGTTAATTCCATTGGAACTAGTGTAAAATTTCCAGAGTGCCAAAGTGATTTAGGCTTGACTTTCAATAGGACTTAATGTTGTTAAATGATTTAGGTGCTTTTGAAAAAAGTTATTCAAACTTTTAAATACTGGCTCTCATCAAGCCAGGTACTTAACTACGTGCATAATTTTAAGCACATGAGTAGTTCCACTGTAGTCAGAACACTCACACACTTTAAAGTATTCATGTGCTTAAATACCTTCCTGAAACATGGCCTAGAGGCTTTGGGAAGTGCAATGTACATTTATTAAAGAATCTCCAGGCATTCATAGGATCCTACACATTTCTCATGGTGCTGTTATATTCATTTTAAAGGGCATTTGAAAATCAGAAAAGCATAATACATCACCATATGTGGTGATTCCAATACATCTTCATCTCCCTGCATTTTGCCAGTGTATCCTGTCAGTTTCTTTGATGACACAGAAAAGGAAAAAGCCCACAGGAGTTAAAATTTGAACAAAATTAAAGCTAATCTGAAATTTTTTCATTGGCGGATTTATTTTTAGCTTCTTACTTGGCAAATCATAGCTGCAGCAGTCGCAAAAGCTCCATAGGTTTTTTTCTTTTAACTCACGATCTGAATATCTATGGATTGTGAATCCGATGTAGCTGGATTAAAACTTCTGAATTGCCTCAGCCATAAACATCCTTGCACAAGTTGTGGACAAAATAGGAACTCAGGTTCACAGAACTATGCCAAAGTGAAAAGTCTCTGCCATATAATTACTTGTGGATGTAGGTATAGTTATTCAAGTAAGTACATCATGTATATATACTTAAAATATAGTGGTGCTACTAACAATCTTCAGCTGGCAAGCATGTATTTCAATTTTTTTGAAACAAGCAGATATTGCAACTCAGAGTTCTTAGTGGCATATCATTTTTATTTTTAATCGTTAGAGGACTTTTTTCCACCTCATGTCCCAAAGGTATCCCTCTAAACTCCCTGGCCTCCACAGGCCTCCTAGTCTGGAAACCAGGACTGGGAATCACACTATACACCTATGCTATACATCTTTTAAAGAAATAAAAGAAGCTGAGTGTAGCTATTATGATGTTCTGTACCTTGGGGGAACACCCAGCACCCCCATGTTCATCGTTATATGATTGTGTGGTATCTAATGCAAAGTTTGTCATGTCAGGTATCTTTGGAAGGCTCATGATGCACTGAGCATTGTTGTTATAGTAATGTTATAGGTTGTAATTTCATGTATATAGTTATGAGACTGAGAACGTGTTCTATTGGCTTAAAGCAAGCCCAGGCAAAAACTCTCCAGAATCAAAGGGGCAGTTCACACCTGATCAGTGCATGTATGGGACAAACCCAGCCCAGCCTCACAGGAACAAAGGACACTGGCCTAGGCAACAACAAAGGATCCGTTGGTCTCTCGAGTGAATCACCCCCCTTCCTTTGGTCAGTTGGGACTGCGATGAGGTAATGCTCATCTAACACTGAAGGGGGGAGGGAAGCCAAGAGGGAAGAAAGGACATGATAAAAGGGAGAGACGTTTGTCATGCTCTACCTCTCTCTTCCGCTTCCATCTACAGACATCACCACCAAGCGACTGAAATGCTGATCAAAGGAGAGAGCCTGGCTGAAAGGTAACCAGCCAGCCGGTGGTGAGACGCATCTAAGTTTGTAAGGGCACTGAAAGTGTTAACCTCAGCTTAGACTGCATTTTGCTTTTATTTCAGTTGACCAAATCTGACTTGTTGTGCTTTGACTTATAATCACTTAAAATCTATTTTTGTAGTTAATAAAACTGTTTATTCTACCTGAAGCAGTGCATTTGGTTTGAAGCGTCAGAGACTCCCCTTGGGATACAAGCCTGGTACATATCAATTTCTTTGTTAAATTGATGAACTCATAAGTTTGCAGCATCCAGCAGGCATAACTGGACACTGCAAGATGGAGGTTCCTAGGGTTATGTCTGGGACCAGAGATATTGGCTAGTGTTGTTCAGTGGCACAATCCAAGGAACAGCTTCCATGCCAGAGGCTGTGTGTGAACAGCCCAGGAATGGGGGTTATCACAGCAGAGCAGGGTAAGCCTGGCTCCCACAGTCGAGGATTGGAGTGACCTAGCAGATCACCGGTCCAGCCAACGCCAGAGGGGAATGTCACACTATTCATGCACAAATAATCAGAAAACTTCAGCTTCCCTGCCAAAACTATTACAGTATCAGTCAAAATGTGGAAAAGCTACTGGTTGGGATATTATTTCTATATTAGAAATGGTTGATGCTCATAGTAGGGATCTCCCCATCCTCCAAATGCAGTTATGTGACACTAGGATTATTCTATAATTGGAATATACTATAATTTAGATTGTGTTGGCTATGCTTCTCAACAAGATCGTCATAAACATCCTCTTATGAACATCTCCTGATGGCTTTGTCAAGCAAAAGGAACTGGAAGAGGGAACGTATCCTCCTCTTGAAGTTTATATATTACAACAGAAGTTCATGTTGACACATTAATGGGAGTTACAGGCAAAATCAGGAGCACCTACCCTCAGTTTACAAATATAAGAATATTTTCTTTTTCATCATTTCTATATTGAAGAACAATTAAAAGGCACATAGACAGAAAATGGGAAAAGCTGGGGGACTCTTTTTAGAAGACCTTGTCTACACTTCCCTACATCTGTTGTGACATGCAGGATATGTGTAGCTACACACCAAAGTAAAAGGCAGGCTGTGTCCACACTCACCAGGTATAGCTCCTCAAGGCAGTGAAAGGCTCAGGCAAGAAGGAGGTAGTGGGAAACGGTCCCAGCAGCTCCCCACTACCAAAGCCTTTTGCTATTGCAAGGAATGGCTCTAGCAGATGAGGAGCTGAGAGAACCTCCCGCCTGCAAATCTTTTCCCCACTGCTGGAGTCTTTCACTGTGGCAGGGAAAGGCTCCGGAAGCAGAGGCGCTGCAGGATGCAACATTGCTAAAAATAGTGCAGACAGGGGAGGCACTGTTTGGCCGTGTAGAGAGCTATGTAGGGCATATACCAAGGGTTCGGAATGTAGGACACACTATTCTATTGTACTTGCCTAAGCTCTGCCTCACCATCTACACCTGTGCTAGCTGGGCATACTGTGTCTGTATTCTACATGCCACCGTAAGCATGGACCTACCCAAACGAAGAAGACAAGTATACTATGGGACACGTAAGGTCAAACAAATGTTTTCTGCTACCAAATAATATTATAGAGTGTATGATGTTTGTAAAGGGGTTCTTTGGTACCTAAGGGGAGCAATTGACTTAAGTGGAGTATGGAGTAATGCACATTTCTAATTATGAAGTGAGTATTAGTTAAGAGGCACACACCAATTTTAAGGGGAGATATAGTACAAATGTGCAAACAGGCATAAACACCTGTCAGAGACAGTCTAGGTTTACTTGGCCCTGCCTCAGCATAGAGGGCCAGACTTGATGACTTCTCAAAATCCCTTCCAGCCCTGCATTTCTATGATTCGGTTACAATGTTTTTAGCACCATTGTAATGATTTAGGTCCAGATCTGGCAAACCACCATCAAATAAGTATTTAAAATATACAGAGATGCTACATAAAATGTCTATGACATCAAATTTAAATGAATAAAATAAAAGTTATGAAATTGGTGAGGATCTTCCTCATGTCTCCCCCTGACCCCTACACCACAGGAAAATGTTACGTTTGGTCTGATTTAAATTTTAAGAGCATGTTTTCTCTTCTTGATGTGGGTGCTTTGCTGACCTGGGGCCTTAGAAAAGGGTTACAGTTAGTTAAGTAAAATGCACTCGCTTTTATCTGAAAGTAATAAAATACTCATTTGATGTTTTAACTATAGCTCTTTCTCTTCCTGAAATCCCAAATGCTAATATTGATATTTTCTACATCTCTCTCTGTATGTATATATAAATATGGTTTGTGTGTGTATATTTTATACACCCTCCCCCCCATATTTATATGGAGTACACACATATATACACATACACACACAGAGACAGAGATGTAGAAATATCAATATTAGGAAAGTGTTTGTAGTGATTCAGATTCTTGGTGGTCAACAAAGTAGTTAATTTATATATGATTACATTACACACACACTTTCCGAAACTCCCTTCAAAAACTCATATTTTAAATAAACTCCGTGAATGGGGGTTCTGTAATATATAATATGATAATTTTGAACATGACTTAAATGACACACAAGTATTCAGAATCATGACACATTTTCCTCAAAATAAGTGAGTTAAATAATCACTCCTATATAGCAAAATTATTTGTGAAGTATTTGAAGTCTCCACAATTAAACAAGCAATTCACTAAATGGAATAGAAGATGGCTACCTCAAATCTGTCTGTCAAGCATTTATGTCTTCTCGCAAATACGTACACAAACGCAGCAATTTCTTTTTACTTTATGATCCAGTAACTACAATTCTGATCTTGAAACTCATTGGGTTTAAAGTCTCCAAAGTGCACCTGTCAAGACTTGATATGTATTTTTTTTTCTTTTGGAGTTACATTCTGTAGTTCATCATGATCACATCATTAATGTGAATTTACAGATCTATATTTAGTGTACTTGCTCGAGCTGATTGGGATCTTTTCTATGAATGTCTCTTCATTAGAAAAATACAGGTTAACCGAGAAAGTTTTCAGATCTAGAATGGAATTTCTGATCAAAACAAGAGAGAGAGACTTCAGAATAGCCAAGACACTCATCAGGAACGTGGGAGACCCAGGTACAAAGTCCTTATTCTGTCTGACTTGAATCTGTGTCTCCCACATCTCAGGTGAGTGCCCTAACCACCAGGCTGGGGATTCAGTCTCTTTTTCAATCTCTTTGGCTGGAGCTGTTCCACTTTGTATAAATAATTAAATATTAATCTGGATGGAGAGAAAGAGAAAGACTCTAGTTCAGTGGTTAGGGGCACTCACCTGGGATACAGTAAACACAGGTTTCAACACCTACTCTGAATCAGGCATTGCACCCCTCTATCAGTTTTGACAAAACTTTTGTCAGAAAGGTTTCTCAGATCCAGGATGGAATTTCTGGTCAAAATCAGAGACACCCTGCCTATAGCCCAGTGCTAGGGCATTTACCTGAGAGATTCAAGTCCCTCAGATGAACTAGGCAGATCATTTCTCATGTTTATAATCAGAAGAATGAATAGACTTGTTATTGTTGATGAAACATACGTCTCCAAAGAATAAAATAATAATAATAAAGCAATGGCTGGTAAAGAAAGACTTTGAAAACACCTGAAGAAAATACAGGAAAATGATACATTTTAACCCCATTTCTCTGTTTAACTGTTGTCGATAAACATTTGAGAGAAAGGGGACTTCTGGAATGATGTTTTTCGTTAGGGACCACATCTTTGAAATTTGCTTCTTGCTGTGATTCATAGTAACTCAAGTTTGTTAACTCTTAGGGAGTGCTGCAAATCCCATGTTTTCTCTCTCATCCATGGGAAGGTGGGTGATTGATATGTGTGAGAAACGTTTGTAGGAAACCTTAGATGAGTGTGTGATTTAAATTTTATAATATCTATGCTGATCCTGGGCATTTGATCTAAGAATCTGTTTATTTATCAGTATATTTTTAAGACATTGTCAAGGACACCTAGAGGTGTGTTTTTTTTTGTGGGTTTTTTTTTAATTGTTGAATAGGAAAAAACCAAATATATAAATACTACTAAAAGACAAGTATCCAAGTTTAGTTAAAAGTTTGAAGGCTCTTGGAAAGAGGATGCTATAATTCCTCCCCTGCCCTTCCAAGAAATAGAAATTTGTGAAGGCAGGCTTTATGCAAAAAACATGAATCTTCTTGTTCAGTGCACACAAGTCTTCCAGTAGAATACCGCAGATCTGCAGGGGAAAATAAACAATTAACCCTGCTCTTGAAAATGGATGACTGCATAGCAAGGAAAAATAATATATATATATTTTCAAGATATCTGGAAAGAACTTTCAGATTAACAAAAGCACTTAAGAAAATTTTAATGGAAAGAGTTCAGTATGCAATTATACTTTTATGCTACGCTACAGTAATATGAAAATTTGTTAATAGTTCCTCCTACTCATACAATTACTAAAGGAAAAAGCCCACCCATTTAAACATTAGAAAAAAATACTTTAAAAATTGTAGGACCTGACACATCTTGTAATTTAGAGTGATAACAGCTCAATTCTCCAAGGGAGTTATTCTCTACAAAAGTATTTCTCAGGTTCCAAGGTGTGAAAGCCTGTGCAAAGCTTTGGAAACTATCTGGATCAGGCCAACTGAACAAGAAATAAAGTAGCGTACTAAAGGCATTATTTAGTTAGTCTGTTCTGAGGCAACAAAGTACAGATTTCAGGTAAATGAGCTCTATTGCAATGCTGGATCAGTAATTCTAATTCAAGAGGAATTATAAATGCTCCTACTGTAATCACCATTAAAATCTTTACAATGTTTTATTAGCACATATGTATGTTAAGGTCTGTTAAAAACAGGGCAGTAATCAATTGTTCTCCATGTCCACTGAAGGTTGGACAAGAAGTTATGGGTTTAATCTGTAGCAAGGGAGATTGAGGTTAGATATTAGGAAAACCTTTCTAACTAAGAATTAGTTAAACACTGGAATAGGCTTCCAAGGGAGGTTGTAGAATCCCCGTCATTGGAATTTTTAAGAACAGGTTAAACAAACGCCCATCAACGATGGCCTAGATATACTTGGTTCTGCCTCAGAGCAGTGGGCTGGACTAGATGACCGCTTGAGGTTCCTTCTTGTCCTACGATTCTTTCTTTCTTGCAATTATATATTGTCAGTGAGCATCAAAATGTGGTTTCTTAAGAATTTACTAGCTCTTTTTGATTATTCTTCTATTTAAATCATAATGCTGTGTGACATCACAATTATCTACAGTGGAGATAATGATGACACAGATTAGTAATTTAAATTAGGGATTAAGTAACAGAACAGGTTGTATAGTAATAATTCTGTAAGTACAGAAGTTGACAGAACAAGGAGTAATGGTCTCAAGTTGCACTGGGGGAGGTTTAGGTTGGATATTAGGAAAAACTTTTTCACTAGGAGGGTGGTGAAGCACTGGAATGGATTACCTAGGGAGGTGGTAGAATCTCCTTCCTTAGAGGTTTTTTAAGGCAGGTTTGACAAAGTCCTGGCTGGGATGATTTAGTTGGGAATTGGTCCTGATTTGAGCAGGGGATTGCACTAGATGACCTCCTGAGGTCCCTTCCAACCCTGATATTCTATGATTCTAAGTTCTAAACCCCACTACTGAAATTTGGAGTGCAGTATTATTGCATTGCGGATTACCAAAGGCCTCAAAAGTAAGATTGAGGCCCCATTCTGCTAGGTACTTTACACACACAGAGCAAATCACGGTCCATATTAAAAACTTCCTTTTTTCTCATATCTATCTCCCTTCAGGTACATCATATGCCATCACATATTATTGTCCTTCCTGCTAAACTCACACCTATCCCATTCTTGTGTGGAATCTGCTGGCTTATTCTTGAAAGGTAGCACATCTAATTAATACTTTGGTCCCTGCCATTACTGAAATATGTGTATCAGAGGAAACTGTTAGGCAGGTGGCTAGTTGGGATTACTGCTCTTGATAGGACAGTGCAATTCTTAGCTAATTATTTTTGTTACCTTGTCTTCCCAGGAGCCTACTTTGACCCACATGTAGTTTCTTTAACTTGGTATTTATTGACTTTTTAGATTGTAGGCTCTTTGGAGCAGTTGTCATTTTCTTGATGCTTGTACTGTGCCTAGCAGAATGGGGCCCCACCTGGCTGTCTTCTACCACAATATAGATGTTAAATAATTAATCATTAATAATAGTGCACCATAATAATAATACCAGGGCCCTGCTAGACTTAGAACTAGACTTGGCAGTGTAAAGGCAGCTTGTAAGATGCTCCATTCTTGAAGGTGGTGAGCTGGAGTGCCAGTGGCAGAACGCTACTTCTCGCCATACAACAGTGTCAGAATAATCTACATCCACCAGCAGATGAACGTAAATTCTTAAATGTTATTTTTTCATGTGAATATCCACAATAAAAAAGCAGAGAAGGTACAGAATTGTTTCTAAGAGAAACTTTCTCCCACGTTTTTACATCAGGTGACAGCTGCACTTCGACTGTTTACATATCATGAGAGCTACATACTCTTTCATTCCAAGGACTCAAATTTTTTTTTCTTTTACAGCTCTTTTCTAAGGTCTCCAGTTTCCTGCACAACATTACTTTTCCAATAATCAGGGAAGATAGAGTGGCCTTGGCAAATACAGACTCTACTTTTTAATGTCCCCACTGATTATCCATGGTTTGCATGTTTTGCTGCCAAAATTTCAGATACCCTCAAAACCTAGGGACATAAGATTCTGTATTTTCCTTTAGGTTCTAAACCCCTTTGGTAGAAAGACAATCACATTTACTGGGAATAGGACAGCATATGCACACATCAGCATTCTTCTTGGGAAAACCATGTTTCAAACCAAATGGCCTGTCCATACTTACCATGTTGCACTTATGTTTATGTTGTTGCATTCTGGGAAATCTGGGCAGTATCCCACACTGCTTCACTGATTATAATCCCACTAAAGTCAATGGGGCTCTGCATGTGCTACCGTCACAAATCTGATAGCAGGTTAAGAGCCTAGAGTGTAAGTACAGTAACCAGTAATCGTTACTCACGTATTCTAAGTGAAGTTCACTGACATGTCACTTTCACTAACTTTAGTGGACACACAGACCATTTTGATTCTTCCTGAACTCTGATTTTTTTTTTTAATATATATATATATATATATATATATATATATATATATATATATAAAAAATCAAAGACAGAAGTCGTATGTAGGTTCCATATTCAAATATACAGTTAGGAACTCTTAAAAGAATTAGTGATATACACCTAATAGAAATCAAAAGGTCCAAAGGAAAAGTGATGGTCTGTCAGTGAAAATTCTTTCTTTTGAGGGGCATTAAGGTATTATCTCAGGTACAGGATGTCAGCCCAAATTATGAAGCAGTTATAATACAATAAATAAATGGTGCATTAAAACAGGGCTGAAGAAATCCAATGGCAATTAGGAAACTTTCATTGGCAAGTGGGGTAAACATCCATCCATTTTTGCAGAATTTAACTAATCTTCTGAATATGGTCTCAAAGTAAACCAATGCAGTGAGTTCTTCCTGAATTTGCAGATAGCGAAACAACAGAGGTGTAAAATATATACATTTTCCCCCAAAATATAGCACAGCAGAACCAGGCAGGCTGTGTGCTGCAAAGCTCCTCAGAGGACTGCAGAGAGATAGGAATCCTTCCTCCAGAGCACTTTAAAGAAGAGGAAATATTCCATGGCTACTATAGTCTCTTGAGCACAGGGACGCCATTTTAGACTGGGGGGGGGGCAGGAACAGACACACAACTTTAACCATGATTCCAGGGGCTACTTAGGCACCTGAAAACTCTAGGGTTTTTGTTTTGTTTTTTTTTTTTTTTTTTGCAGATAACTTAGAAATTAGCTGATAGGAGCACTGTAACTAATTCCTATACATAAAAAAGAGAATTAAATAAATATTAGACACACACAGCTCTAACAGTAACACGTTCTCACATCTTAGGCCAAGTCACTTAAGGGACACTGGTTACGTCTAAAATTTTAATGTATATTCTGACTTTGTTACTAACTCTTGAATACAACAATTGAAGAAACTGTAGACAAATCTACATAATTATTCTATCACATTTTTGCAGTTCACTAAATGTGGAAAAGATCATTTAACTTTTTGAAATATTCTACTAGAGCAAGGCCCTGTGAGTTTAAATTGCACCTGCCTGGGATCTCTAGGGGTGTTACCCCACTGCAAATAATAGATTAGAAAATCTCAGGGCCACTGCAAGCAGGAAAGGAACAGGCACAGGAGTTCTAGGCAAATCTTTGTCTTGAAAGAAAGTTGGAGAGTCAAATCCTCTAGTCCTTAATCAGGTAAAACTTCTATTGCCATCAGTGTTTCCACTCACATATTAAAAAGTGCTCAATAACTATATACTTCATACTTAAATATCTGAGCCATCTTATTCAGGAGAAATTTAGACATTGTGAGGCATTCAGACACAATGATGATGGGACAACATAAGTACCCCAGGTAGAGTGGGAACCTCTCTATACCACTGCTCTCCCTCCCCTGGGTTTTGGCCCCTTCTTTTCACCTGTGCCCCTCAAATCTCCCTCTTTTCTGAGTGTAACTTGGGCTTGGCTGTATTTCTTCTGAGTCCCCTGCATTCTCTCTCCAACAGCTCCCCCCCTCCCCCCCAACCTCCTGCCAAGGGATGCCTGTTTCACAGGTAATTACCAGCCCTTTCTTATCTTAATCGTGGGCAATCCCTCTAGGTGGAGGATGATCTCTTTCACAGGTTTTATTTTTTATGGGTCCTTTGGTGACTGAGGCGTCTAATTCTTGAGCCACAGGCTTGTTGGCAGACATTGCAGTTGGGTGTTGGAAGACAGGGTTGGACCACAATTGCTGTATGATCACCCTGCCTCTGTTTATAAACAAAATACTGACACTTTGCTCCAGCAGCATTTCTCCTCTGCAGAACTCACATTCCATAATAACGCCCGTGCTGTAGTTAGGAACTCTGCCTGGGAGCACACCTCCTGTCTGAAACTTGGGGGGGGAGAGGCAGCAGTCCTCCCTAAATGGCACCCGTTTGAGCACCTCTAAGTAAGTTTGAGCATCTGATGAATCTGCATAACTGCAGAACCTCACCTCCCACCTCCATATCCCTGCTGTGCAGTACTGTATAGAGGACTCCACAGAGTTAAATTCTGTGTCATGGAGATGGTGTGTATCTCTTCCCGGTGATCCCCAAATCCATTCCCTTCACAGTGGAACCACACCAATTTGCTAAAAGAGATCCATCCATAGCCAAGGACAAGGGGCAGGTTCGCTTCTGAAAGGTGTGAACTGGCTCTATTGAATTAGATAAGGTATTAACTAACTAAAGGCTCCTTTCTCTGTGTCTGTCTTAGCTTGTGTCTATACTAAGGGCTTGGATACACTTGCAAGTTACAGCGCAATAAACGAGCCCCGGTCGCACTAGCTCACTTCCCGTCCACACTGGCAAGGCACATAGAGCGCTCTGACTCCGCGGCTACAGTGCTGCTGGTACTCCACCTTGGCGAGTGGAATAATGTTTGCTGTGCCCTCACTAGAGCGCCGCAGCACCAGTGTGAATGAGGTGTTGCTTTACTGTGTTCTGATCAGCCTCCGGAAATGTCCCATAATCCCCTTAAGTGGCCACTCTTGTCATTGTTTGGAATCGCTGCAGGAATGCGGAAATGCCCTTTGAAAGCTCCATTTCTGACAGTCGGCTGCTTATCTGCTCCGAGACAAAGCAACCATTAGTGTGGAATGCTGTGTGAGAGAGAGAGGTGGGGGGGGGATGAGGGGGATCTGCTGCTGTCTGAAGTTACAAGACAGCATGCTGCCATACTCTCTCCCCCCCACACATACACACAACACACACCCTGTCACACTCCACCCCAACCCCCCCATTTGAAAAGCACGTTGCAGCCACTTGCATGCTGGGATAGCTGCCCATAATGCACCACTCCCAATGCTGCTGCAAGTGATGCAAACGTCGCCACAGCAGTGCGCTTGAAGCTGTCAGTGCGGACAGACTGCAGCGCTTTCCCTACTGCGCTCTACGAAGGCTGGTTTAACTCAGAGCGCTCTACATCTCCAAGTGTAGCCATGCCCTAAGAAAAAAGATGCACATGCTAAAATCCTAATGTGGGCAAAGCAATCTGTAGTTTTCACACCTTAGCAGGTCAAGATAAACCTTAGGAAGGAACCTAAGCTGCGAAAACTAAAAATTTTCTTTTGCCTTTCCCAAACTAGCCTTGTCCCATGTGTTGTTAGCCAATATGCAGTTAAACCCAAAACAAACCCACCTTTTTGTTAGTAAAGACAAATCCTTGGTTTCCCCCCCTCAAAACAGACAGGTCTGGAACTTTGGAAAGGCTTGTGCTGTCACACTCCCACATGCTCCAAGCCATTTACACCCTTCCAACACTGTCAGAATAGGATAGATCTTCTGGTTTGTAACGTACAACATTATTTCTGAAGGGCTCTTTCTTTTCTTTGTATTTTTAAAATGGTTTTATAAAGTGGTTCAATAACTGATTTTTCAAGCTTTAACAACTCAGCTGCTTTTTATTTTTACTACCTTAAGGACATGTTGAACATTACAAAGTAATGGCTTAATTCTAAAATATGAAGTTTCTGAATTTTATGGGCATAAATGTGTCTATACTACTAAAAGCCAAGTTTTTTCCCATAAGGGAGGTTATTTTTAATGCTAACATTGTCAAGCCCTAAAAAGTGTATTTTGAAAATTAATTTAATTATTATCCAATATGGAAACATGAACAGCTAAATAGTTAATTTGAAAAGTGTTGGACTAAGCATCCCGGAAAGGTAAGGCTTCTAATTCATCACAGAACAAGAACATCATGGGCAGCAACAGTTGAAACTTCTCCAACACTGCTCTGTTAACTTGTGTCAATCCTGACCTGGTCAAGTTACCTCTATGGTGAAATGAACAGTTCATCCTCCATGGCCTCTGAGAAGAGACTGACTACAAGACTGCCAGTTGGTCCTTGTAGTTGCAGTAGTGATAAAATTGTTATATGGCTTAGACCACACAAATTAAATATACACCATCTAACATCTACTGGACAGTAATTTCTTTTGGTAATTTCTGACCTGGATATATTCCCAACTGATGACCTAGAGAGTCAATATGATATTTTTTCTTCAAGCAGTTAAACATGGGATTGCTTGCTTGGATACACATTTTGATGATACTTGTTTTGGTGAAGCCATTTGATGTTTACAGTATGCCATCACATGTCTTTGGGAGTATGAAAATATATTATAAAACAGATAAAAATTAGTTGACTAAATCTAAACAGATTCAACTGCCAAACAGGCAAATGTATAACCTACCCTCTTCCCTCAGGCAACAGCCTGAGTAACCAGATGGTGTTTACACAGTGACCTGAAATGTAATAAATATGCACTCAAGGCCAATGTGGGAAGTAAATTCAAGAGTTGATTTTCCTCAGCTGCAAATGTCATTCCCCTAGATGTTCAAAAATACATGAGAGAGAGACCTCATCAGCTGATCTCACCCAGGGCAGAACACAAGGAGACAATATACAAATCTTTAATTGCACCTGGAAGTGATTAAGAAGCCTGTTTAGTCTTTGAAGCACTGGTGTAATATACTCCCTATGCCTAAAAATGCGAAGCAAGCAGGCTATTATATATTGAACTATCTGCAGTTCCAAGTGGTCTTCAGTGGTAGCCTGTGTTGAGAGCAATACAGTAATCTAATCTGGATGCCACAAAGGCATGGTTAATTATTGCCATATCTTCCTACAAAATGCTGCAATCTTCCTACAAAATGAAGCCTAAAAGGCATTTCTAGAAACCAAAGCTACCTGGGAATCAATGAGCAAGTGGGGATTTAAAAGAATTGTGGAATTTATAAAGGGAAGGTGAATAGTCTCAATGGTTCATACATACTCTCCAGAAGTTTCTGTTTATCTGCTTTGAGTTTTAGTCAACACTCATTCACAGTGGGGGAAAAAAAAAAGAGAAATGCATCATCTGGTTTGATGAAAAGAGTATATGCAGGTAGAGTTCTATCCTTGCTGACAGAATATGCACACATTGTATACAGACCAAGCATACCCCCTTCCAGGGGGTTAGCTTTATCCATAATTCAGTTATCAACAATAAAGCCTATACCTCAGCCTAAACTTCTACCCAATCTTCAACTGTTTCTAGGGCTTTTCCATGCAGGACCTCCTTTGTCCCATCTATACACTCCAACCCCTCTTAGTTGAAGTTAACAAAATGTACTCAGCAGCTATTACCCTGTACCTTTCTGTAGGGTTCAAGCAGCTGACATCACACTGATTCAATAGAAGAAACCTGAATTTACATGCTGGTTCTTAGTGTCTGCCTCCAAGTTACAAGGAGGGTATCCCTCCATAGACTGAGTTTTACATATCTGCAAAGTAGTAACACTGCAGTGCAAGCAATCTCATATTTTCCGCTAGCAATCTTACCTTCTTATTAGAAATGACATATTGAAGCCATAACAGAATTGAACCATGAGAACTTTGCAAAACATACTTTGGCATTTTTATAAATGCCAAAAATGAAATAATTGAATCCATGTCTGGCAGTCAACAGTACTGGAGGCTTCTGATTGATTCAAAAGAATTAGCATTGACATCTGACCCTTTTTCACTACTTGTATACAAAATAACCAAACAAACAAAGACTTTTTTCAATTTTAATTTTTTGCAATGTTTATTGTTAAGCATTTTTTCTATTTGTCTATTTACATTTTAATGGTTGTGGAAAATTATGGGGGTTTAGCTCTTTTTCTATTTTTATCAATTTAAATTTTCACACTTGTAGGAAATTATGGGAAGGTCAGATAGCGAGGGGCAGACAAGATGAGACTGAAAAACTTAAAGCTTCACAACTGTTAAAACACCAATTGTCATCATATCAAAATATACGAAGTAAACATCCTTAAATGAAACTCTAGTAAGTTCTCAAGCAACATTTTTCTTACTTTACCTATCTGAACATTTTATCATCATCGATGGGAACATTTTCTTGCTAGTTTGTGTGTTTATGGTAACATCAACACTTACCAAAAAAATCTAATCTTTCCAAGCCTAAATAAAATAACAAGAGTCTTCATATCATGTGCAGACCAAAAATCACAATGGCGGAGATCAAGGAAATCTGATGACATCAGATGATGCCAGAGCTGCATTGTCACCACCTTCTCAATAACTTTGTCCAAGAAAAGCAGGTTGGTGAGAGCAAGATTGTTCCAGAACTTGCACACACGGTGAATTATAGCAAATTTTGGGCTTCAGAACCTCTTAAGTTTAAATGTATATGTAGATAACACAGCTATACTGTCTCCTTGAACATTTTGGTTCACAGCTGGTTCAAGCTGAAATGAGTAACCATCTGGAAAGAGCTGTGTAAAGGACCAGCTGCATCAATCACACAAGACTCTCTTATACAAACAAAAAGCCCAATCCTACCCCCTTTAAAGTCAATGGGAGCAGAATCATGGTTGGTAACAGAACAACATGAACCAAAGAGAGCAGGACCCATCTGCTAATGCCTTATGTTACTTAGACGAGAACCTAGATGAGACCAGAGGGATGGTAAGTTATGCAACTCCATAACTACATCTGATAACAAGCCTCCTCTTCTCTTGTCTTAACCTACTAACCCAAGCTCCAGGAAACAAATTTAAGTCCTCCATATCCACAACCTATGAACGCTACAGAAGGAGATAGGTGCCACAAGTGATTGCCCCAGTATGAACATCCTTGAGTGGTTGTAAAGCCCATCTGCTTTTCCCCAAATCTACTAATACAGAGACTCCCCTCCTCAAACCAGAACCCATATAGCAACCTGGAATAGGACAAAATCCTTACTGATTTCTAAGGGTCTCTTACTTCTGGACAAATGGGAAGAATTACAAAAATCTATGCAGTGTCAGAAGAAAGACCAAATATATCATAAGAGAAAGAAAAAATTAGGAAAACTTGTTAAAAAAAAAGACTCAAAAAGGCCCTTTCTGCTATCAGTCAGACTTTTCCACTCACGAAACAGAATCTATCCACATCCCAATCACAATTGCCAACTTAATCAGATCTGCTCCTTAGCTCACAGATCCCAACTCCAAATACTTTATCTCTTCAGAATGGGAAAGGAATCTCCATTTGCCTCTGTGGTTGGGGAAATCAAGGAACAGGAGAGGATATGAAAAAAAAAGAAGAAGAAAAAAGAAAAAATACCACCTCTAGATTCAAAGAATTTTGCAGGAGACCATATAATATTTTTTAAATAAATCATAGCTTATCTGCAATGGATTTGCTATCTCAATCTACTAGAATCACTACATTTTGAAATTCACTTTTATATTATGAATACAAAAAAGCATTCTCCTAAATGATGCCTTCAAAAACATGTTTATGAAAATTACAACAACATATTTTCTTTGGGACTCTGTCCCCTCTTACAAATCTTCCTTAAGGCTGACTACTTTACCTGGTGTCTAAAAAAGTAATGACAGACAGATTGGGAGGTTGTCACATATACCTGATGGATATTTACTTGTATGTAAAATTGTAGATGTTCTGATTGCATACCCCCCGCTATCTTTCATTTGTGCTTCTCCTAAGGAGAATTGGAATGGTGAAGCCATATGCCTATTATCAGTATGACCACCTTGCTAGTATGTGGTATCCTGCTTCCTTTCCCTTTGTCATTTCTTTGCCTGTATTAGCTTATAACAGGGGTAGGCAACCTATGGCACATGTGCCAAAGGCGGCACGCGAGCTGATTTTCAGTGGCATTTACGCTGCCCAGGTCCTGGCCACCGGTCCGGGGGGGCTCTGCATTTTAATTTAATTTTAAATTAAGCTTCTTAAACATTTTAAAAACCTTATTTACTTTACATACAACAATAGTTTACTTATTTATTATGGACTTATAGAAAGAGACCTTCTAAAAATGTTAAAATGTATTACTGGCATGTGAAACCTTAAATTAGAGTGAATAAATGAACACTCGGCACACCACTTCTGAAAGGTTGCCGACTCCTGGCTTATAAGCTCTTTGTACCTCCGCTACCAAAACCTGATTGTGGGACTCTCAGTGTTATCACAAAACAAGTACATAATAATAAATCACAATGTAGAGGCTCATATCTGTATAGACAAAAGAAGTGTTTCTGGCACTCCTGGGGCAATTCTCAAACTAAGCAATACAAGAAAAAAGAATCAACTTAAATAAAACCATTAGAATAGGAAGTAGTGACAAAAAACAGATCCAGAGCAGTCAATTAAAATATAAATGCCATTATAACGAAAAATAAATGTACAGTGGTCACAAACCTTAGTGATACAGATTTACTTTTTTCATTTTATACTTTTAATTTCTAAACATGTTCGTTCTGCAACATTTGTTGTAAGACTGCATTTTATTCACCTTACTAATCATGAATATTACATGGATTGTGTGCTGTCTTAGAACATGAGACTTTCTATATTTGTAGGTTTCTTGCTAACATGCTATGGAATGCAAAACCTATGGGACTTTGGGACCTTAATTTAAGCCTGTGGCACTGAAGATGCAGCTGTTCATTTATAAGCAATCACAGCTACTGAAGTTATAGAAAGATTAAATTTGAAAAGTCTCTCCCCTCAACTGTTAAAATGATTAAACTATATTAGAATCAGCATCATGCTTATTAGAAATGTTCTTACCAGTTAATACAGTCCCAAGTTCAAAACCAAACCAATGGTGCACAGAATTTCACCAGAGTATAGCCAATGAAATACAAAACTATAAATATGTATTACAGATTACATATCAATATTTGATTGTTATGGTGATGTTTATGTTTCTCAAATACATAAATTAAGAAGTCTCATGAATCATGATCCAGAAATATCATAATTAAAGATCTTTCTGTGCTATCGTTATAAAGCCTGTTCTAATTTTGATTGTGGTCAAACTTAGTATTCTTAGCAGAGTTTACTCAGCTGTTCCTTTTTCAGTAATTGTGTTCAGTCAGAACTTTTTAATTATAACAGTAGTGGTTTGTAGACAATACATTTTTATGTCTTTAAATAAAGCTAAGTAGTAACAGTGGAACACTAAACCCCATCTGCAACAATAAATAAAGAATTTTCTTTACTGAGGGGATGGGGCAGCTGGATGGATGTCTTGGAAGGGGTTTCTCTGAGTAGGACTCTGTCCCACTTTTCTCGGCATTGGGATGCTATCCAGGGTGGAAGAGGCTGCAAGTGGGAGGAGACTAGAAATAACTCCAAAACTCTGTATTCCCGAGGCTGAAGTCCAGAGTTTTGCTGTAATGGTGGGATCTTATTGTGCTTGGCAAGTGAGGTAGTAGGGCAAACATTCTGCAAGGGACAAACATATAACAGGATGCTGTGTTGTCTTCCTGAAGCCAAGACATAAGACATTACTTTAAGATTGCATAGGCTTCTGACGTAGATGGGGAAGGACCCACTGGTGATGGTTCATATTAGCACTAATGACACTGCCTCAGAGGATACCTCACAGAGAACTTGAAAGTGCTGAAAAAGAATGCTCAAGTGATCTTCTCGGAGATCCTTCTTGTCCCTTGAGCAAAGGAATATAGAAGGCAGATGATTCTGGAAGTGAATTGCTGGCTAAGTAAGTGGTATAAAGTGCAGAGTTTTGATTTTCTGGCATATTGGTCCAACATCTATAGGGAAAAGGAGTTGTATAGTGTGGATGGCCTCTACTTTAGTAGAAGAGGAACCAATATTCTTGAGGACAGACTGGCTAGAGCAGTCAGGGGGTCATTAAAGTAACAACAGAAGAGAAGGATAAACAGAGGAAGGTATGAGCACTCAGCCAAGGATCAAAATGTTGAGAACAAAATTAATAAAGGAGCCAAAGAACATGAAAAAAAGGAATTTAAATGCCTCTACACCAATGCTAGGAATCTGGGTAACAAAGAAGGGGAATTGGATTTTCTCATTTATGAGCATAATTTCAATCTAGTTTGTATTACTGAAATCTGGTGGGGTGATTTACATGATTGGAATGTTAAAATCAATGGTTACAACCTATTCAGGAAAGGGCAAAAGGGAATGGAGAGGGGCACTATGTCAGAAAGGGCATTACCTGTTTCTGAGTCACTGGTAATTCATAAGAAAATCCATATGCATATGGAACAATGATCTAACAGCTAACATACAAGATGGGTATTACTTGGCATCTGCTACAAATCTCACTAGGGAACAGGATGACTGGCTCCTTATGTACCTATCTACAATGTGTAAGAAAAAAGGCTATGCGATCATGGGTGACTTTAATATGAGTGACATAGGCCTGAGGTCTCATGCTGCCAGTACTACAACATCCTTAGAATTTTTAAATATTTCAGATGACAATTTCCTAAATCAACAAGTGCTCTAACCAATATGGGGCAACTGCTTTACTAGACCTCGTCTTGACAGAGGAACTGATAATAGAAATAAAAATTCATGGTAGCTTAGGTACAAGTGATCATGACTTGATCGCATTTAAACTGAGCAAACAGAATTAAAGACCAGTAATATATACATACTTGGTGCTTTAAAAAAGCAAATTTCACAAAGCTGAAACAATTATGAGCCATATTAGCTGTGAGGAAGAATTTAATCAGAAAAATATGAATGATAATTGCGAATTGTTTAAGAACACTTTATTAGATCCCCCAAAAGCCAGTATACCACAAGTGAGGAATAAGGCCATATTGGTTAAAAAAATGACCCAGTTTAGAGCTGCCTTCCCTCTAAACTAGGTATAAAACAAATGGAAGAAAGGGTAAATTGATAGTAATGAATATAAATCAGAAGCTAGGAACTGCAGAAAACTGAGAAGTAAAGCAAAGTGACAAATGGAGAAATCAATGACCAGCAGAGCCAAGGCTGATTAAAAAAATGAGATTTTTACATATATTAGGAACAACAACAAAAACTCCGGAGAGTGGTACTAGTCCATTATTAGATGCAAACGGTAGAATTATCAATAATTATGCAGAAAAAGCAGATGTGATCAGTAAGTATTTCTGCTCTGTATTTATATAATCTGTTCTTTTCCCAGTCTCACATAAGATAACATTATTTCCATTTCACTAGTATCTCAGGAGGATGTTAAACAGCAGCTAGTAAAGTTAGGCAATTTTAAATCACCAGATTCAGATAATTTGCATTCAAGAGTTTTAAAAGAATTGTTTAAGGATTGTACCAGCCCATTAATGTTGATATTCAATAAGTCTTGGAATACCGGAAAAGTTCCAGAAGACTGAAAGAAAGCTATTGTTATCCCAATATTTTAAAAAAGGGTAAATAGGATGACCTGGGTAATTATAGGCCTGTCAGTCTGACATCGATCTCAGGCAAGATACTGGAGTGGGACTTGATTAATAAAGAATTAAAGGAGATTAATATAATTAATGCTAATCAAAATGAGTTTATGAAAAATAATTCCTGTCTAACTTGATAACTTTTTTTTGATGAGACTACAAGGTTTGAGAGAAAGGTAATAGTGTGGATATAAGAACCTAGGTGGCTTCTGTAAGGTGTTCGACTTGATATTATACAACATTTTGATTAACAAATTAAAATATAGAATTAACACGGCATACATTAAATGGGTTAAAAACTGGCTAAATGATAGGTCTCAAAGTGTAATTGTAAACGGAGAATATTCATTGAAACGGTGTGCTTCTAGTGGGGAATTGCAGGGAACAGTTCTCGGCCCTAAGCCATTTAACATTTTTATCAATGGCCTGGAAGAAAACAAAATCACTGGTAAAGCTTGCAGATGACACAAAAAATGGGGAGTGAAGATAACTGGTCACTGATTCAGAACGATCTGGATCACTTGGTAAGCTGGGCGCAAGCAAACACCACGCGTTTGAAAATGGCTAAACATAACGTGTACACCGAGAAACAAAGAATGTAGGCTTCTCTTAAAAGATGGGGGACTCTATCCTGGAAAGCAGTGAATTAAAAAGATTTGGGGATCATGCTGAGTTCCAGTACAATGCTATGGCCAAAAGGACTAATGTGATCCTTTGATGGTTTCACAGGGTACATGCTTAAAAACCTCAATGAGTTGAGAGGTTATTCTACCTCCATGTTTGGCACTGGTGCAACCGCTGTTGGAATATGGTGTTCACAATTCAAAAATTATCTTATTCAAATCTTCCAGGATAAAATCCTTGAGTGTTTCCTTGATGAAGCCCCAAGTGTAGACATCTTTCTCCTTGAGAAGGTGGTGATAGCAACTAGAAGGTCCAGTGGCTACTATGCCAAGCTTGTGGTCAAGAAAACGTGTTGCCAAAGATGAAACCATAATCGGAATCAGGGGACTAGGCCCTGGCAAAAAGTCATCATGTTCAGAAGACTCTCAGAGTAGAATCTTATGGATGACTGCTTTTGATGATAGATTAGAATCTTGCTTACCCTTTTATTTAACAAACATTTCCCTTCAATGTGTCAGTCTGGGCTCCTAGGCAACTGGTGTCTAAAAGCTCCAAGGTGTCTAACAGAACCTACTTTCCTCTGCCTGCTGAGGAATGACTGTGCCATCACACTAAACAGCAATTCAAGGTTGAGTATGTCTTCTGAAGGCAACCACTACCACTAAGATGGACATGGTGTAGGTTCTGAGCATCATGGCATGACTGAGCACTGCATGTGGTATGGTAATAAAGAGGACTACAGCAATCCTCAGTAAGCGATCATGATGGAATGATTCTAGGATAGTGATAGTCTTTAGAATTCAAAAAGTGTCCTCCAATATCGGCGGCCTGTAGGTTTGGGGATTATCTTTGCTCTGTGACTTTTCAACCCATAGGACAACAGGTTTCCAGTATAAACCTCAACTGCAATCAAATAACACTTTCTCTCTTTCTCATGTGCACACACACCAGATAGCAAGAAATTAAACCTAACTTTTTTTGCTTACAATATTTTTTACAGAATGCAAGATAAGGCTAACTTTGTATAGCAATAACACAGTATCGCATCTAAAAGGTTAGCTGGAGGACATGAAAAAATGCTGTGAACTACAGTTTGTCACATAAGTAAAAGATCTATAAAGTCACAAATCCACCACAGTGCCTTCAGATCAGTAATTTTTTTTAGTGTAAAAAATCCCCACTTTTTTGGATCTTAGAGGCTTGTTAAAACCAAACGGATGAGGGAAAGAAAGTAGGGCAATCAAAAATAAAAAGGATGAATATAATATGATGGTTTCTCCACAGGGAAGATATAAATACTTTGATTTTTAAGTAAAAATTAAACTACTATCTATAAAGAAATCTTTAATGTGTAGAATGACCTAATAAGAAAAGAGTATGCATAGACAATTTAAACTAAAAACTAAAGAAAATCTTATCAATCTGATAGTGCTAATATTTAATCTGAAGTGTTTTTCTGGCAATCACCATGCTGTCTTAGAACCAGCTATCACCATAATTCTTCATGGTCATGCTCATTAGCTAAGAAGCATGTAGTGCTAAAACATAAAATAATGGTATAAGCTAGTAAATCTAAAGAGAGAGACTGAGATAATCCAGTAACCACCATTGCTCCCTTTCTCTTAAAAATAGAGAAGCTGAATAACATAGTACAGTATTTTACCTATAATATTAACAAGTTCAAGTACTATTAAAATAAACTGAAGGTCATGTTGTACACGTAACTACCTGCAAAACAACTTAATTTGGAAGGCTGCCTGATGGGTCAACATTAAAATTAAAGTAAATCATGTTTTGAATTATTAATACAATTGACAAGGGTTGGAATAGTGAGGCACTGATACTAATTAAAGATTGCAATTAAAGGATACTTCAGTCATTTTTGCGCAAGTATTTTGCATTGCTACATTAGTTATTCAAATCATATTAAAATATAATCCAGATATATCATCATCTGTTCACTACTTGAAAATACTATTCGAAGACTTAAATTCATGATGTAAGACAGGGTATCATGACGTGCGAATGGTACTAAAATATTTATTCCCTGGAAAAGAATGGGAAGCCGCCATTACAATTTCCTTCACAGCCTGTGCAGCCAAAGTCTCCTCATGCTAGTCCATCCCAGCCTGCTCTGTTCCTGCAGCAAAACCTCTCAGAAGATCAATTTGAATGATAAAACTCTCTAATGATACACATACATCAGGAAAACAAAACAGGGCTTGATGTGGAGAAAACAGCAGGTAGTGGTAGGTTGAAAAAAAAAATAGATCTCATAATAAGATCTGGCCACAAAATGGAATTTCCCTACCATGAAAAAAAAAAAAATTTTTTGGAAAGAATTTCCATCTCAAATCAGAATGAAAAGAAAAAAAGGCTGGCAGGAAATGAGGGAGGCAGGCCAGTTTTGACAGAATCGACCCATTTCTGCAGAATGTGATGATTCCATCAAATCAGCATTTTTTGACAGAAAAGCGTTCTGATAGAATATTTTTAACCAGCTCAACTCATAATCAGGTGCAAGAGAGATGCATGCTAAAGTTTTGGTTTTATGAAAAAAAAAGGGGGGGACAAAAAGCAAAAAGGCAGAAGAAGAGTAAAGGAGGGAGTACTAGAAATGTGGTAGACACACAGCTTTAGGGGAGACAGGAGAAGAGGATGTTTGTGAGGGAGGAAAAAGGCAACCGATTAAAAACAAATGTGGAGGGTGACTGCTGAACGCAAAGAAGCACCAACACAGTGGATGTGGCAAGTCAGAATCGAGAGGAGGGAATTGCTAGTTTTCCTTCCCACTTTAGTCCTTGCATAAATACATTTCTTTATTCAATAACTGTGCAAACCCAGGAAAAGGTTTGTTATAATTCAAAGTATTGAATATTACCAGTATTATCACTCACAGTATAATAATCTGGAGTCAGTAGATACTTAATCCATAATACTCTTAGTGATGAGGTTATAAATAAAATTCTCATGTTCTGAACCCCTTGAAAAGGGTAGGTATCCAAAATAGCAACTCTAGTTGTTTTTTTGCTTTTACTAAATCATTCTCTGAAACACTTTTCAATTAGATGTATTTTGAAACATTTTAAGGTTATTTTTTTTTAAAGTAAACCATAAAGAAGTAAATCCTCAACTGCTGTAAACTGGCTTAGCTCTATGACTTCAACAGAACCTGTTTATAATATGTTGAGGATCTAGCCCAATACCTTTATTTTTTCTTTAAAAACAACACTTTACCTTCCTCCATATTCCTAAAATTTATACTTCATTTATTTAATCTAGTTCTTGTATGTATCAGCAGGCAGGTAGGAGTTGAAATCTACAAGACAGATGTGTAACTATATTTACAGCTGCCACCGAACATTACCAACAGCTCTGCTATTTATGATTCTAGCCAGAAAAATAAAAATGAGGCAAGCATTGTATTTTAAAATATTTACTTTATTTTCACTAATATACCCACTTTAATGGAAATAGAAGCATAACCATCCACCAGTAGCTAAGTCAATTTCAGCTAATGGCTTCTGGCATTCACTCCTGGTTCTACAAAAACAAACAAGACCTTCAGAAATAAGATACTTTTTAACTTCTTCCTTTTAAAAAAAGTGTAAAACTGACATCTTAATTTTGTCCCTCCAACCTTAATTCTTATTGAAAGGCAAATACTAGTAGGAGGCAATAACAGCAAGTGAGACTGACCACTCAGTTGTAACTGTGAGGGGCTGGCTGCCTATTTCAAAAACCTATTATTGATTGTAGACTCCTAAAATTGGATTATTTTAAAAAGGAGAGAAGTATTTAAAAAAATAGACATTTTCCACTGAATGGAATTTGATGTCTCTTTGGAGAACAAATAGTTCCTAAATTGCCACACAACTGAAACTTTAATCAGCCAATCAAATTTCTACTTTTATAAACACACGTTATAAAGTATAACTTAAATGAAATGTGTTCAGAAAGTGACAAAATCTAACTAGCTAGTACATGGAGTGTTCATTCTCTAGGAGAACTAAGTATACCCAGACCATATAAGCTACACACATTTAACAACAGAGAGACAAGTAGAGATGTATCTATATGAATTTACAAAATTCAGACAAGAGTTTGCTTACAATAGCAAGAGTTAGTTTGTACTAGGTCATTTCCTGTAGAACTATTTCTATATCTGTCTAACTAGTTAGAAAGGCATTCAGGCACTGGATAACTGGGATTAATAACTCTCTGCTTTGCCAACAACTCTGAGTTGCTAATCACCAGGAAATGTCCTGTCACTTATTTATTATTGTTTACATTTAAAATATAATGTTAAAGATAGCATGAGGTATCTTAAAGAAAAGAAAATATTTAATTAAAGTTATCGTTTTTCTAAATCACTCAGTTATAACCTGGTATTAAAGTACACATACAATAATAAATCCAATACATATTGAGACCCATTAAATATTTACTAAGGCATAAGATGATGAGTTATGGACTGAGTAACAGCCATTAGCAAATTATTATTTGGTTCCTCAGCTTTCCCTGAAAGGTATTTAGTTTTCAGACTCTTTTGGATCAGTCACCTATTTCCAATTGGAAAACCTTAAGAGCAGTTACACTATCATGTATTAACTGACTTGTTTAGTTTTCTTGGAAAACACTGACAGCATGAATCAAAATGGCTCAGAAAGAGTCATTCTACTGCATGCTACGTAGGTGATCCAATATCTGGCTTTCTTCATCAAATGATTCCCATGCCGAAACAAAACAAGACAAGACACGACACTTAGGACCTAAGGACACTTAGGACCTAAATTCAATTGACCTTACTTGGAGTTAAGGGTACTCGCCCTGCAGAACTGAGCTTATAATTAAGAGTTCCCTATTCAATAGCCTAAAATTAGGGCTGCCGATTAATCACAGTTAATTCACTCGATTAACTTAAAAAAAAATTAATCACAGTTTTAATTACACTGTTAAAAAACAGAATACAAATTGAAATGTATTACATATTTTTGGATATTTTTCTACATTTTCAAATATATTGATTGCAGTTACAACACAGAGTACAAAGTACACAGTGCTCACTTTATGTTATTTTATTACAAATAATTGCACTCTAAAAATGATAAACTAAAGAAATAGTATTTTTCAATTCACCTCATACAAGTACTGTCGTGCAATCTCTTTAACGTGAATGTGCAACTTACAAATGTAGATTTTTCTCGTTACATAACTGCACTTGAAAACAAAATAATGTAAAAAACTTTAGAGCCTACAAATTCACTCAGTCCTACTTCTTGTTCAGCCAATCGCAAAGACAAACAAGTTTGTTTACATTCATGGGAGAAATGCCGCTTGCTTCTTACTTACTATGTCACCTGAAAGTGAGAACAGGTGTTCACATAGCACTTTTGTAGTCAGCATTGCAAGGTATATACGTGCCCGATATGCTAAACATTCATGTGTCCCTTCATGCTTCAGCCACCATTCTAGAGGACATGCTTCCTTCCATGTGGATGATGCTCATTTAAAAATAATGAATTAATTAAATTTGTGGCTGAACTTCTTGGGGTGTGAATTGTGTGTCTCCTGCTCTGTTTTATCTGCATTCTGCCATATATTTCATATTATATCAGTCTCGGATGATGACCCAGTGCGTGTTGTTCATTTTAAGAACACTTTCACTGCAAATCTGACAAAACGCACACAATTTGTACACAATTCTATATTTGTAAATTCAACTTTCATTATAAAGAGATTGCACTACAGTACTTGTAATTGGGGAATTGAAAAATACTATTTCTTTTGTTTATTACAGTGCAGATATTTGTAATCAAAAATAAATAAAGTGATCAATATATTTGAAAATGTAGAAAACATCCAAAAATATTGACATAAATGGCATTCTATTATTTTTAACAGCGCAATTAATCGTGATTTTGTAATCACAATTAATTTTTTAAATTGCTTGACAGCCCTACTTAAAATCTTATTTAGTTCTTCTGTAAACTTACATTCTCCCCTCCATAAGATGGTGAAAACCTGAAACATTTTGACGCTTTACCAAAGTGTGTTGCATATCACAGATAGTCCTGACAGTCCTTCCCTGTGACTGTTTCTACAGTAGTGATACATGAAGAAAAAGAGTAAATAAAAGTGTAAGACTCCACTCAACAATGAAAAAAGATAAAAGACCTCCTTAGTCCCGCAAGGAATAGCCCATTTACCACTTAATTCTCTTAAGCATGGCTATGGTCAGAAAAGTGATTATGTACAAATAGCAACTTCTCAATCAACAGCTCTGATCCACAAAAGTATTTAGAATCTTAACTGCTTCCTTCTGTACCAAAAATAATGTTTTACTACTTTTTCACTCGTTTAATCTTGCAGACCCAAAATGGCTATGGCAGAACAAACTGGATTCTATTCTGGGTCATGTTTCATCAACCATATTGCTAACCAAGTTCCAATTGCACTGTCAAGTTCTGTCATCAGTTAAACTTATTTAACCAAGTTATAGGCAAAGGAGCTACACAGATGTACCCAAGGACCAAATTTGATTCAGAGAATCTTTATGATACATGATCCTGGAAGAATGCAAACTTGACTTTCACATCCCAGGTTGCAATTGTAGAGCTGGTATTTAGAAAAAACATACTATATGTAAATTAAGCAAATCTGTTATTAGCGTGAGTAAAGCAGAACAATCATGAAACCCCAGAGTGCTATTTTTACAGTAACTTTTTAGAGCACTTTTTATGTACTGAATTTTGTAATTTTATGAATGAACTGGGATATTTTTTCAAAACAAATATAAACAAACATTTAATAAAACCTGAAGAAACCTGCAAGTCAGACAACTGATCTCATTTACTTACTCAGCCATTCAATACCACCCACCCACCCAGGAAAACAGCCCCCTGCGCACACAGTTACCTGATAAGTAGCGCAGACGTGATTAGAAATTTAACTGTCATGACCAATGTTAACTATTTATGTCCTTATTCTCTTTGTGTCCTTGCAAATGCTACAGTATATATTAAGGAATATGGTGTCCAGAAATTATTAGAAAAAACCCAAGTAGAATTTTCACCAGAGAACATTTAAAGTCTAATCAAGTTGGCTATGCTATTGTTCTAGCTATGTACTATATTTTAACATTGTGTTTGCTTTGTGTAATTGCTTTTCCAGTGGAATGCTTGCTAAAAATATGTAGACTGTTGCTCCAAGATTCCTTTCAAAGCCCTCTTGCTCTGGTTCAATCCCATTCATTTTATTTATATTGTGTTTATTGTTCTCAGCTATGACATACAATATCTGTCAATATTAAATTACAACTGCCTGGTTTGTCAGTTTATTTGCAACACAGATTTTAATTCTATTGTATTTTACCTACCTTAACTTTGTTGCTCACTGTTCTCTCTAAATAAGTATAACAAAAAACGACACTAAAATAGTTTATACTGGGAATATATCTTCAACAACAACAAAAATATTTCACTTGAATGCTGCAGTAGAAAAATAAACATTTGAAAGTTAGAAAATAAAGTTCCAAAAAACAACCTCAGTTCTGACCTTTTCTTCCTCCACTAGACAGGAATATGGATATTCCATACGTATAACAACTTTGGAAACTTTTTATCTAATTGACTACTTATGACAATGTAACTCATGCCACACACATCCTGAATCCCTTTTCTATTCCTTAACAAAAAGGACCTCAAACTGTTTGAAGGAAGGTGATATACCGGCGTCCACAGTAGATATGTACAGAGTGCACTGTGATGATTCAGATCAGGCTCATATCTGGCAGGTGAGGTCTCAAAACCAGATAAATACTGATGAATGAAGTAGATACCCTGGGGTTTAGAGACAGTGTATGAGGTAGACTCTGTCCTCTGCTCACAGTAGAATTGCAAATGGAGTGGGACACTATGAGGAGGGCATGATTTAAAATGATTTGACCTCTGGAATTGAGGTGGCAGGTGGGCTATGATTGGGATGGATTTCTGGTGAGCACATGAAGAATAAGATACAAAGTACTGATAGTGCTGGCCTAAATTCAGTGTAATATTTATTTAAGTGCCCAGACACTGAGGTGAGAGAAACTTTATAAATGCATGGACGGATTTGATTTGATTAAGTAAACATACAAATTGCTGTACTGGATCAAAAAGTGGTCCATCTAATCCGCTATCCTGTCATCCAAAGCATGCAGTACCAAATGTTTCACATAAAAGTGCAAGAAACCCTGTGGTAGGCAGTTATGAGATAACTTCCAGGAAAAGTTCTACTCCTGGACCTGTGAATTTGTTTCTGTTTCATATTGTATTACCATCATTAGAGATGCAACATGAACTGGAAATAAAAATTCCTCTCTGCATACCTATAAATATCTAATTGTTTCATCCACAGAGCCTGAAAATTCTTTGAAACAGCTATTTGGCTTATTGAACTTACAAAGATCTGCTGGGTGTTTCTGCACAGCATATCAGGCAATTCAAGACATTTACAGTATGCCTGATTAATCTTCAAATAACAAAAACTTTTTTTTGTGGTTAGTGACAAACATGGGAAGCTTCAGGGGAAAAAAAAAAGAAGGAAGGGACCAAGAGAATCAAAATTGAGCTTGTGATGGAAACTGAGCTAAAACCTTAACTATTGAGTCAACTCCCCCGCAGGTTCACAAAAGTCAAATGTAACTGGTTTCACCTCCTTCCCCGTGTGAAGATACTTCTGCTAGATTAACCTTCTTATTATTACTGTTTCCTATTTTAGCACACCTTCTTTATTCATTTCTATGTTATCTAATTTATTATTTTATTTTAAACTTTTTGGAGGGCAAAAGTGACCCCTAACGTTTCCATCTTTTCAGATAACATGGGAAATAGATATCTGCATCTGGACACTTGTTAAGGTGTTTGTATGTATTTATAAATAACTATGGGATTTACCATATTGGTAAAAACTACTGGTATTTATGGTACCAGTATAGTAATGCTGGTAAATTTACCTGTGTAGACAAACCCTAAATTGGTAGAGAAACAGATGAAGTTAAATCAGTGTAACACCCTTGTACTGCTTAAGAGCAACCAAACGAGAAAATATTTTTGCAGAATAGAACCAGTTTAAGAAACACTCTGATAAAGGGCACACTCACTCATCTGGGAGACCATAAGGGACAGATTTAGAACAATCCATTTTAAATGACTCAGCAATGGATTAATGGCATACCATTAAATGGCACGTGTGGTGTTGTCTGCAAGCCTATTCACAGTAGTTAACAGGTGTGAATTGATGCTTGTAAGCTTATGCTTTCTGCTTAGCAGCCTTTTGTTCATTTCAAACCTTCTCCCTTTCCTATTTACAACTGCTAAACAAGTCAATCTCAGGGCTTGTCCTCACTACCTGGGTAAATCGACCTTAGTTATGCACTCCAGCTACGTGGCTGAAGTCAATTAGCTTAGGTCAACTTACCCTACTGTCTTCACTGTGCTGCATCGACAGGAGATGCTCTCCGGTCAACTTACCTTACCCTTCTCGGGGAGCTGCAGTACTGGAGTTGACTGGAGAGCACTCTGCCTTCGATTTAGAGGGTATTCACTAGACCCGTTAAATCGACACCAGCTGCAGTAATTACAGCAGCGTTGATCTCCTGGTAGTGAAGACAAGCCCTTACACTCTCTCTCTCTGTGTATATATACACATATATATATACACACATATATACACACACACACACACACAAACATATATATACACATACACATACACACACACACCAGTACAATGGACAAAAATAATTTATTAAATAAATGTTTATGTTTACCATCACAATATACTTATATTAAATTCTGATAAACCAGGGCTACTCCTTCTGATTCCATAAGCATATGTTGATTTACACACACACGGAAAAATAGCCACCATCATATACAACTTTGACTTTCTGATTTCGTGATCTGGAGCTAGTCAGCCACCCTACTATATGATCGTTTTAAACCACTTCAGAAGTTCCTGACAAGCAACCCGCTGATTTCCCATGAGATCAATATTTCACATTGAATATATCAGACTTGACTTGGGTTTTGAATAGTGTGCTTCTGAATGGTCTCCGACCATGACAGGCACTATAAGCAATCTTTTTTTTAAATTTGATTGTGTCATATCAAAATTATAAAAATGCACTGAATCTGTAACAAAACATTATTCCCATAGACTTAAATTACACTGATTTAATTCCTGTAAAAACTAAAGTTTTCTTCCACCTCATCAGGAGTTTATCATCGGTCACCATACGTTGATATTGTATCATTGCAAATACTAGGATCCTAACTTTCCTGCACCGGTTTTATGTTGGTATAACTTCACTGACTTCAGTGCTACTCCTGATTTATACCAGTGTACAAGAGATCAGAATCTGGCCTTAGATGCTCACTGTGAACCAAATCCTGCTTTCCTTATTAATATACTAATTATATATATTAATTATAAGTAGAAGCACTGAAGTCAAAGGGACTGCTGGAATAAGTAAGAATAGTAGGATTTAGCTCTAGGTTCTGAATAAGCATTAATGAATATTTTATGTACACAATACAGATGAGAGAAATCCATTCCTATCCATTCTTGGTACCACTGTGAAGAATGCTGTATGTGAACATACGTGTTAAGTATGTTCACTACAAGAGTCTCAGCAAGGCTCAAGGCTCCTGTTAACTTCCTCAGCTGAAAATGTAAGAGCATTTACAATAAAATATACTTATGATGAGAGGTGAGAGATACCCAGTTGTTATGCGTCATAAATATAAAGGGAAGGGTAAACCCCTTTAAAATCCCTCCTGGCCAGAGGAAAAATCCTTTCATCTGTAAAGGGTTAAGAAGCTAAAGGTAACCGCGCTGGCACCTGACCAAAATGACCAATGAGGAGACAAGATACTTTCAAAAGCTGGGAGGAGGGAGAACAACAAAGGGTCTGTGTCTGTCTGTGTGATGCTTTTGCCAGGGACAGAACAGGAATGGAGTCTTAGAACTTAGTAAGTAATCTAGCTAGGTATGTGTTAAATTATGATTTCTTTAAATGGCTGAGAAAAAGGCTGTGCTGAATAGAATGAATATTCCTGTCTGTGTGTCTTTTTTGTAACTTAAGGTTTTGCCTAGAGGGATTCTCTGTGTTTTGAATCTAATTACCCTGTAAGGTATTTACCCTCCTGATTTTACAGAGGTGATTCTTTTTTACTTCTATTAAAAGTCTTCTTGTAAGAAAACTGAATGCTTTTTCATTGTTCTAAGATCCAAGGGCTTGGGTCTGTGGTCACCTATGCAAATTGGTGAGGATTTTTACCAAACCTTCCCCAGGAAGTGGGGTGCAAGGGTTGGGAGGATTTTGGGGGAAAAGAAGTTTCCAAACTACGTTTTCTCAGGAACCCAGATAAAGTTTGGTGGTGGCAGTGGAAGTCCAAGGGCAAAGGGTAAAATAGTTTGTACCTTGGGGAAGTTTTAACCTAAGCTGGTAAAAGTAAGCTTAGTAGGTTTTCATGCAGGTCCCCACACCTGTACCCTAGAGTTCAGAGTGGGGAAGCAACCTTGATATTATGAAAATGTTTTTTAAACCGCAAGTTCTTCAACCTTGGGGTAGGGACAACTGTGCCCATCCAATATAGGTAAAGAGGAAGAGGGTCCTTCCTAGACTTTAATTAGGTGGGTGGGAGGTCCCAGGTGGCCCCTGGAATGGAAACTTTTGAGAACTATTATTTTAGAGAAAGTCTTGTTTAAACTCATAATGAACAACTTTTAGTAGGACAGCACACATTACAATAAAATAGCAATGACTACAATCAGAGAGACCCATTACATAAACAAGACAGAAGAAATATCTGACATAGAGCTGACTGTATAATTCAAATGCATTTGTCAAATTATTTGATGAATTTGAGAGCATTTTTCAAATAAACTATTCAATTAATATTTTTTTCATTATTTTCCCCAGCTCTAGAAGTGAACATGATTGAATCAAAGGTCACTTTCAAATATTCACAGATAAGTTTTGTGGGTATTATCCAATCAGCCCTAAACTTAATTACACAAACAACATTAGACAGAAGCAGCTATAGTGGTGGGGTGTTTGAAACAGATCCTGCCCATTAGGTAAATACTATTTACAAGGAAGAACATCTAGAATAGTGTAGATAAGAAATTAGTAGCATCTTCTCAGTATAACAGGGAAGAATTATTTCTGTTCCAAAAACTGTATCTGCAGAAGCATAGATTATTGTTGCAGGTGTTTAAACTATTTGTAGAAAAGTAGATGATAGTTTGGCAATTTTGTTCTAAAGAAACATTTCTGTCTTGGCCCAGGATGCAGCCTTAGTGCCTACTGGTTAAGGGTGACTCTGAATATTATCAGCAGCATTAATGTACATTTTGATCCACTTTCATAATACATTTTTATGAGTTTTTCATGCTTTATTTGGTTCTTCAGGATGAACTCATCAAGCTGAGTCTTTATTTATTTATTTATATAGAACCTTGAGGTTCTTCCAATATCTAAGGTATGAAGGCACCAGGTCCTGGTTGGATAAGGAATGGCACATTGGAGGAAAATCTCCTGATTCTGACAGAAACAAGTAAGATACAGCAGAGAAAAAAATACTATGGATTACAAATTTTACCTTATCAAATACTAGCCAGGGAGGTCTGCATAGCTCAGATATATATTCTCAAACTCTAAGGTGCTTTTTAAACTCAAGTTAGCTTAACTCAGTTAAAAGCCCTACCTAATACCAAGGTGAACACATTTAAAGTGGGGTTTCAAATCAAGTTAAACTAGCTCAATTGAGCTAATTCAGTTGAAAAAAACATCTTTTTTGCTAGTTTAGACAAGGACAAATGAGCAGAGACAATGGCCAGTAGAAAATGTGCCTTAAGTTTTAAGAACTTTAAAAGAATATCCTGCATAGACTCAAGGCAATTCTTACACAGAATTTTTAACAGATTCAGTTTACACAGAGGGATAATCTGCTCACCTCATTGCACAATACTGATAAAAGCTCCAAAGCAGTGCCCGAGGAACGGTATTAGTCTATAGTATACCCTTTTATTGCCCCCTAAACTAGAGGCCTAACATTTTAAGGAACTGGTATCTGGAGTCTTTTTCTGGAAAACTTGTAAGCTTTTACTGACAGGACATTTGGTAGATAATAGAGCTTTCCACAGACTATTACAGGAAAAAGAGACAGAAGAACTTTCACGTTTTAAAAGGGTTTAAAATTACTTTACCAGCCTCTCAAACTCTCACATGTCAGGGACAGTACTGATTTCCAAGGGGAGAATTACTCTCTAAGCCCTGGCGTACACGAGGAGTTGAGGTCAAATTTAGCAGCATTAAATCGATTTAACCCTGCACCCATCCACACGATGAAGCCTTTTTTTCCCCGACTTAAAGGGCTCTTAAAATCAATTTCCTTACTCCACCCGACAGGGGGATTTGCGCTTAAATCGGCCTTGCCGGGTCAAATTTGGGGGACTGTGGACGCAATTAGATAGTATTGGCCTTCAGGAGCTATCCCAGAGTGCTCTATTGTGACCGCTCTGGACAGCGCTCTCAACTCAGATGCACTGGCCAGGTAGACAGGAAAAGGCCCGCAAATTTTGAATTTCAAATTTCCTCTTTGCATGGTCACCTGCAGCTTGCCATGCTGGCCAGAGCTCATCAGCAGAGGTGACCATGCAGAGCTCATCAGCAGAGGTGACTATGATGGAGTCCCAGAATCACAAAAGAGCTCCAGCGTGGACCAAATGGGAGGTACGGGATCTGATCGCTGTATGGGGAGAGGAATCCGTGCTATCAGAACTCCGTTCCAGTTTTCGAAATGCCAAAATATTTGTCAAAATCCCCCAGGGCATGAAGGACAGAGGCCATAACAGGGACCCAAAGCAGTGCCATGTGAGACTTAAGGAGCTGAGGCAAGCCTACCAGAAAACCAGAGAGGCAAATGGCCGCTCCAGGTCAGAGCCCCAAACATGCCGCTTCTATGATGAGCTGCATGCCATTTTAGGGGATTCAGCCACCACTATCCCAGCCGTGTTGTTTGACTCCTTCAATGGAGATGGAGGCAACACAGAAGCAGGTTTTGGGGACGCGGAAGATGATGATGATGAAGTTGTAGATAGCTCACAGCAAGCAAGTGGAGAAACCGGTTTTCCCGACAGCCAGGAACTGTTTCTCACCCTGGACCTGGAACCAGTACCCCCCGAACCCACCCAAGGCTGCCTCTCAGACCCGCCAGGTGGAGAAGGGACCTCTGGTGAGTGTACCTTTTAAAATACTATAGATGGTTTAAAAGCAAGCATGTTTAATGATTAATTTGCCCTGGCATTCGCGGCTCTCCTGGATGTACTCCCAAAGCCTTGGCAAAAGGTTTCTGGGGAGGTCAGCCTTATTCCATCCACCATGGTAGGACACTTTACCATACCAGGCCAGTAGCACGTACTTGGGAATCATTGTAGAACAAAGCATTGCAGTGTATGTTTGCTGGCATTCAAACAACATCCGTTCTTTATCTCTCTGTGTTATCATCAGGAGAGTGATATCATTCATGGTCACCTGGTTGAAACAGGGTGCTTTTCTTAAGGGGACATTCAGAGGTGCCCGTTCCTGCTGGGCTGTTTGCCTGTGGCTGAACAGAAGCGTTCCCTGCTGTTAGCCATGGAGAGGGGGGAGGGGCTAGCCACGTGGTGGGGGGAGGCAAAATGTGACCTTGGAACGAAAGCACATGTGCTGTGTATGTAATGTTAACAGCAAGGTTTACCGTGAAAGAGTATACCCATTGTTCTATAAAATGTGTCTTTTTAAATACCACTGTCCCTTTTTTTTTTCCCTCCACCAGCTGCATGTGTTTCAAGGATCACAGGATCTTCTCCTTCCCAGAGGCTAGTGAAGATTAGAAGGCGAAAAAAAACCGCAGTTGTGATGAAATGTTCTCTGAGCTCATGCTGTCCTCCCACACTGACAGAGCACAGACGAATGTGTGGAGGCAGACAATGTCAGAGTGCAGGAAAGCACAAAATGACCGGGAGGAGAGGTGGCGGGCTGAAGAAAGGGCTGAAGCTGAAAGGTGGCAGCAGCGTGATGAGAGGAGGCAGGATTCAATGCTGAGGCTGCTGGAGGATCAAACTAATGCACTCCAGCGTATGGTTGAGCTGCAGGAAAAGCAGCAGGAGCACAGACCGCCGCTACAGCCCGTGTAACCAACTGCCACCCTCCCCAAGTTCCATAGCCTCCACACCCAGACGCCCAAGAATGCGGTGGGGGGGCCTCTGACCACCCAGCAACTCCACCCCCTCAGAGGATTGCCCAAGCAACAAAAGGCTGGCATTCAATAAGTTTTAAAAACTTTTAAAGTGCTGTGTGTCCTTCTCCTTCCCTCCTCCACCACCCCTCCCGGTGCTTCTCTCCTCCACCACCCCTCCCAGGCTACCTTGGCAGTTATCCCCCTATTTGTGTGATGAATTAATAAAGAATACATGAATGTGAAGCAACAATGACTTTATTGCCTCTGTAAGTGGTGATTGAAAGGAGGAGGGGAGGGTGCTTAGCTTACAGGGAAGTAGAGTGAACCAAGGGGCGGGGGGTTTCATCAAGGAGAAACAAACAGAACTTTCACACCGTAGCCTGGCCAGTCATGAAACTGGTCTTCAAGGCTTCTCTGATGTGCACCGCACCCTCCTGTGCTCTTCTAACCGCCCTGGTGTCAGGCTGCGCGTAACTAGTGGCCAGGCGATTTGCCTCAACCTCCCACCCCGCCATAAACGTCTCCCCCCTTACTCTCTCAGATATTGTGGAGCGCACAGCAAGCAGTAACAACAGTGGGAATATTGGTTTCGCTGAGGTCTAACCGAGTCAGTAAACTGCACCAGCATGCTTTTAAATGTCCAAATGCACATTCTACCACCATTGTGCACTTGCTCAGCATGTAGTTGAACAGCTCCTGACTACTGTCCAGGCTGCCTGTGTACGGCTTCATGAGCCATGGCATTAAGGGGTAGGCTGGGTCCCCAAGGATAACTATAGGCATTTCAACATCCCCAATGGTTATTTTCTGCTCTGGGAATAAAGTCCCTTCCTGCAGCTTTTGAAACAGACCAGAGTTCCTGAAGATGCGAGCGTTATGTACCTTTCCCGGCCATCCCACGTTGATGTTGGTGAAACGTCCCTTGTGATCCACCAGTGCTTGCAGCACTATTGAAAAGTACCCCTTGTGGTTTATGTACTCGCCAGCTTGGTGCTCTGGTGCCAAGATAGGGATATGGGTTCCGTCTATGTCCCCACCACAGTTAGGGAATCCCATTGCAGCAAAGCCATCCACTATGACCTGCACATTTCCCAGGGTCGCTACCCTTGATATCAGCAGATCTTTGATTGCATTGGCTACTTGCATCACAGCAACCTCCACAGTAGATTTGCCCACTTCAAACTGATTCCCGACTGACCGGTAGCTGTCTGGCGTTGCAAGCTTCCACAGGGCTATTGCCACTCACTTCTCAACTGTGAGGGCTGCTCTCATCTTGGTATTCATGCGCTTCAAGGCAGGGGAAAGCAAGTCACAAAGTTCCATGAAAGTACCCTTACACATGTAAAAGTTTTGCAGCCACTGGGAATAGTCCCAGACCTGCAACACTATGCGGTCCAGTCTGTGCTTGTTTCCCGGGCCCAGAATCGGCGTTCCATGGCATGAACCTGCCCCATTAGCACCATGATGCCTGCATTGCCAGGGCCCATGCTTTGAGAGAAGTCTGTGTTCATGTCCTCATCACTCTTGTCACCGCGCTGACGTCGCCTACTCGCCCGGTTTCGCTTTGCCAGGTTCTGGTGCTGCATATACTGCTGGATAATGCGTGTGGTGTTTAATGTGCTCCTAATTGCCCAAGTGATCTGAGCGGGCTCCATGCTTGCCGTGGTATGGCGTCTGCACAGAAAAAAGGCGCGGAACGATTGTCTTCCGTTGCTTTCACAGAGGGAGGGAAGGAAGGAGGGCCTGATGACATGTACCCAGAACCACCCACAACAATGTTTTTTGCCCCATCAGGCATTGGGATCTCAACCCAGAATTCCAATGGGCAGCGGAGACTGCGGGAACTGTGGGATAGCTACCCACAGTGCAACACCCCGGAAGTCGACGCTAGCCTCGGTACTGTGGAAGCACTCCGCCAAGTTAATGCACTTAGAGCATTTTGTGTGGGGACACACACTATCGACTATTTAAAACGATTTCTAAAAAACGACTTCTATAAATTCAACCTAATCTCGTAGTGTAGACATACCCTTGGGCTATGTCTACACTATGGATCTTACAGCAGCACAGCTGTACCGCTACAGCTCTGCCACTGTAAGGTCTCCCATGTAGCCACTCTTTGCCAGAAGGAGAGCGCTCTCCTGCCGGCATAGTTAAACCACCCCCAACTAGAAGCGTTAACTATGTCAGCAAGAGAGCCTCTTTTGCCAACAGAACACTGTCCACATCAGCAGTTTTGCCAGTGAAATTTATGTTGGTCAGGGATATGTTTTTTCACATCCCTCAACAACAAGTTTTATTAACAAAAGTGGTTGTGTAGACAAAGCCTGAGAAAGGAGGCTGGGAACGTAGGGCAGGAACCTAGGGTAGACCCCCCCTCCACAAAACAAGGACAAAAAAAAAAACCCAGTTACAAACCTTTCCATAACCGTTGTTCAAGATGTGTTGCACATCTCCATTCCACTGTAGGTGTTTGTGCACTCCAGTGCAGTTGTCGGAGAATTTTTCCGTTAACAATACCCAGGGGGAAACACAATCGCCCTCTGCTGCCTCATGCACCGACATAAAGGGCCAAGCTGCCCCTGGTCCCGCTCTGGTCCTTCCTACTGGAAAGACTCCGACAGAGAGGGGAAGGAGTGAGGATTGTGGAATGAACATGTGCAACACATCTCAAAGAACAATAGTTATTATGGAAAGGTTAGTAAACTATTTTTTACTTCAAGTGATTGCACATGTCAATTCCACTGTAGGTGACTCACAAGAAGTTCCAACTGGAGGTGGGTTTGGAGTCTACTTGAACAGTCTAAATTTAGCATAGTCTCCAAGATTGCTGACAGCCTTATGAGAGCCAAATGTCTGACATGATGACCAGGTTTCTGTTTTGAAAGTGTCTAGTATGGACATGTTAACCAGAAATGCCACAGAACTCACCTGGGAGTTAGTAGGATGTCCCAATACTATATCTGGCAGCTTCATGCTAGCCAATCAATAAAACAGCTGACTACAACGAGATATCCATGACAAAATCCTTTGCATGGAAACAGGACTGTCCTTCATTCTGTCCGCAAATTGATAAACCTCCTGCTCAAGGAATCTGCCAGTATATTCTGAGCCTCTGGGAGATAGTCCGCTTTCAGAATTATAGAGTGGTTGATGTAGAAGTCCCAGAGTAGTACTGCTGCCTGACATAACAGCGAGGATCAGGCTCCCCTCTGCTTGTTTACATAAAATATGGCAGTTGTACTGTCAGCCAGCACCATTACACCCTTTCCCCAATGAGAGGAAAGAAGGTCGTGCAAGCTTATTGGATAGCCCACAATTCCCTGACATGTGTAGACCTGAGATTTTGGGAAGAACACAGACTTTGTATCTGCAAAGGTCCCAGGTGAACCCCCCAAGGGGTCTCTAAGGTAAGAAATTGTTGAGGTGGCGTGAAAGGAAGTCCTTTGCAGACATTGGTCAGGTCTAACCACCAATCTAGGGAGGCTAGGATGTGGCTTGGTATGCGCGCTAACATAGCTATGATGCGCCTTTTCGGAGACTACACCTCTGTCAACCCAAGGAGCCTGAGATGCAGTTTGGAGTACTGGACCACATACGTGCAAACTGCCATGTGCCCCAGCAGCCTTAAGCAGTTTCTCAACATGGTAAGAAAATAAGCCTTTAAGTCCAGAATCAGGCTTTGCCTTGCATGAAACCTTGCCTGTGCTAGTTAGGCCCTGGCCATTGTTGAGTCCAGGACCACTCCAATAAATTCTACTTGTTGTACTTAAGACAAGACTGACTTAATCAGCAGGCCGAGTGCATTGAAAATTATGCTTATGCTGCACATGACCCGCCACGTGAATCGACCTCCTACTGGCCAGTCATCCAGGTAAGGGAATACATAGACCCCTGATCTCTGCAGCAAAGCTGCTATCACTACCATACATGGTAAAAAGTGAAACACTCTAAAAAAGACCAAGGGGAGTACAGTAAACTGATAATAGTGACTGCTGACAGTAATTCTCAAATGTTCTGTGGCTCTGACGAATCACCATGTGAAAATATGCATCCTTTGAGTTGAGAACAGCGTACTAATCACCTGGCACTAGGAAAGGAATAATGGAAGCTAGACTGACCATCCAGAATTTTGATTTTTTACATTGTTTAATTGCCTTCGATATAAAATAAGGCTCAGAATACCTTTTGCCTTCAGTATCAGTTCGTATCAAGAGGAAGACCCTTATCTCCTGGACAAAGGATGGACCTCCTTTATAGCTCCTACAAGGAGAAGTGATTGTATTTCTTGCAGTAGCACTGTCTCATGAGAACAGATGTAGTTTAACTTCTGCATTTGGAGGGGGGCAGCTCCATTCAGACCAATGGGGACATGTGGAGGGCTGGGCAAATTCCATGCCGGCTTGAGTCTTGCAGTTTGGGGGTGTAACACTCTCCTTGTTCCCCCAAACTATGCCCATGAAGTTTCCTTAAATCGGGACTGAGAAGGGAGGGGGGTAGAAATAAATTGGAGTGACTATTCCACTCCCACTCTGCTTAGAACCCACTGATCTGTTATGATGTGGGTCCAAGCATAACGGAAGTGGGACAGGTGGTCTGCAAAAATTGGAAAAGAAACAGATAGCATTCTCAGAACTGGCAGTCTGCACTTGACTTACCCATCAAAACGATCTTTTGGAAGATGCCATGTGCCTTGATGAACCAACAGCTGCCAAAGCTGAGGGTGGAGATGGGTGTCTTTTTTAACCTCTGCTCCTTCTCCTTGGCAGGTCTTGGGCTTGAGGAACAAACCCCTGAAAATGCTGGGACTGGTGAGGATGGAACACCTTCTGCTTCACTGGTAGGGTGAAAATGCCCATAGATTACAGGGTTGTGCTAGAGTCTTTGAGACTACACAGAATCTGATAATCTTTTCTGAGATAAGCGACATGCTTCAAAAAGATACACCCTGGACAGTCTGTTGCACCTCTGGAGAGACCAGAAGAATGTAACCAGCAAAAACCAACTCACCAGGATAGTAGAGGGCATGGTGAGAGCTACAGAATCTGCTGCACTGAGACGGGGCACTGGAACAGGGGCAGTTGGGGGAAGAGACATCCCGGGAGTGGGCGCACGGGGAAAGAGGCAGCCTGAGAGCGTGCCATCGGGGAAAGAGGCAGCCCGGGAATGAGCCCTTGGAAGAGGGGAGAGGGAAAGTGCAGCATATTTCCAGGAGAGTGCGGCATATTTCCAGTACCCAGACCGGATGCCGAAACCATACAAAAACAACAAACTAAAGGAGCTCCAACAACAGGTACGGAAGGTAGGAAGAACTGAGGGGAGTCAGGGTGGCTTAGCCCTTTATGCCTGTGTTGGTGCACAAGGCAGCAGAGGGTGTTCATTCTGCTCTGATGGCTACCATTAAGGGAAAAACAACTGTGACACTGGGGAGCACAAACACTTACAGTGGAATGGACATGTGCAATCACTTGAGACCAATTTTTGTGCCCCTGGACTAGGTTCACAAACCAGGCTCTTCTTGGCCATGAACAACAGGATGGCATTTGTCAGTTTGGTACAGAAAGAGATGGAAATGTAAAGAGATGATTGAACTATTGGATAGGGAAGGCATTCACCCAACAGACTAGAAGCAACAAGCAGAGATCTGGTTATTCACTGAAGATATGAAAACATGGTGGTTAGGGTGCTTTTTAATAATTTAGGAAGAAAGCTTTACTCCCTCTCCAAACTGTCATTGCAAAACCATAATATCTGAAGACACTGTCAAAAAGAACTAATGGTATGAGAGCAATTTTAGGTTTGAGTGGTGGAATAGATAAAATTTTCACAACAGGCTTCTCATTCACAAGTGCAGATGGTTTTTCTGGTTTAAGAAGAGTGGAGAAAGCATTATCCATCTGCCATCTAGCCACTACAAAGTTTTGAGCACCCACAAGTCCAGGAGAAAGACAGAAGGAATAATTCTCAATAGTAATTTGGGGGTAACTGTGGCCTATCAGGTTTAGAGGCATTTGGACTGCTGAAGGATACTCCTCTCTGGTTGTCACTGAGGTGGTAGAAAAGCAATGTGGGGTGAGTTACCCTGGAGATAGCCCCAACAGAGTGATTGAGACATTTGTCATGAGACAAAAAGAGGCTAAGCACCATAAAAGTCACTTATTTCATTCCCTTTTAGTTTTCTCTGATTTCACAGCCATTTCAAACCTAGTAGAGGTCATACTGATGAGATGCAATGCTGCAGAAAGAATAAGATATGGCAAAACTAGATATTTCAGGAAGAATCTTGAGTTTCTTGCAAAGGTAAAAGGAAACAAGAAAATTTTGATTGGCATTCAAAAATTCAGCAATTTCACTGGCTGCTCATGCATGTTCAAATATGGATTACAAGAAAACTCATTTAATCAGAAACTGATCTTGTCCACATATGAGTTTATAAGGTGGTGCAACATAAATATAATGACTACTAGGTCCTGTCTACATTAGCATTTTTAGGGAAAACTCCAACTGTTACTCTACCACTGGTAGAACTGCATTAATGGGAGATTTCCCTAAAAATGTTAGTGTAGACAAAACATTACAGTTCAAATCAGACTAGAAAAAAGAGCCAAAGTAAACAATTTACAAACTTTGCTGCCCAAACGTCTTGAGATTTAAAGTTCTTCTCTTTTTAATAAATACAATAAGAGAGTACTTTTCCAGGTTCTTTGCTAAAGGGTTAATATTCATATTATTCTTTGAATATATTTCATTAGTATGTTTTGAAATGTTTTCTATACCGACATCTAAACATTTTCAGAATGAATATTTTATAAGTGGAATTTTCACACAACACTAAAAATAAATGCAGTCTGAGTTATACTAATACAATATATGAAAACTGTTTCACTTAACAGCTTGGTGATTTTGCTTAATAAATAGGCCACTATGCAAGCAATGGCACTGACAGAACAAAATAAATGATTTTTCTTTAGAGAAAAATAACACTTTTGGCACTGCTGACGGGCCAGCTGGTTTCTGTGACTGATAAACTTCTTGAATTTAATGACTGAGTTGCACTATAATGTACACATTTTCTTGCATATATGACCTTTCATTCTAACAGGCTTATCTAGCTACTATGCTAGCTGATTTCTCTTACCTGTTTCCATGAGAAAATGCAAATTAAAGCAGACATCCCAAACATATAGCCATTGCTTTACTCAAGTCTCTGTAAACTAAATCTGAGGAATAGCAAGGGGGGGGGGAGGGGAACGACTTGTCAAAATAGAAATAATTTTTTTAAAAAAAGCAAATATAAACAATTTCAATAAACCTGTTTCAATTTTGTGACTAGGAGATTATTAAATCTTAATTAAAAATGCAAATCCAAATTTGTGTCAAAATTCTTCACACTCTTTCCATTTGTGCCATTACCAATTTCTCCTTCATCTATTATTGAACCTAATTGTCATCAGCAGGGTTTGGATCTTTATATTCACAGCACAGACCTGTACTATTTGAGTTACCAAAGTAATTGACAGCAATAGAAGGCTGATATCCACTATAAGGACCCACAAGTAGAGAGACATGAGACACACACTTTGTGCCAATGGGTTTCACAGCTATTTGTTGACAGAAGAATGAAGAGATTCCGGATCCCTTGGTTCAATTACAGGTTCTGGAGAGGTTTGTACTCTCAGACTCTTACATGCCCATGCCCCATCTGTCCCACTAGCCAATACCAAAGCAAAGTTCAGTTTTTGTGCCGTGCTACTGTGGCCCCTGGCAGCTTGGAGGAGCAATAGCAGGGAAAGTCCTGCCCAGTCCCTGCAATATGCTCACTACAGACAAGATTTTCATAGAATTGAGTTGCCAAACTCCAACAAGTCTCTGCAAAGACTAGATTTGAAAACCAGGGCCTTCCTGACCATTAAGAATGGGATGGTATTTCTCACAAGGACAGCAAAATGTACATCCCTGACAAATTTCAAGCCCCTGCTCAAAAGGAGAGAGGTGCTAGAGCTTCTCAGTGAAATAGATGACAGATTTTTTTTAAACCTATATGTAGGGGTGGTCTTGAATAATTATTGTACCCAAAGCTGTCACTGGCATAATGTTTCGGTACCATATGTGGGAATGCCTATTTCACATTAGGGGTCTGACTGGTAGTAGAGACTCGCCACATTGGGAAAGCGGGAGGAGGCCCTTTCTAGCTTCTACTTAAGGGTCTTTAAGGTCCAATTCTAGTGCCAGTAGCCTCTAGTCAGCTGCCATGGGGTGCACCCAAACAACTTTGAACAGGGTGGGTCAAAGAAAACCAGGCAGAATCCCGCAAGACAAAGGAGGATCTGGGCTGAGTAGGAGAATATAAACTGGTTCATTTAAGTAATTTAAGAGAAAAGCCAACCTAACGTAGCTTATTGTGAAGCATGAGTTTAGATTAGTCTAAATATGCATGTAAGATGTTTGTTTTAAAATAGTATTTCTTTAACACTTTACCTCAACAGCTAAATAAAAATACTTTGTTTTAGCAAGGCTGTTGGTCAATATCACTGGCCACAGTTTCCCAAAGAGAAGAAATGAATGTGCCCAAAACCCACCCAGAGCTGAAGTGTGTCGGCACACAGGGTAACACCCACATCCTGGTCAGAGAGTGGAAAAATTGTGAGATTCCATCCCGAGACAGGTAAGAGTAAATGGCCAAACATGTAAGGTAGGCGCATTGAGACCAGAAAAGGGACAAAAAGTAGCATGTAACCATGAAAATGGGCAAACATATTTTCCCCCAACCTTGTTCTTAGAAATGGCTGAGACATTTTAGGTCAAACTTTTTTTTTTTTTTTTTTTTAATTAAAAAGGCAGACAATCAGAATTGAAAATTTTAGCCCAAATGGTTAAATTGGCAAAGTTATAAGCAAATGAAAATGGTCTTAGAATGTGTGGAGGCATTGCTAACTACACCACCTCTGCCTATACATAGGCTAGCGACCCAAGTACATACCCAAGGTCTCTGGCATGTTTGCACAGCCTAGGCTGAAACCCGTGCTGCTACTGCCGATATGTCTTCGCTGCTATAGCTAGTTGTGCTAGCTAGATTAAAGCTAGTACAGGTATGCCAACCCATGCTGCAAGCACACCTTTGATGTCATGTAGACATACCCTAGGAGTCATGCCTAGTAGAAACAGCAAGTGTGTGTCACAATTCAGAGCTAGGCGCACCATAGGCACCAACTCCGTGGGTGCTCCAGCCCTTGAGCACCCACGGGAAAAAAAAAAAGTGAGTGTCTAGCACCCACCGGCAGCCAAGCTCACCTTTCTTCACCCCTCAGTGCCTCCCGCCCACTGGCGGCCCCCCCGATCAACTCCTCCCCGCACCTCCTGCAGATCAGCTGTTCCACAGCGTACAGGAGGAGGTGGGAGGGAGGGGGAGGAGCGGGCACAGAGTGCTCAGGGGAGGGAGCAAAACTGGGCAGGGAGGGGGCAGAGTGGGGACAGGAAGGGGTGGTTAGTTGGGGGTCTCGGGGAATGGATGGAGTGGGGACAGGACCTGGGGAGGAGTGGGGGTGGGAAGAGGCAAAGCTGGGGTGGGGACTTGGGGGAAGGGTAGAGTGGAGGCAGGGCCTGGGGCAGATCAGGGGTTGAGCACTCCTGCGGAAAGCTGGAAGCCGGCACCTGTGAGCTGGACCTTTGAACTCTCTCAATACACCCCCTCATGTGTTAGGTCTCTTGCCTTCACAAGTCCTGGGATGGAATACAACAATTCTCCCACTCATAGGCTTAGTCCCCAAGGTGTAGCAACCTGCATACCAACTGTGATTACTAACAGGCTCAACTAGATTTAACTACTTGTACACCTCCTCTTCAGGAACTGTGACCACTGGTGAATACACTGACCAAAACAGCCTTTTCAAAACTAAGTATTGTGTAATTCTAACAGGAGGAATACAGTACAACAGATAGGGCAATTTCTTTGGGAGATCTTATTGAATTAGATTTAAATAGCTTTGGAGTCAATTGTTTTATAAATGCAAAATAGATGTTTTACTCTGGAATTTTATGTAACTTCTCGAGGGGTGAGATGTGACCAGTGTAAACCCTGAGTTTCAAAGGATAAAGAAGGAATCTTTGGGACAAACAAAGATGACTGGGCTATCTAAGAAATACCCGGGAGGAGGTGAATGCAAATTCCTACCTTTGGACCCAACTTTTTGAAGTTATGACCTGAGGAGAAACCCATTGGTTGCTGATTCCCTACTCCCAGAATCTGAAGATCAAAGCCTCAACCTGCAGAAAGGAGAGAACTCTCAGATTTGTGTGTGCTTGTTCTGAGCTAACAGCTGATATGATCTTGTAGCTACAGAAAAACCCCTTGGTGGTGTTTGAAGGACTGCAAGAGCCCCTGCTGAAGTTGGGGATGATCTTTGGTAAGCTTACCAGCATGTGTGTAGATTTCTTTTATTGTTTTTAATATGCTTTCTCTGCAATGCTTTCACCTTAAGAATGTGTGTGTTTGCCTAGAAAGGGCTGGGTGGTAACTTATACCTGTAGGCAATTACACAGTTTATAGCCTCTCAGGGGAAAGCAAAGCAATCTGACTTGCTGGGAACCTCACAGTATGGGCAGGCAAAGGTGCAACCTGGAAAAAACTCAGCCAGGAATGAAAGAGATGTGGATCTTCATACCCAAGACATGATGGCTGAGGAGCCTAGAGTGGGTGCCCTTGCCAGATCACAAGGGGGACATGCAAGTGCTGTTGCTCTGAACTGTGACATACAGCATAACAAGAGAAAAGTGTTCTTAACACAATAAAAGTCTACTTACATATCAAGATTACCTAGAATGCTAGGCAGGACTAACTTATCCCAGATAACCTCCCCTGGCATCCCAGCAGTCCCACTCTCTCCCTCTCTTGTTCTTCGGGGCTGTACTCTTATCGATCCTGATATTTATTGTTCCAGTTTCCTGCCTGGATTTCCCCCTCCCCTGTGTCAAGGTTTGGTGCTGAACTCATCATGGTCAGAAGTAAATTTCAGAAGCATATGACACCTGCATTGTTTGGTATGAATTGCTAAATGGGGCTATCAGAAGTGATTGTGCACTTTACTGCCCTATATGCACTCATTCTACCGGAATTAACCTCTGGTATTCATATAGCAAACAATACCATAATCAAAAAAGCAAAAGAAACATTTAATATTCAGAAAATATTACACGGTGCTCCCACATCCTTCACATTGTGAACCTCACATCCCTTATATTTCTCTCCCTGACCCCTTCCAATGAAGCAATAAACTCAAAGTCTAACTATTTAATCACTAAAAATTATTAAACATGGAAAATTCCTTTTACTCTATCACATTTTCTTTAACAACAAATTGCACGTAGGAAACAATCTTAAGGTTGTGTAGTTAAAATAAGAAGGCACAGAAGTTAAATTTCTTAGAGCAATGTATGCATTATGATGCAGCAAGATTACCACATTTTATAGTATATATTTAATACTATAAACAAAAATATACTAAGCTGAACATTGAACAACAAGAATAGAAAACACTACATATGTGGAGAATGGATGAATAGCCAGTGCTATTGGAACCTTAAACTTCTGAACTCACCAACTTATCAATCAATCCATCAGTGGAGCCCAATAATGCATTAACTCAGGTTGTTTTCCCCATTTAATTTTATGTCTACCACTGAAAATTAAAATAATACACTACACTTCATGCATTTGTACACTTAAGTACATTTATCCTAACATTGTCTCAACATTTATGACTTTAGGCTGGGATTTTCCATTTGGGCAACTGGGTGATTAACTCCCTCAGGCTTATTGAAAAAAAATCTGTCCTAGCTCTTAGATACTGACTTTAAAAAACAACATTTTATATTAGGCTCCTGCAAATCAATATGACTTTTTTATTTTTGGTGCAGACATTTTGCTGGTGTAAACTGTCATAGCTCCATTGAACTATACCGATTAACATCACCTGAGGATCTGCCCCATAGTGTTTAATGTGTTGAATGAAGCAGGAAAACAGGAGAAGGAACTTTTAATTAATACACTAGCATGTCCCACTTGCACTTTGCTGGTAATTTCACACCCACCATAGAATAGCATTAGAGATTATTTATCATTGCATTTATTCTGGAAGTGAAGTACATCCCAATTTTCTCCAGTATTGCACCATTTTACATATTATTTTATAGCCCCTGGAACACAAAGCTATTTAAAAAACAGCAATATTGGAGAAAAGAAGGCTTACCTAACTTATAGGTAGTTTCCAGTGGTGATCAAGGAGTATGATATTAACATAAAGTGCTTGCTGGAGTGTGATCCAAACAGATATGCCAAACAGTTGCTGGCATAGCTACTTTTTGGACCTGCAAGAAAGGTAAAAGTAAAGAGGTAAGTTTTAAATTAGTATATGTGCCAAATGATGCTCTTAATCTGATCATCTGGACCCTCTGACACTATTTACTGGAGCTGATTGCAGATCACCTTCAACAGTTTTAATTTTTTTGATATCATAGAATATAATTTAAGAATTTTGTGAATTTGATTCAAACAACTTCTATTAAATGAACTGAATATTGTAATGCCAAAGCACTGCTCAAAAATATATAACTATGGTATGTATCATATGTTCCTTAAAAGGTAGCAATTTGCATTGCATTCTGTGCTTGGAAGCAGAGGGAAACAATGGTTTCAGATAAACAAACTGGAAATACTTTATTATAATTACGACATGATTAAAATAAGAAATCTGATAGAATCCTCTGGTTTCCTGGAAGCAGAGTGCAAGAAAAATCGTTGCCATGGAAACAACCAGCACAAAACTGCAATAAACCTAAGAGAAAATGTCATTGCCTCTGAACAATGAATGAAGAAAAATGCTGTTTGTAAACTACGATAACGAACTAAGGGCCCCAATCTTGCAAATTCTTGCTCACAAGAGCACAACTTACTCATGAGTCTTCCTACAGAAATCAATGGAACTACTCTTGTGAGAAATGGTGTGCAGGGTTGGTCTCTAAGAGGAGAAAAAAATTCTTTAAAACAGAGCATTTAACAACTATTGTGTAACTGACAAGTATGCTGTTAAAATTAATGTTCCTCATGTACCTGCTTCACTGCATATGATTTTTTTAAAATGCTGGTTACAGTTTAACCTATCACTTTGTTCACATGAAACTGGAAATGTACATAATTTTAGATCTGATTTCCAGAATTATTTATTTTTCATAATTGTGTTAAACAATGCACAGTTTTCAGGAAAAGTCATGTCCATCACCAAGACATTACAACTGCACAGTTGTTCTGGTACTGAATTGCACTGACAATTTATATATATATATATATATATATATATATATATATATATATATATATATATATATATATATATATATAGTGCTCTATAGAGAATGCAGCAGCTGAAAAATCAGCTAAAAGCTCATTTTAATATCATTTGCATTTTTAATAATCCATGTTAAACTATTTGACATTCAATCTTCTGGGATTATTTTTCAATACCATAATACAGCATCAGTCATAAGGAGAACACTAATTTGTTACAAATTAGAAACAGAGTGTGTGTGTGTGAGACACAGAGAGAGAGAGAGAGAGAGAGAGAGAGAACAAACTTTACGGTATACTTCCATATGCAAACACAGACTGAGTATCATCTTTGTCTTGGCCCACACATCCAGACTGTGTTTATATTTTATTTCTCCTTCATCTACAACATCCTGAAGATCCAGTCTTTTCTGTCTGTACCAACTGCCAAAAAACTCTTCTCCCCGCCCTTATCTCACACCACAATTTCTGTAATCTTCTGGCCTTGATGCCTCCAATCTTGCCCCTTTCATATCCATTCAAAATGCTGCCATTAATCTCTTCTTAGTTTCTTGGTCAGTCCACATCACCCCCTCTCCATGGTTCTTCTTTCTCTACTGCATCAAACATAAAATTACATCACAAACTTTCTACAACAGAGTTCTATCTGGCCTTTTAAATCTAAATTTGAATTGTGCCATCAACCCATGCCTTTGTTCCACCAGTGCTAGCCTTGATCATCTGCTTATCTACTTTTCCCAGAAGTCCCTTCATAGGTTGTTTCCCCATGCTGGCCTTTATGCTTGACAAAATTCACAAAGCTACCACCTCCTTTAAAACCTTCCATTGCCATGATGCTTACAAATCAGTACTGTTTAGAAGTTGTGACTTCTGTCATGACTAATTTCTGCATAAATGTGTCTTTACTGTAAACTTGTCTTTTCCCCTTCTCTCCTCCCCCGCCCTGCAAGTGTCTGTAATTAACCGCCCATATTTTGTTCCAAGCTCAGTGGAACGGACACTCTTTGTGTTATTTGTCTGTAGAATGCCCAGTACGCTGGGGCCTTGATTAGGGTCCTTAGGCATTACTGTAATATAAATAATAATAAATACAGGATGAGTTCTTGAATGGGATACGTAATGATATTCTGACCTTAAAGTAAGCCTGCATTTTTGTAAACATCAATACATTTCCAAAAATCTAATGAGTCTTTCCATTGACATCAATGGATTTTGGATTAGGCCCTAGGTGAGGCTCTGATGGGTAAAGAATACTAAAAACCTAATCCAAAACCAACTGAAATCAATGGAAGTATTTCCATTTACTCCAGTGGGCTCTGCATCAGGTTCTAAAATGGAAAGTGCTGATAACCTACTTCATTCATTTATGTTTCACCAGCAAGCCAAGCTGCATATGTAAAGAAATTCTACACACTTCAAATAAAATATCAATACTTCAAACAATCAAAATACACTTTTTAATAAGGATAAATGTTAATCCTCAAATGAAGCAATTGTCGATTCATTTTGCATTAGAAGGATAATTTTTAAAATAGATGATTATGTTTAAAAGCTAACATGCTGAAGCTTCATGCCATCATACATTCTGAGTGAAGTAATTTGTGTAATACTAGCAACAACCTACATAATCAGGCCTAAGGAAAAAACATTAAAGCAAATACCGTATTGTTACTGAAAATATATTTAGTCTGTATTCCAGGATAACCTTGCTGCATATACATATATTTTGTTTACTGAGAGGACTATTCATCTTCCAGTATAAGATACTAAATAGATAGGTACAATATAGAACTGAACAAAGAATACGCAGTGATCTTATAACTATTTAACAGCCATAGACCTAGCAAGAATATTTTAAAAGAATATTTGTGCTTAATCACTGTTTACCTAGGTGATGTGAAAATTTTCAATATTGCCATTCAAAAAATCAGACAGTTATGAGAGCAGCAATAGACTAAAAGCCATTATTTGAAATTAGGGCTGTCGATTAATTGCAGTTTAATTCACACCATTAACTCAAAACAATTAATCGCAATTAATCGCAGTTTTAATCACACTGTTAAATAGAATACCAATTGAAATTTATTAAATATATTGATTTCAATAATAACACAGAATACAAAGTGTACAGTGCTCACTTTGTATTATTTTTATTACAAATATTTGCATTGTAAAAATGATAAAAGAAATAGTATTTTTCAATTCACCTCATACAAGTACCATAGTGCAATCTCATTATTGTGAAAGCACAACTTACAAATGTAGATTTTTTTTGTTACATAACTGCACTCAAAAACAAAACAATGTAAAAGTTTAGAGTCTACAAGTCCACTCAGTCCTACTTCTTGTTCAGCCAATCACTAAGAACAAACAAGTTTGTTTACATTTATGGGAGATAATGCTGCCTGCTTCTTATTTACAATGTCACCTGAAAGTGAAAACAGGTGTTTGCATGGCACTTTTGTAGTTGGCACTGCAAGGTATTTACATGCCAGACAGGCTAAACATTCGTATGCCCCTTCATGCTTTGGCCACCATTCTAGAGAACATGTTTCTATGCTGATGACGCTCATTAAAAAAAAAATGCATTAATTAAATCTGTGACTGAACTCCTTGGGGGAGAATTGTATGTCTCCCGCTCTGTGTTATCTGCATTCTGCCATATATTTCATGTTATGTCAGTCTTGGATGATGTCCCAGCACGTCGTTCATTTTAAGAACACTTTCACTGCAAATCTGACAAAACGCAAAGAAGGTACCAATGTGAGATTTCTAAAAATAGCTACAGTACTCAACCCAAAATTTAAGAATCGGAAGTGCCTTCCGAAATCTGAGAGGGACGAGGTGTGGAGCATGCTTTCAGAAGTCTTAAAAGAGCAACACTCTGATGCAGAAACTACAGAACTCAAACCACCACCAAAGAAAATCAACCTTCTGCTGGTGAAATCTAACTTTCATGATGAAAATGAACATGCACTGATCTGCACTGCTTTGGATCGTTATTAAGCAGAACCCATCAGCAGCATAGATGCATGTCCTCTGAAATGGTGGCTGAAGCATTTTACATTGTTTTATTTATGAATGCAGTTATTTGTTGTACATAACTCTACATTTTTAAGTTCAACTTTCACGATAGAGATTGCACTACTATTTCTTTTATTTTTACAGTTCAAATATTTACAATAAAAATAAATATAAACTGAGCACTGTATACTTTGTATTCTATGTTGTAATTAAAATCAATATATTTGAAAATGTGGATTAATTTTTTAATCGCTTGACAGCCTTATTTGAAATACAGAAAAAATGAATACAATTAAACTGAAATCTGTTCATCACTAGCACACATTTCACATTTGAGGCAAGTATGTAACTCTCTCATTAACTGGAAAGACAATTCAACATATATATTAGAAGAATATGCCACCAGGGTGCTCATTTTACCCAAAGCACATAGAAATGACTTCTTTACAGTAGATACCCTTAATCCATATATCATAACAAAACCTAGTTTAATTTAAACCAAAAGAACAATTTATCCATTAAAACACCAACTAATCAAGGATCTCTATTAAATTATAGATTTGTTGTGGATCTGCTTTTAAAACATGGCAAAAAATGCATGTGCTTGTCATTCAGACAAACACTTCAGACAAGATAATTTCATGCTTTGAATTCTGCATGTGAATAAAAAAATATTTAAAAACTTCTGGCTTAGTTTTATAATCAGAACCCGCCACACAACGCTTTCAGTACCCAGTTAGAGAGCATCTGCTCTGCAAGGACTTGAAATTCAAACACACTAATTCTCTATTGGAAACGGGAATGGAAAAACCACAGCCATCCTGATCCAGAGCCAAGTAAAGCAATAAATCAGACTTAGGTCAAGCCACACTCTAGAGAGTTTTAATTTATAAACAGAAACTAAGCTTAACAGATTCTGTTTTCTGCCAAAATGTTTTGTTATTCCATAAAGTTGCAAAAATATATCTAGAAAACCTTAAATAGTTTAGTAAAATATTTAACAGTACACTAAATTATTGTAAACATAAAGAGACTCATTTGCCTTTTATAAAAGAACCAATATATTCTAACTGAAAAGTCTGCTACACAGATTCTACAAAAGTCCTATAGTTACTTTTGATAATTTAAGCAAAACTTTGAAAAAGATGCCGTTCTGCTGGCAGAGAACAAGGTCACTTATAATGGAAAGTATGAATCTGTCAAGACATAAGACTAAACTTGGTTAACTTCAAAACACAAAAATATAGAATTAAGTCTGATAATCAAAGACTTGACTAACATTCCTGCTTCTGTAACAAAATTATTTGTTTTTAGAAATAAAAGTTGAACAAAATATTTTTAACTCTCTGTGCAAACTTGTACACAGATAGATTTTTTTGTAATGTTCCCATGGTCTAAAGAATAATTATTTACAATTAATTTAATTCATCTGTTCCTAAAGCATAAGTATTTGTTGTACAGTTTCTAAGACGGTACAGGAAAAGTTGGCTTCATCAACACAACCACTGATACAGGTGTGCTCAGAGAAAGCTTTTCTTGAAATGTTCCCTTGGCTGAAATTTTTTCTTTTAAACAATCATTAACCTACATAGTAGCCAAAAAGACAGAAGAGCAGACATGCAAGAATGCTGAGGTCAGTCTGTCTTGAATGACGGAGTTCAGTAGATTGCAGACTGTCTACACAGCTCAGCCACAAGGTGTGAAATACTGTGGTAAGGAAGTAAAATGGTATATACATGATTTAGCTCCAGTGGTTTATCTCAAACAGTGCTTAGAATAATTTACTCATTCAAAACCAATTCAATATTACAGTTTAAGAGCAACACAGGCCAGAATTTATTTTTAATTTTTTCAGAATGCATGTTTTTGTATATTACAGAAATAGTAACTTTTTAATGTCATTTTAGTGGGGTTATTTACATATTTGTTTGTTCTCATTGCATCCACTATGTTGTGGTTTGCTTATAAGAAAACCACGAAATCAATTGCAAATAATAGTTTCTCATTCATGACGTTCTATAGAGTTAGCTTCCAGTATATACTTTATTCTAGGTCAGAGTGGATGAGTGTCTGTCTCACTGAAAAAAAAAATTGCTAAGTATTTACTGCAAAAAAAAAAAAAAAAAAAAAAAAAGAAGATGTTTATTATCTCAAGATAGTTATCTCAACGTAAAATCATAGCAGAGACAAGGCTCAAACAGTTTTTCCTCAATGCATCTATTCAAAAATCAACCCTACACCTCTATGTGGAGTTTACCCTGACTAGCTACACCAAAGTAAAAACTATAGTGTCTTGTCTTCATTAGGATTTTACAGCAAGATAGCTACTTCAATGTAAAAATGCACCTCTTATTCCAGTGAAGACACAGTGACAGGCTTCTCCAATTTTCCCATCCCTGTTTAGGGTTTCCTCTCTTAAAACTTTATGAAATTAAAAGCAGAATATTAGGCAATTTGCTTGTGTAGTTCCATAGCCAAAAATAAAAATGGGTTGTGATGGCTTGGGACTTCCAGTGAAGGGAATGTACGGGAGAAGTAAAAACCTCCTTAAAACTCTACTTCGCTATGAGGCCTACAAAAAACTTGATAATGTTTAGGCTGCCTATCATGTTGACCAATATTGTCTAATTGTTTCCTTGTACTTCCCCATCTGTCTATCTATCTGTTGTCTCCTGTCTTAGCTTGTCAGCTCTTTGGGGCATGGAGTGTCTTTTTGTTCTGTGCTTGTACAGGTAATACAATGGGATTCCTGGGCCACGACTGGGACTCATAGGTGCTACAGTAATACAATCAATCAATAAAGCGTGGCAAGAACGTTTTTTTCACTAATGATTTGTAAGAAATCTTTTCGATGAGTCAGTGGAAGACAGCAAATTATCCATACAGAAAATGTGACTACAGATAACTAAGCTCTCAAATAGTACTCAACTAGCATGCAAATTTCAGCATTAACCCCTTTTCAGTAAAACTGATGCTCAAACTAGAATGATAATTTCCTTAACAGAAAGAGAAAGTTTAAGGACTAATATCCCTAAACATGCTAGTGTATAGACACAGTAATGGAAAAATAGGTGGAACAATCCCAAATTTTAATCAGGCTGACGTGCCCTGTTCCTTTAGGTCACTTACTTCCTTTGCTTAACCAGGGAGATATTAGGACTAAACTATTCATTATTGCTACCAACATGTTTCTCTCACACATACTTAAACAACGTTTTTTAGCTATGCCCCAAAGTATACATGTATGGCTATAACTAATATTGATCAGCAAGGAGTCCACAGAGAGGAAGAAATTTCTTCCTTACTAGCCAGGAAGGCAGCAGAGAGAAAGACAGACAAGCAATGGAAGCCTAGAAAAAGGAATACAGCACCTTATGTTTTTTGGCAAGGAATCCAAGTGTGAAAGTGCTGGACTAGGGCTCAATTATCTTTGGAAGTGCTCAGTTGTCTGTGAGAGAACTGTTGCTCCATGTCCAACCAACCTTTAACTTCAAACTAATTAAATTAACTTAATTGAATAAACCCAGATACTTAACTTTGAAAGTGCTTAACTTAAGTAAGTGCAAATAATCAAAAACTGATGGTAGTGGACTATCAACTATACCAGTGGTCCCCAACCTTTCTGTAGGAATAGCATATTGCTATTCCCAGAAGACTGTGGCGGACGCCAGACATCCCGCTGCCGAAATGCCGCCGAAAAACAGCAACGCTTCTTGGCGGCATTTCAGCAGCCGGTTCTCCGGTGGCTGCGCTCGGCGGCTGCCTTTTGGCGGCGCGGTGTCCTCCAGGCGCACACAACTGACCCGGCGGGCGCCACTGCACCCTCGGGCACCGTGTCCGGGACCCCTGAACTATACTATACCTTGATCATACCTTTTTCTTAAGGGAAGCAATTTTTATGTGTATGATGCATGCACCAGACTTGAACTCATCCAGTAATCATTTTTATCACGTTGCTAGAAAGCTGAAGAACTGTACCAAAATTTGGATGCTGAGTACTGTGAAACTGAGTACTTGTCTCTCTTGCTGTCCCCAGACAAAGCTCCCACAACAATCCAAATCAGAGAGGATTATACTGCAATAGTAATACAATAAAAGATGTAAAATATAGATAACTTCTACTGCTAATAAAGATAGTAACAAACAAACTAAAACCCACTAATACAACGAAAACCTTAAGAGTAAAAATTTAAGAAGTGTAGTAGTGACTTTGAAGTTTAAGGGTTTGGGGGCTTTTTGATCATTCCAAGCATGTGTGTACAACTTGAGAGAGAAGGTAAGTAAGGTAGTATCTTTTATTGGACCTATTTCTGTTGGTGAAAAAGACAAGTTTTAAAGCTACACAGAACTCTTCTTCAGATCTTGGAAAGGTACTAAGACTTTCACAGCTAAATATGAGGTAGAACATATTGTTAAGCATAAAGAATTAACACATATTGCAAGAGACCATTCAAGATGAAGTCGACAATTAATTCTTCCATAATCATAGGACAAAGGAGAGTTTAGTAAATTACAGATTATTGTAATGAGACATAAAAAGCAGTGTCTCTATTGAGTCCACGATTTTTAGTGTTTAGCAAAGTTATGATTTAAGGCTTCCAAGTTCATTGAAAGTGTGCAGGTTTCCTTTGAGGACAAGGACTGACAGGTTGGATATGGAGATATCAATTTATGAATTCTGGTTGATATTACGTAGTTATTATGAAAATCGTATCACGGAATCTCTGTGGATATGGTAACTAACATTTGCATGTCTCTGTAAGCATCTCTTTCCCAGACCAAATACAATGGTGCTATGGGCTGAACAACTGGTACGTTAAGGAGATTGACTGAATACAGGAGAAACTACTTGTCGGGGTGGGGGGGCTGGTGAAGCAGAGAGTGGAGAATCATCAGCAGTAGGACAAAGGAACAAGGTGTTTGTAGGAGCACATATACAGTCAAGAGACTCACAGCGGTAGGACCAGGAAGCACTGGGGAAGAAAAGGGCATGCTTTTATAGAAGTAGGGTCCTAATTAAATGCAGATCAGCCAACATCAGAGAAATATAGATGAGCTGAAATTATTCAGAAGAGAAGTCATAAGTCGCAGGAGAAGGATCCTGGGCACCTCAGAGGGCTCTGCCCAAGCACAAAGCACTTTCCAGGGTGGTGAGGAAACTGATGCAGGAGAATGTGCATAGATGTGTTTAGGAAAAGTAATCTTATGCTGGGTGTTGGCCAATCACATCGTCTCAATGAATTGTTGCGAGTGAAACCCTCTTCACTTAGGCCAAAGGATGGAACAATTAAATGCTCATTTGTTCAGTGGTATCTGAAACAATGGAAAACCACTATCCAAGGACTAGAAGGCATTCAAGCCTCCTCAGTAGCTAGGCTATGTGATGCAAGGGACTTTCCAGGTGTCTAATAAATGCAGGGACGGGACTGATTTGACTTTTGTGTGTGTGAGAGAGTGAGCAGAAATACCACAGAAGCAAGGAAGCCAAGATACAGCCAGAAACACATTAGTAGCACAACCCTGAGCAAAGCTAAGAGATGAAAAGTGACTTGGAACTATGAACAAAGAAAATGTCTTCTTTTCTTTGATTCCTACTGGGTCCAGAGAAACTGGACTTTACATACATTCTTTGTAAATAAAAGGAGTGCATAAAAGAAATACCAAATTCCATCAGTTTTTCCTTCTAATGGCAACAACCTGGAAAACCTCCAAAATTGGCTAATAGTTTAGATCAACAGGAGTAAATTATTCTCATTTTTGCAAGCTGACAATTATCTGAATCTCTCTATCACTCATACAGAAAGAACAAAAAGAATGGCTGACACAGGAGATGATGCTCAGACAACGCAGCACCACTAGTTCTGATTCAAAACCCACTGAAGTCATTGAGAAACTATCTTCTATAGCTAACAGTGCTGGCTGACAGGTGTCAATCCTGAAATGTTTAGTATAGGAATGTAGGGAAGGCTAAATTGTAGTCTTCAGCTGAGGCTCTCTCCCTGCCCAGGAAAGGGCTGAAGCTTGAACTGAGTAAACTGACATGCAGAGAAGGGAGATTCTGTGATGGGATGTATGCATTAACTACAAATATTAATCTGGTGGGCCAATCCCAATTTAGAGGTTACATTTAATATCTTTCCTAAATGCCTCCACCAGGATTAACTGAATGTTTTTATTTCTCTCCAATCAGATTCAAAAGACCCTAAAGTCTGCTGAAGATGATTATATCTTGAAGAAGAGCAGGACCAGAGCGGAGGGAAGGGTATGTAGAGAGGACTACAGATCCATGGGATTATGAGTCAGGCTGTGAGTTTGTCATGGAGGTCACGGAATGTGCACTGGCTGCTGCTGGGGCAGTCTTGAGCCACCGTTCCCTCTCTCCCACCAGCAGAATTTGGGTGTGGGAGGAGGCAGGGGATTGGGGCACAGGACGGGGTGAGGCAGGTTCTCAGAGGCGCTTACCTGGGGGGCTCCCCAAAAGCGGCGACATCCACCTCGCTCAGCTGTTACGCGGAGGCATGGCCAGGCAGCTCTGTGTACTGCCTCTGCCTGCAGGCACTGCCCCTGCAGCTCCCATTGGCCACCTCCCAACCAACAGGTGCTGCGGGGGCAGTGCCCTGGGTTGAGGCAGTGTGCAGAGCCAGATAGGGAGCCTGCTGGCCCCGCCAACCACTGCCCAGCACCAACAGGGGGCCGAGACCATGCGCCACCACCCAGGCTGCCCTCCCTCAGCACCTGCGGGGGCCCCTAGCAGCCCTTCCCAAGTTTTAGTCACAAGTATTTTTAGTAGAAGTCATGGACAGGTCATGGGCTGTGAATTTTTGTTTAGTGCCCGTGACCGGTCCGTGACTTTTAATAAAAATACCTGTAACTAAAACGTAGCCCTAATTATGAGGCATGCATGAAGTACCTGTCAACAATATGAGTAGAAAGTAATCTTGCATTCTGTGTGTATAAAAAACAACATGTCCTGTGAAAACTGTAAGGAGCACAGTCCATGAAACACGTGAATGATATTTCCAGGTATATCTCCATCCAAACTGTGTTATCCTCATCACTAGGAGAACAGAAGTATTGCTACTAGATAGAGACTGTTCACGAAGAGGCTTGCTCCTCCTTTGTGATTCCAGTTGCAAAAGAGGATTTGCTCATTAGTTGCCTACAGGCATATCAAGATTCTTGGTATCATTTTTGTCCATGACCTTTCCTTCAAAAGCAATGTAAGAAGTGTGTTTATTTCAGCTGCGGACATGCTTTTATCAAATGATGACCGTGAAAATCAAACACATGCCAACATGACCAGAAGCTGACTATTATAGATGCACAGACTTTAAGATCAGAAGGGACCATCGTGATCATCTAGGTCTAGTCTGATCTCCTGCACATTGCAGGCCACAGAACCTCATCCACCCACTCCAGTAATAGACCCCAACCTCTGGCTGAGTTACTGAACCCCTCAAATCATGGTTCAAAGACTTCAAGTTACAGAGAGTTCACCATTTACACACGTTTAAACCTGCAAGTGACCAATGCCCCATTCTGTAGAGGAAGGCAAAAAAGCCCCAGGGTTGCTGCTAATCTGACCTCAGGGAAAATTCCTTCCCACCCCAAATATGGCAATCAGTTAGTCCCTGAGTATGTGGGCAAGACCCATCAGGCAAATACTACAGATCATTCTTTCCCAGGTAATTCAAAGCCCTCCCCACCCCATGTCCCGTCTCGGCCACTGGGGATTTTTTGCTACTGGCAGTCGCAGATGGGCCACATGCCATTGTAGGTAATCCCATCATACCATTCCCTCCATAAACTTATCAAGCTCAGTCTTAAAGCCAGTTCGGTTTTTTGCCCCTCTGCTACCCTTGGAAGGCTGTTCCAGAACTTCAGTTCTTTGATGGTTAGAAACTTTCACCTACTTTCAAGCCTAAACTTATTGATGGCCAGTTTCTATCCATTTGTTCTTATGTCCATATTGGTGCTTAATTTAAATAATTCGTCTCCCTCCCTGCTATTTATTCCTCTGATGTATTTAGAGAGAGAGAAAGAGAGAGAGCGAGCGAGCGCGCGCACAATCATATCTCCCCTCAGCCTTCTTTTGGTTAGGCTAAATAAGCCAAGCTCTTTGAATCTTCTTTCATACAGTAGGTTTTCCATTCCTCGGATCACCCTAGTAGCCCTTCTTTGCACCTGTTCCAGTTTGAATTTAATCTTTCTTAAATGTGGGAGACCAGCATTGCATACAGTATTCCAGATGAGGTCTCACCACTGCCTTGTGTAATGGTGCTAACACTTCCCTGTCTCTACTGAAGATACCTCGCCTGATTCATCTTAGGACTACATTAATCTTTTTCATGGCTGCATCACATTGATGGCACATAGTTACCATGTGATCAACCAATACACTCAGGTCTTTCCCCTCCTCCATTGCTTCCACCTGAGAAGTACCCAGCTTTTAACAAAATGTCTTGTTGTTAGTCCCTAAATGCATTACCCTGCACTTTGCACTATTAAATTTCATCCCATTTCTGCTACTTCTCTTTGATGAACTTTTAGTAGGGCAGCACTGTCACTTGTAGCTTATTTCAGAATGAAGAAACAAAGTCACTTACTTGTTAGAACTACCATGATCACATTATGCCTGCCCTGAGCACTCAGGTGAGCTGTCCAAAAAGAGGTGGACTGACTTTAAATTGGAACAACTGGATTTTAAAGTCATTAGTACTGTTGAATCTGAGTATATTCACTACCAGGTGCTTGAGCCTTGTTCTTAGGAATGTGTGCTCACCTGATAATGCCATTGCATCTTAAGTTATCAGGCTGTAGAGGTCCAGGTAATATGGAACTCACTTCCTAGCACCTAAAATCAATCTAATTTAATCTTTTTCACATTTAAAAAGTATTTAAAACCTTTCCTCCCTTCCATTAAAGGCTTTTTAGAAGACCATTAATTATATTCCTGTTCGTTACCTTTCTTTCCCTTTCCTGAGACGGCAGTATTCCATAATACCCTTACCATATTGTACTTGTTTTCATTCTGTTCAACAGACTGAAATATTTTTGTAAGCATTTTGAAAAAGACATTATATAAATTATTGTTATTCATTGTTGACACAAACAGACCAGTGGTCACATGCCATATCTGGACCTCAGAGGCTGGAACAGTGAGTATAAAAGGCTCAATAATTAGGAAAAAATGCAGTAGAATTTGGATCAAATGGCAAGGTGATTTGATTTTCAAGTAATTGGTCTTGAAGTTCCACCCAAGCAAAACAGATGTCCAGGTTCAACATCAGTACTACATTTGAATCTCCTTTTGGTGAGCCTCAAACACTACTGGCAAGTTCAGGATATGAAAGGAGTTCAGTGTGCTCACAAACAGAATGAATAAATATCAACAAACCTAGTTTTGAAAGGGACTAAAATAAATTAATGTTCCACTGGAGATTTACTGTGGTAACAACTCATCCATCTCTGTGAGGGGCTGAACACGGGGAACATGACAATCCCATGACAAAGTTATTGTAATTGTCCACAATCAGGAAAAATAAAACCAAAAATAACTACCACAAATAAATCCCACAAGCCTCTATGAAAAATAGATATCTGATTCAATTCATAAGCCAATATATTTCTCTAAAGGCACACATTATCCATAACGAAAAGCTCAAAATACTGTACAATACAATAATCATGCTTCCCATTCCCTAACTAGTTAGGCCTACTGTCCTTTTGTATCTGGTCCTGGATCCTAATACACAATTCTTCAAATTCCAGTTCAAGCTATGATTTTTGTATTTTAGATAAATCATGTTCGCTAAATATTCAGTAGCTATTCAATCATTTTTCAATTCTGACCTTGTGTGGATTTAGATATTTCTTAATTAGATGAAGCCAGATTTTCCTCAGATTGTGACAGTAGTGTCATCATCCTGTAATTTGTTAAGTCGCACTTTGCAACTTCCATCAATTTCTTTTGAACCTTTTCTCTCTCTGCATAGTCTTTTGCATGTTTTGATCAAAACCCTCCTCAGGCTCAGTGCAAATTTGAATATGCTTTTGTATCCAAATGCATATAGAGAGACAGTCTTCCTGAGAGTTTTATCAACTATCACTCAGAACCTATGGTAGCAATCCTCCTTTTCCAGTCATTCAGATATGAAGCTGAAAGTGGTTCCTTCCTGAAGAACTTTTGAACTTTCATTATGTCCTTTAGCAGTGCATTGGGTATTATTTCTTTCTCATAGAGGTTTAAACAGTGTGCTGAATACTCATATGTCAGAAGTTTCAGCTGATTTCACGTTAAAACGATCATCTCGGTCATATTTTTCTATTCATGTTTGGATGGCGTTTTCAGCCATCTGAAAACAACAAGCTGTGGTTTTCTTTTCAGACGCTAAATCAATAGCATTAAATAGGTGGGTTCCTTTTTCCCTGCACAGATGATTGCAGCCATTGTGTCACTTCTCATGGTTGACCAAGAATATTGCATTAGCAATGCAATTATTCTAGTTCATCCATTATTGTTATTCTCCTCAGTATTCTTCACTTGCAGCATCTAGTGGAGGATGTGTATGTATAAATGAGTTAGGAGGAGTATAACCTGAACAAAATGCTCATCCTGTCTTTAAATGCTCATTTTTTACTATACTGATGGTGGTAATATTAGCATAAAAGAAGGTTGCAACTTATTGTGGTCAAGATTTTGTTTTATGGCTGTTTTTAGGGCATAATCATGATTACTATTCTCATGTTTTGGGTGTCAAAGACAGACTGCTCATGAATAAGGCTGATGTTGAAGAGCTACCAGGACCGGCTCTAGGCACCAGCAAAGCAAGCACATGCTTGGGGAGGCAAATGTTTTGCTTGGGGCGGCAAAAAAACCTAGAGCCGGCCCTGAGAGCTACTGGAATGTCTGGATCAGGGACTTCAATTATCAATACAGCTACATTTCGATGATGATGACGACAATACTGAAAATGTTTCACTTGCACGATTAAGTTTCACTTGCATAATTTCATGTAATAGTACATTTGATCTTAAGGACTCTCAAGACTCTGATTTTGGGCATTTTCTTTAGATGAGAATAACTCCTTTCTATTTTGCTATTTAAGAACTCTTGACATACATTTTCCTTTAGAATAATTACCTCTTTTCATTACTTCAGTCCCTTTAATTAATGTTTCATACCACTTCCTTCAACCTTAGCCATTGTGAAGTCAAATAAATTCATATACTGATGTTTGTCAATCAATAAGCATTAATCTTCTATCTACAATACTGATCCGCATCTTTTACACGTATTAGCATTAAAACAACAACTACCTAGTTAATTTAACACTGAAGACTCAAAAATAAGATGAGCTATAGCCAACTTTACATAGATTAGAAACCCTGCCAACATTCCAGAAGATTATATTCTAGGAAGCCAATTCACAATTTTACCCAATCCCCTCTCTTCAACATCCATTAATTGTAGCTTCCACCCACTAACCTTACCTCCACTCCACCCCCTCACTGCTTCAATCACCAATGCCTCTACATAACCCTCTTCCCTTCTAGGATTCTAACTATTTCTAGAAACTTTTTTGTTGTTTCCTAGTAGGCCTGACAGACACCAGTTTTTTCACCACCTTTCACATTTTAGAATAGCTGAAGTTATTATTCATATTGCAATTATAGGCTATTTCTAGTAGAAACAAAATTTACAAATATATGATGTTCATGTAAGTACTTCAGAGTGACAAAGATGACTGAAAACCATGATTCTTTTCCCCTGAACAAGAAAAATCCCAAACCAGTTATTCACAACCGTATTGAGTAGAGAAATAACATCCAAAGTATTTGCATAGCACTTTAGAACGGGTACAGTGGTTAGAGGAAATGCCTCCCGATGTGTTCTTAAAAAATAAGTAAAGCACTTTGAAGAGTTTCAGAAGTATCAACACAGGTAAGCAACTAGATAAACACGAATACAGATGAAATTTCAATGCAGAGAAGTGGAAGGTTATGCACACTGGAAGAAACAATTTGAATCACTCACTCATATTCATAGGTTCTAAATTAACTGTTGCCTTTCAGAAAAGGGATGCTGGTGTCATTGCAGGCAGGTCAATGAAATCATTTGCTCAATATGTAGTCATTGTCAAAAGACAAAAGCTATTTGGATACACTAAGAAAAGAATAGAAAATAGTACTGAAAACATTATGACAGCATATAAATTAAAACTATGCTATCAGCTTGATACTATACACAATCCTGGTCATATCTTAAACAGAATAGAGCAGGAGGAGGACAGGTCTAGGAAAAGGGCAAGGGAAATTTGTAGAGGCCTGGAAAGACTTCAATATTAGGTGAGACTATTTAGTTTAGATAGGAGGCAAATAAGGGTGACATGGCAGAGGCTTAGAAAATCATTAGTGGTAGAGGTGAATCAGGCATTCCTGTTTACCATTTCAAAGAAACAAACACTGAATGAGATCAAAGGGAGAAAATTTAAATTGACCAAAGCAATACTATGTTACATAAAATATAATTACCTGTAAAATTCACTTCTAGAAGACAACATTGAGGCAATATTGAGTAGAATTCAAAAAAAAAAAGTTTAGATATTTCCAAGAAAAAGGAGAATATATGCATTTAGACGAGCTATCAGAAATATTATATGGGCTATTCACCCTCATGTTTCAAAATATCAGCTGGGGTTAAGGAATGAAAACTTCCCTCATAGGCAGGTTATGACATAACTATGCATTGTTGGGTTTTTTGCGCATTCCTTTATAGCATCTTGTACTGAGACAGGACACTGGACTAGAAGGACTATTTGTCTGGTATGACAAATTATATGTTTATATAAAAAACAACCACCATACTGTCTGTCAAAATTCCTGATGGAGTTTGTAGTCAGTAGGATTCTCAGTGAGGATGCAACTGTCACTGACAGCAGAATAAAATGGCTGCTTTCCTTGAAAATAGTTTGTCAGTGTTCTATTAGAAAGAGAAACTCTTATTGGGGCGATTATAAGGCTAAGGATTGGATGATTTATTTATTTATTTAAGCACTATCACTGACCTGTAGTACATTTTACAGACAAAACAGAAGTCCATGCCCCAAGGCATTTACAAAACCAAATCAGATAAGACACAGCAATGAACAAAAAAGCGAGGAGGTGGTTATGAGGGGAAAGCACAACAGTGAAAGATATCTTAGATTGTAAGCCCTGTCTGGTTATGTTTATTTTACTCATCTGTATTATGCAAAGCACAGGGATGCCCTGTTCACCAATTGGAGGGCCTCATAGCTCTACTACAATATAAATAATTATTGTAGTAATTTGTAGTATGCTTAATACTCTAGATGTATATTGATAATGCCTCTGTTTTTAAATGATTCTGTACATAAAATTTGTAGTAGAGTTCAGTGACGGAAGAGTAACCTAAAAAAGAAAAAAAAGGCAATGAGGAGTCCTTGAGGCACCTTAGAGACTAACAAATTTATTTGGGCATAAGCTAACGTGGGCTAAAATGTGGTACCAATGTGATATATGCCATCATGTGCCAGCAATGCCCCTCTGCCATGTACATTGGCCAAACCGAACAGTATCTACGCAAAATAATAAATGAATACAAATCTGACATCACGAATTATAACATTCAAAAACTAGTAGGAGAGCACTTCAATCTCCCTGGATGCTCAATAACAGACTTAAAAGTGGCAATTCTAAAACAAAAAAACTTCAGAAACAGACTTCAACAAGAAACCGCAGAACTGGAATTAATTTGCAAACTGTACACCATGGAATTAGGCCAGAATAAAGACGGAGTGGATGGTCACTACAAAAATTAATTCCTCCCTGCTGATACTCTCACTTTCTTGTCAACTGTTTGAAATGGGCCATCTTGTTTACACTGGCCTCATTAGCACTACAAAAGTGATTTCCACCCCTTCTTGTCAACTGTTGAGAATAGCCCACTTCAACCTTAATTGAACTGGCTCATTTACACTGACCCCCCCACTTGGGAAGGCATCTCCCATCTTTTCATATGCTGTGTATTTATACCTCCCTACTGTACGAAGCGGGTTTTAGCCCATGAAAGCTTATGCCTAAATAAATTTGTTAATCTCTGAGGTGCCACAAGGACTCCTTGTTGTTTTCGCTGCTACAGATGAACACGGCTACCATTCTGAAACCTAAAAAAGAAAGATTGGAGAAGACATCTGAAGGAAGAAAGTAAAGCTGCATGGCACACAGAGTGAAGGAGGATGTTCCAGGCAATAGGTCAGCAAGAGCCCTTATCTCATCATCTGGGCATATCTTTTCTGTACTTTCCTCACAACTTGGAGTTCAGTTTCCTGCAAGTGCTTAGGAACCGCACATGGAGGTCTTATTCTAACTGAAAAACTGCCTCTCGCTAGGTGAACAGAAGAGGTGACTGTGGCTTGGAGTGGCAACGTAAGACTCCTGGGTGGTACAGCTGCTTTAGAGTTCCCAATGAAGCCAATAATGTCATCCAGTAAAGACCAAAACAGGATTTGGAAATATGCTTGTAACTGAATATCAAAGCTGGCTGAAGCAGTACAGACTCAATCACTACTTCGGCCAGCAAAGAATCCTTGATAGCACATGCCAGAGATGGTATTAATCTTTAACAATGCACATAAATAATATGCATTCTTTATACTTTCACTCTGTGATGCACATTTTAAGAATTACAACAGTAAAACAACGTTATTGAAAGATTTCATAAATAGTGATTTATTCAGCAGTGTTAACACAATGTGCTGCTATAAGAAAAAGTGGAATTGTAAACAGACTTCTAGATTAACCTATACATGGAGTAATCACATATATGGAGTCTATTATCATATGAAGATGTTCAAGTCTGTTTGTGTCAACTGAAACAGATGATCTATTGTAGCACTAGTACTTTAGAAAGCAGGGATGCTTTCAAGAAAGAAAAAAACAAGAGCAAGTTCAAAGGGACTGGCCCAGTTTTCTGGAAAACGTAAAGTAGCTTCTATTTGTGTCATTTAATATCACTGTGCTGAATTCAAGGAATATGCTGGCTTTGATGAGTAAAAGCCCGATTTACAAACACTTCCAGAAATAGTGTTTTCTGCCTAACTCCATTTATGCTTGTATTTCCCTTCTGCCCTTAAAAAATTAGGTGTATAATTGTGCATTTATAAAGTTGAAAACTGGGAAAAACAACAGGAATACCCACGATAGTAATAACTGCGGCCCCTATTCAGAAAAGGGCATAATTATGTTTTAAGTCCATTCTTACTCAGCAAAGCACTTCAGCACATGGAAAACTTCTCAAGTTAAGCATGTGCTTAAGTGTGTTTGTGAATAAGTATGTTTTCCTGATATGGGGCTAAACCCAGAAGTGATCATTTGCCTGAGTCATTAATTATTAAAATATTGTCAACATTTTGGAGATTGTCATAGAATATTTCTTAGAAACACAATTGTATATATTCAGTATTAATTGTGGGCTGTATAATTACCACAAACACCAAACTTCATTAACTAGCACAGTCCCCTTGTGAAAAGGTGACCGGGATAGGAAGCATTTCTCTCAATTCATTTTCAAGCAGAAAGGTCCAAGAAATTAAGACCTTAATTGTTTTTTATTTTTGCATTCACTCCATTATTTTTAAAAGGACCTGAGAGAATTGTTCCTGCTACAATTGAACAGGAAAGCTCCTATTCTTTCAATTTGCTTGTGTATCTGGAAAGTATGTTGTCCAGTGTGAAGCATTCATACCCCTCTAGGAAGTTATATTTAACTTTTCACATACTAAAACGTAAATCGGCTGAACATATCAAGACAAAGATTTAGGCAGTACAAAGCAATCAAAACAGTGAATAACGAAGTGGAGGCGGGTGGGCAAGTTGAGGGACCCATGTTTATAAGGTCTACAAATCACTAAAATATTTTATCGATTGAAAGTTAAACATGAACAAAAAAGAGTATATCTAGTTTAAGTTAATTAGGAACTCAGTCAACTGAATACAGAAGTTAAACAAAAGCATATGTATTCAAAATATTTTTGAAAGATGGTTACAAACTTTAGATGTACATTCAAATGCAGCCCATAAATTTTGATAAGATAATTTACACAAATGATTAACTATGATTCACCAATTTTAGATGTAATACCTAGGACACTGACACCAATATAAATTAATTAAATATGGATATCAACCGTCCCTTTGCACAGCTTTATTTTGTGACAAAATTTGTCTTTTATTTGAGGAAAATATAAACTTTTGTTATTACTGTACATCCAAATATTTCTACTCCAAAGTACAGAAGATGTGGAGGGGGAATCTTTCACTATCTAACGTACAATTTGTGTTATGATATATGCCCTTTATAGCACCATTTAAATTTCCAGCTCAACCAAAATTGTTCAAAATTTACATTTATACAACAGAAGACAGCATTTCTTAAGAGGAATTTCCAGTTAACATATATGTTTTGAATAATATATAACATTTTCTAGAAAGTTACCAGATGCAAGATTTCGGAGAAACACTTTCAATATCTGACAGATCATGGTTATTTTGTTAAAGGCTTCACTCCCTTACATCTGTCCAGTGTTACATAATGAGAAAAATCATCTGTCTGTTTTACATTACCAATTATTTTACATTTATTATAAGCCAGTTTATTTTGGGTTGAAATCTTCAGCTGAAAACAATAAACCAGATGTGGCCAAATCCTACAACAGTATTTTCCCATAGTCAACAAATTGCTTTGCCAATTTTCTTCTCCTGATGTAAAAATAAGAAGTCTCTTTAGGTCCTGTTGCTCCATTCTTTCTAAATCCCTGGTATGTTCATTACCTCAACTACAAGAAAGAATTAATAAAAATATACCACAACAAACATTTCTACTGGTATCAAACATAGCAGCACAAATTTTATCTATACAACACTATCTTTTGCTATTTGTTTGTAAACTTTGTTACTTAGCTTCGTGCAGAAAAGTAAGCAAACAGCTGTTTGTTTTTTCAAAGTCCTCACTTCTGAGATCTCAATTCACTAATAGCTGGGTGAAATACATTCTCATTATCTAGCTTACAGAAGATTTTTGCAGTATTTTAAATTAAAATTATAACTAGCTTCCATAATGAGAGACCAGATTTATAAAAGTTTAAAAATAAAATGCCATTTTAAAACAAGTTTACAAAATATTTCCTAAAACCATTATTTACATCTCAACTAGATGGGACTACTAGTACAACATTTTCAAAGTTACTCACTACTCATCATGACTAACTATTTGTTGTTTATCATTTTTATAAATTACTCCATTCCAAAATACGTAATGCTTTCAAAACAAACTTGTGTTCCAAGTTGTGATGTCTATTGGAAACACATCTGAAGTGTGAATTTAAAAAAGGCATCTTATTACACAATAAATCATCTGTTTTCTGCTTGTATTCTGAGTCATACCAGATTGATTATTTAATTAAAATAAGTTTTTATTGTTTGTGTGAGCACTGCAGAACCAAAACAGCAAAGAGAATGTGAACTGGGTTTCATTTCTGGATGCACATCATCAGGAGAGTTGTTTAGTATACTGCATCCAGTTAAACCTGTGCAACCCTCCTGAAAACAATGTGGCTGCACAAATATTCAGAGATATATAGATTAAAAGGCCAAAAGGGACCATTGTGATCATTAAGTCTGATCTCATGAATAACAGCGGTCATAGAACCTCCAATATAATCCCTAAATAATACCTTTTACAAAAAGACATCCAATCATGATCTCAAAAATTCAGATTACTTACTGTAACTGGAAGTTCTTGGAGATATGTGATCCCTATCTGTATTCCATACATGGGTATGCATGTGTGCCATGTGCCCAAGTCCAAAAATTCTTCAAACAGTGTTTGTTGACCTGCACACGCACAGTAGCTTCCCTCGTGATCTTGACTGAGGATATAAGAGGCAGTGAGAGTCATACCTCTCCAGGTCCTCTTCTTACCACAGTCTGACAGAGAGGAGGGACAGAGTGGAAGCAGGGCAGGCAAGGGAATTCAGATAGGGATCACACTTCTCCAAGAACCTCCAGTTACAGTAACTTCTATTTCTTCTTCGAGTGATTGTCCCTATGTGTATTCCACACGTGGGTGACTAGCACGCAGTGTTCAAAGAAGAGGAGGGTGCAAGGAAACCGGTAGCAGAGATGCTTGTAGCTCTGCCATCCCTATGCAGTTGCAGCTTGAATTAGAGCATAGTGTATGGTGAATGTGTGGAACTCAAAGTTGCTACTCTGCAAATGTTCTGTAGAAAAAAAAGTCTGACAAGGACAGTGTGCCCTCTAATTTTTCCCCACACACGTGCAGAATGAATTTTGTTATGTGCACCAATATGGACCCACCACCTCCACATTGGTGCACATAACAAAATTCATGTGGCGGGTGTGTGGCTGAGGGGTTCGGAGTATCGGAGGGGGCCCAGGGCTGGGACAGAGGGTTGAGGTGTGGGCTCCGACTGGGGGTGCAGGTTCTAGGGTGGGGCCAGTGATGAGGGGCTCAGGGCTGGGACAGAGGGTTGGGGTGGGAGGGTGAGGCTTCTGGCTGGGGGTGCAGGCTCTGGGGTGGGGCTGGGAATGAGGGGTTTGGGGTGCAGGCGCTCCTAGGGCTACTTCAGGGAGAGAGGATTACCTCCAGCTCTCTCTCCCCGCAGCAGCACCTGGGCTGGGGGGCAGAGGTGCCTTTCCCTGCTGCGGCAGCTCTGAGGCTGGGGCTGAGGGATAGATGCCTCTCCCCCAGCTGCAGCAGGTCCATGGCTGGGCTGGGCCAGTGGGGAGAGGTGCCTCTTTCTGCCGCGGCAGGTCCGGGGCTGGGGGAGAGACATCTCCCCCCCACCACAGTCCTGAGCGCCTGCACAGTACTTAATAGGCTGCTGAGCAGCAACTTAGGACAAGAATGCGGTGGAAGCAGCTTGTGTTTGTGTGGAATAAGCTGTAATACCCCCAGAAGTGGGAAGTTTTTCTATTTTGTAGCATTCTAAGATGCATCCCAAAGCCCACTTAGAAATCCTCTGTGAGCACATGACTTGCCTAACTTTCTGCGATCTTTCTGCTGTGGCAACAAAAAGTCTTCTAATGAGTTGGTTCTTTGTGGATATAATGGCAGGGTATGCCTGATGTCAAGAGAGTGAAGTCTCCAGTCACTTGAAGTAGTATGTCATTTCAGGAAGAGAGTCTGCCATCAGGACCCCTAGCTTACTGACCCTGCTGGAAAAAGTGATGGCCACTAAGAATGCCACCTTCATGCACAGGTGGGTCATAGCACGTTGCTACAGGTTCAAAGGGTGAACCTATGAGTGCTGACAGGACAAGACTGAGGTCCCATTGAGGCATAGGTGTAATGACTGGTGTGAAATTCCTGATCAAGCCCTTCATAAATCTCACAGTAGTTGGGTGTGTAAAGATAGAACATCGATCTACCATAGGGAAGTGTACTTGCAGCAAAATAAGGGCCAAACCAAATTTTTAAGGAGAGGAGATAACCTAGGCTAACTGAAATACCTACAGCATCTAGCATATATTAGCAGTGATGTGCCCATGCCAAAAAGTGCCACCATTTAGCCAGGTAGCAGCCTCTAGTAGAATCCCTCCTACTTTCGTTAAGGATTTCCTGAACAGGCGAGAAGCACGAACATTTTATTTCCAATGCCCACACAAGTACCAGACCATGAGGTGGAGTGAGCCCAGGTTGAGGTACTTGATCTTCCCTCTGTGTTGAATTAGGAGATCCTGATATGGGTGATGATCCTGATAGGTGGGTGTATAGATGTGCTTAGGAGTTCCGTGAACCAGAATAGTCTGGGCCAGTAGGGTGCTAGAAGGATGATGGTGGCTCTGTTGCAACCAATCTTCCATAGAACTTAAGGTAGGGGGATGAGAGAAAAGGCCTTTCTGGAGGCTCTCCAGCAAAGGGAGCAGGAAAGCATTGCCCTAGCAATCGCAACCTAGAGCAATACGTGCAAAGCTATTTGTTTGTCTGGAATGCAAAGTGGTCCCATAGGAGAGTTCCCCACTGTGTGAATGTTGGTTAGAAATGTGTCATGGATCTCCCATTCATGGTCTACAGATAAACTTCTGCTCAACTTGAACAAGGGAGTTGTGGACAATGGTGAGGTATGTGGCCTGCATCACAACATGGTTTCTGTTATACCAGTTCCAAAGTTTGACTGCTTTTAGGCAGAGGGGACAGGATCTTGCTCCTCCCTATTTGTTTATATACATCACCGTAGTGATATTGTCTGGCATTATTTATACATGCAGCCTTGCATGCAAGACAGATCATTTTCAATTCCAGCAAGTTTATATGCACCTTGGCTTTTCATGGGTTCCAGGTAACCGGAGCAGTGTGGTACCACAAGCGAGTGCCCCACCTTGTAAGGGAGGTGTTTGCCAAGATGGTGCCTCTTGGTATGGGAGGGCTGAAAGGAGTCCCACCACAACTGTTTGGGTGAGACCACCTAGCAAGGGAGGTGAGAACTCTGGTGGGAACAGTCACAGTGGAATTGACACATCCCCTGTTTGGTTGGTAGGTGGAGTGGAGCCACACCTGGAGGCGCCACAAGTGAAGTCTGGTGAACAGCCTCACATAGGTGCATGAGGCCACGTGGCCTAATAGAGAGAGATGCTGGCACACTGTAGTTGACGGTTTGCAGGTGATGTGAGAGATCAAGTTGCACATCACCTAAAATCTGTGCAGCAAGAAAGGCTCTTGCAGAGACTTAGTCCAGCTGTGCTCCTACAAAAGTTGTCCTTGTGGCTGACAAAATGGACTTTTTGCGTTTATGCAAACACCTACAGTAGCAAGAAGGTGCCAAAGACTGCCTCTTGCTGATATGACTTCCTGGCAAGATCGGTTTAATGGGAGCCAGTCATCCAGATATGGAAACACCCTATAGCCCTGGTGTTGCATCTCGGCTGCTACTACTGTGAAAACTTTTGTGAATACCCTGGGTGCCACAGCAAGTCCAAAGGGGAGGACACGAAACTGGTAGTGCTCTTGGCCAACCATGAAGTGCACAAACTTCCTAGGAGATGAACGAATATCTACATGGAAATACACCAGAGAGTTAAGGGTCCTGGATCTCCACTAATGGGATCTGTTGATCGATAGTGAACCTTTATAACAGCTCCTGGTACGGACTGTAGTCATCTGATAGAGAAGGCAATGAATTAGTAACAGCATTGTTTGAAGATTATGAGGAAGCCCCTGTTGGAACCGGTTCTAGCTTTTCCTATTTGTACACTGACAGCTCCAGCTGACGACAAGGGCAGGAGCGGCATGACTCCTGAGAAGAGTCCAGGAATCTATCAGAGGGGGCCCAATGGCCCCAATATGGCTAGAAGGAGGGATTCATCAGTCACTGTAGCCCCAAGGGAATTGGTACAAACAGTCCCTGTCTGTGGGGAGGGATCACATACAGAGAGCTGGTAAGCATACCCTCTTGATTATCTGCTGGGGCACCTGTGCCTCCAAGGAGATACAAGTACAGCAGTCTCCTCTGATGGTTCTGTTGCCATGGTTGCTGAGGTACTCTTGCCCAATGGCTGGAATTGGAACTGCTCTTGAGACATTGGTAATTATTCCACCTCTGAAGAAAGGACATTCCTCAGGAGGACAGGGCCAGAAAGGAGTGGAGAATGCAAGGAGGGGAGGAATATATATTTAGGTGTTACAAAGGTCTCCGTATGGCCCAGAGTCCAGGGAATTCCAGCAAAAACACCTGAAGGACCAGGCTCATTTGTCGCAGCTGAACAGTCTCTGGGTAAACGAGGCAGTACCGACAATGAACCTGGAATTGTACTTATTGATGGGGCTGGCAAATGTCCATCTTTCCACTTCCATATGCAGTCACTATCAGAATCATTCAACCCCTCTATTTATGTGTCTTGCCTTCCAGTCTGGGGGTTTTCAGCAGCGCTGGTTCCATGGGTTCTGTACACGATCTCTGGGCGAGCTCGCAGGAAGGAGGGGGTAGGACATATGTTTCTTCTGGGCAGTCCTCTGCAGGGATCTGCCCTTACAGCCAAGAGAGTATCCCTTTCTCCCCTGTGGAGCCCTGTGGGAAGAGTCCTTGGGCTTTGCCATTAGAGGTTCCGCACCAAGGCACGTGCTTGGAGGGGCACTGCTGGTTAGCAGAGGCTGATGTACGGGGCGGGGGAAGGGCTGTCTCCAGGGCACAGGTCAGAGCAGGGCCTCAGCTTCCTCCATCAGGATTTTTTTTTCCAATCAGAGCTCTTGGGCATCTCGAGCTCTGGGTAGGAGGACTGGCAAATAACTGCACTTTGCGGAGATATGTGCCTCACCCGGACAGTAAAGACACCATTGATGCTCATCTCTGATGGAGAAGGAGCGAGGACAGGAGACACACTTCTTAAACCCCAGGATTCTGTGCATAATCCCGGACCAGGGAGGATTTCCCTGATTTAGAGGGGAGTGCGTGTACTGGGAGAGTAACTATTCTTTCTGTATTAGATACACTAACTATAACTACCAAGCTAAGATTTAAAAACTATTTACAAATATTTTACTTTACAGGTTCTGCATGGAGCGAAGGAGGACACAATTCTGACTGAGGCCATGCAGTGGTAAGAAGGAAACAGAGAGGCATCGACCTGCACTGCCTCTTAGACCCTTAGTTAGGAGCACAAGGGAAGCTACTGCACACATATACATCAATGAACACTGCTTTGAATAATTTCTGGACTCGGATGCATGCGTGCCCTCATGCAGTGTACACACAAGAACGGTCAGCGATAGAGAATACACCATGACCCTTCATAAATTGTTTCCACAGTTAATTACTCTCAGAATTAAAAAATGTATGCCTTATTTCCAGCCAGCTATATTTGTCCAGCTTCAACTTCCAGCCATTGGACTGAGTTATACCTTTCTCTGCTCGATTGAGGAGCCTACTATTAATTATTTGTTCCCCATGTAGATACTTACAGACTGTGATCAAGTCACCCATAACTTTCTTTTTATTAAGTTACATAGATTGAGCTCTTTGAGTCTATCACTATGAGGCACGTTTTCTAATCTTTAAGTCATTGTAGTGGCTCTTCTCTGAACACACTCAAATCTATCAACATCTTCTTGAACTGTGGACACCAGAACTAGAGATAGTATTCCAGCGGTGTCCACACAAGTGCCAAATACAGAAGTAAAATAACCTTTCTACTCCTACTCAAGAATCACATTAGCTCTTTTGGACACAGCATCACACTGGGAGCTCATGTTCAGCTGATTATCCACCATAACCCCTAAATCTTTTTCAGAGTCACTACTTACTGGAATAGAGTCTCCCATCCTGTAAGTATGGCCTATGTTTTTGGCTCCTACATGTATAAATTTACATTTAGCCATATGAAAGCGCATATTGTTTGCTTCAGCCAAGTTTACCAATAGAGATAGATCACTTTGTATCAGTGGCCTGTCCTTTTCATTATTTACTACTTTCCCAATTTGTGTGTCATACGCAAGCTTCATCAGTGATGAGTTTGTGTGTTCCTCTAAGTCACTGATAAAAAATGTTAAATAGCGTAGGGCCAAGAACCGATCCCTGCAGGACCCCAGTGGAACCACACCTGCTTGATGACTATTCCCTGCTTACAATTACATTTTGAGACCTATTAGTTAGCCAGTTTAATTCATTTAATGTGTGCCATACTAATTTTCTCTTTCTAATTTTTTTTAAAAATCAAAATGCCCTACAAGTATCACTCAAAGCATAATGTGAAGACTATGGGATTGCACAGCTGCAAATAAATTCCCAATGGGACCTTAGTAGTAGTAGTTATAAAAACCCAGACTGATATTTTGCAGAGATTAATTAGCAGGGATGGTTGTTGGAAACAATTTTTTTTTTCTTATCTGTAAACTGAGCACATTTAAAAGGCTGCAAATATGGAACTCCCGGATGAAGCCATTTTACAGTGTCATTTTTCAGAGTAGTATTCCATCAGTAATTTTAAGTAAACATATACTTTGAAGTAAGTTGAACAATTGGGAGATGGAAAGGAACAAGGGCTCATTTTGATAAACAGATCTGAATCTAGCAATTTCTTCATTATTTAAGTATGATCAAAAACCTATCATGTTGTTTATATTGTGCCTGCCAGAGAAGTTGACCAAAATCCTCTTCAAAATTAGAATGAGCCTTCTATGATATTTACATTAGGATCTCACTTAGAGAAAATATAAAATTACATCCAAATATGTAACTACTAGTCCTCTTCACTTGTATGAACATGCCTTGTTCAAGTTATGGGGTAACTTCTTCATCTTTAAATAAAGCTGGTTTTGACCTTAAAACCAAGTTTTTGAGTTTAACAATTCCTGTTTAAATCAGTATCAAATAATTGGAGTTAACAGGAAAAGGAAAATAGATACAACCTCTTCAAAAAGTAATGTTCATTAATTATAATTTGGTAATATCGGTCACCAATACAAATATTTTCAGAATTGGTGGTTCAAGTCTAAGACTGCAATGGTTTCACATTTACAACTGTATTAACAAAGTTAACTTAAATCTCCTGGAATCCTACCTTAAGATTGGCCCCATTCTTTCATTGTAACCTAGTATATCATCATACACACAGGGGAGTTTATTTTTAAAATGAGACCTACAATTTAGTCCAATACATATACATATTCATTAAGTTTGATCAATCTAATCAAAGATGTCCTTGAAAGTATTCTCAAGGAAGAAATTAAATCAGCATAAACTAGTTATTATAAGATGCATAGCACAAAAAAGGATGTCTGTGTACTTTAAATTATTTCTTTTCATGCTATACAAAAATATGTTGTCTGCACACCTAAAAATAATCCCCAAATATATTATAGATAACAGTTCACACAAAGATGATGAAGAAAAATACTGCTAACATTTAATATGGCATGTATACAAAATGCATACCAAAACTAATGGGGGAAACCTAAGTCTTAGCTGGAAGAATATTCTGCTAATATATTTGTTGAAGAAATATATTTTGATGTAACATAAAAATACCTCCATCCTCAATATGAATTAACACTCAGAAATGTAAATTAACTTTCCTTAGTACAACAACAATTTAAGAGCAAAGGCCTGATTTTCACAAGTTTGAGCAAACACACCTCCAGTTGAAATCCATCAGGGTGGTGGAGGCATAATACGGCCTAAAATCAAGCCTATATGGCCTAATTTTCACAAGTGCTGAGCACTTCTAAATATAGGTCAGTAACAAATCAATGAAGTTAAAGATATACTGCTAAATTTTCTTGGCAGCAAAATAACCTGTCTTCTACCTATTGATCCACAATCGCAGTATCTTGAGATAATAAGAAAAAAGTCAATGGCATAGAAATCAGTGGGCGGGGCGTTGGGGGGGGGGATTTAAATAAAGTCATTACTTTACCCTTACATTTTAGTGCTAAATTCAACCACATTATAATTGAGGTTATTGAAAAAAGTGGGGGGGAAGCATTTTAATAACTATTATTTGTAGTACAGTAGCATCCACAGACCCCACTCAGGACTGGCAGTTCATGGTGTTGGACACTGTGCAAACAAACTGGAAGACAGTCCCTGCCCCAGTGGGCTCACAATCGACACAGAGACAAGACGCAACAGGGTGTACAGAACATAGGAGCAGACATAGGTGGCAATCGTAGAAATAAAGTGTGCATATATTCATAAGCTAAGTATATTATTGGGTTAAATCGGGGTCATTGAGACATGCAAGCCTCTCCACCACTACAGAATGGACGGAAAGTTGTTCAGGCTTAGCAGGCTGAAAGCCAAGAGCAAGATCTCCACAACATCTGTTGTGGAACTTCAGTATGCTGATAACACCACAATCTTTGCCCACTCTGAGAAAGATCTTCAAACTATCTTGAATGTGTTTGCCAATGCTTACACATGTCTTGGTCTCACTCTTAATATCAAGACGACTAAAGTGCTCTATCAGCCCTCTCCAAATGAGGTATCACATGCCCCATCTATCAAAATCAATGGAGTGGCACTGGAGAATGTCCTCTATTTTGGAAGTCATCTTTCATCCAAGGCAGATATTGATGCAGAAATTCAACATCGCCTGAGCTGTGCCAGTGTAGCTTTTTCTCATTTTCAGCACAGGGTTGTTTATCAAGCCATTATTCTCCCAACACTATTGTATGGGTCTGAAACTTGGACAACCTACAGACACCACCTGAAAGTTCTTGAGAGGCACCATCAATGCTGCCTTCGTAAGATTCTGAAGATCAAATGGGAAGACAGGTGCACCAATATTAGTGTCCTGGAAGAGGCAAAGACCATCAGTATCGAGGCAATGATCATCCATCAGCAATTCCGCTGGACTGGTCACATTGTCCAGATGCTAGACCATCGCCTCCCAAAACAGGTCCTGTTCTCTCAGCTGAAAGAAGGGTACCGTAACATGGGCAGACAATGGAAGTGATATAAGGACTTACTGAAGGACAACCTAAAAAAAAGTGTAATATTGACACTGACACTTGGGAGACACTTGCCCAGGATCACTTAAAATGGAGTGAAGTCCTACGTGATGGTCCCCTGCATTTTGAACTTGTTCACCAACAAGCTGAAGAGGACAAGAGGCGCAGAAGGAAGGAGAGACTGACCTCCAGTCATGGTCAACAGCCTACTGCTGAGCCTGAAAACATCTGCCCTCATTGCAATAGAACTTGTGGTTCAAAGATTGGCCTTATTAGCCACCTGAGGATCCATAACTCCCATGGAAGATGATCATACTTGGTAACGAGTGATCGTCCATTGTCATATTACTGGGAGGCTTCAAAAGGCTTTTTGTTGTTTCTTTCTTTGTCTGTTGAGTTTTTAAGAAGATAAACAGACATGAAATATTAATGAAATGATAGGCTGCCCATCTTGCTATTATCACTAAGCACAGTAATGAAGATACTTATGGGAGAAATGGACAAATAAGTGAGAGAGTTTGTCATGCTTGGCAGAAAAAAGGTCACAACATGGGAAAATAAAACACTGGATAAGCAGTTATGAGGTAAATTGCAAAGAATCTTAAAGGCAGAGCTGTCACCAGCAGCAACGCAGAAGTAAGGATGGGAAGGTATGGTATTGCCACCCTTACTTCTGCACTGTTGCTGGCACGGGTGCTGCCTTCAGAGAGGAGCGCTTGACCAGCAGTAGCTGCTCTCCAGCCATCCAGCTCTGAGGGCAGCGCAGAAGTAAGGGTGGCAATACCACAACCCCTCTGCAACACGCTTTTCGGTCAGGATCCCCAATTTGAGAAACACCGATCTCCCCATTAAATCGGTATAGTATAGGGTAAAAGCACACAAAAGGCCAGATTTCACAGGTGGAGACCAGATTTTTGGGATGGGAGCAACAACTGCCTGCAGGACTCGCCCTCCCAGGAGTATCAGCCAAAGCTCACTTTTGCAGCCTGTGATATTTGGTAAAAGATCTCCTCTAAATTTTCCAGCAGGATTATCAAGAACCAGATTATTTTTTTGTGCCTAGATATGAAGGAAGAAAACTACGAAATCAAGAAGTTATTTATAAGACTTTATTAGAATACACAATGTAAATGCTCTCTTTCAAGGTTCATTATAACCTTTAGGCAAAATGATAATGAAATTCAACACTGCAGGAAAAGTCTGAAAGGTGCTGATGATCTTGGGATTTCTATATTCCAGTCTCGCCAGGGGAATTGGCAATTAACGCTTTAGCAAGACACTGTTCAATTCTTCAGGATTTCTACTTAAATTTATCTTGTGCTTTTCTTCCACTATGGAATTTCAGTTTATATCTTTGTTGCTCCATTTGAGCTTTTGCTCTTAATTTTGGTTTTTTTTTTAAAGTTTCCCTTAATTGGAAACTAGTTGGGGGAGTAAATTGGAGGCCCCCATGTGGCCACCAGTTATGCTAAAAAGGTTTCCTGTTTTCATTACCAAGAATAATATAGATTTTCATGTTAACAGAGAAATTGTCATGCTTTTTCATACAAGAACTAATGTAGCAATACATTTTTGTGATGCTGGATTAGCCTCAAAATGGGTCTGCAAAGGATATTAATTTCTACATTCTGAGAAACCTTTGTTTGTTTGTCAAAGCAAACAGGAAAATGGACTTTCAGAGAACTAGTTCAAATTTGATAAATTTATTAAAGGGAAAGGAGACTGTGCCTCAAATCATTAACTCATCAGAAAAAAGCAGATACTTCAATTCTGAAATCTGCATAGCAGTGACATTAACTTTTTGGTTGGGGAACCAAGGGCCTTGGGCTAGTGGAGGAAAAGCAGAGTATAGTGATAGCCCTCTGATAGGTGACAATCTTAAGCCTGAAGCATATGAGCCATGGTGGAGAAAAATTTAACATCTGAAACTTTCATTTCTAGACCAAAATTACGCTTTAGTTGACCTTAAATATGCTGAAAGACTGGGCTACATTTGATGTTTCTAATGAAAGCTATGCGGTCCATGACAACACAAGAAGGGTTAAAGACCAGAACAAAGCCCCTTTGAATACAGGTCCCAGTACACTCAAAAACACATTTTTTCTTTTTATCCATTCTGTTTTCTGTCTGAGACTCTTAGGTATGCAGTCATGAGCTAAACAATAGACGTTGATTGCTGTGCTAAGAGATTGGTCTTGCCTAGGTGGACACATTTTACTATTCTTGTAATTAATGTCTGATCTTATGCACATGTAATATATAAAGTCAGCAAAAAAAAATCTTTTTGGTCAGACTTTGTATGCTTTATCAAAAGCAAGAGGAATTTTAAAATCCTTTGTTTGAAGGTAAATTAGGTGGAAAGGACATGCAAGTCTATGTTCATTTTTTATTTTATTCCTTCTAAATATCTGTATCATTTAAGGATCTCTGGGGACTTATTCTCTATTATAGGATGTTCAAGAAAGTAACTTTCACATCAACGAGAAAGGAATATTTGTGTAAAAAAACAACAAAAAGAAGTTATTGAAGAATGCACTATGAGAGGTTACGACCAGAGTTCTCCTTAGCAGTAGAGCACTAAAAGAGCCTGGCAGCATGACTAGCAAAAGAAAACTCAGGACAAGGTGCCTCTCCTATATTAGGACTTCATTCACTGAGAGAAGAAAGAGAATCACATCACTTGGAGTTTCTTCAACAAGCAGCTCCTCTCTGAAAAAAGTAGCAAAAATAATTTCCTTTATTCCCAGTAATTTGGTAATATAAGGAGTCTCTCAAGCAGAAAATATCGAGAAAAAAGTCAGGTCCTTCTTCTGAAATGTCATCTGGTTTGGTATGCTAGTAGTTAGGAGAATGAGAAGTGATTTGTTACCTCAGACGCCATAAGGAGAGAGTTTTTGGGGGTAAAAAAATCACTTCTCGCAACAGTATGAAAACTCTCCCTAACTTTGGTAAACATGAGTGTCTGAGCTAAAGCAGACTACCAGACCTTGAGCACAGGGTAATTAAGGGTGCTTTTTTTAGCCATAGTTTACTCTGTTTCCCAAAGCCTTCTCTGTTAGAGGGCCTGAGTCAAACCAAAGGGACAGCCATATTTCTGACAAAAAAAGTTAGACACACTGAAGCTTTCCTACCTTCTCCTGAGACTTTGGTGTGACTGAAACAGGCTCATCAGAATTACTGGAAGTGGAAAGATCAGGTATACAGATGTTTCTGAGACTGTCTTGCTTGACAGTTCGGAATCCTGTAGGCAGGAGGTGCAAATAGAACTAGCAGCTGTGGATGGAAGTGACTCCTTGTAATATAAACATTTTACGCGTATCTTTCTAAGTTTTTTCTGATTAATCTAGTGAATCACTGTTCTTTTAAGTCATAAAAGAACATGAATGAGTTTCTGAGATACTTTCTGTAAAGTGTCAGAGCAAGACTGGGAGTCTTGAGACAGCTTATGATAGCTCTAATACTGAGTACTAAAACATCTGTTAAGTTTGATTGGTGTTTTTGCATATTACTAACATACAGACAGTAAATGACATATGAGCTCTACAAATTCATCTATAAGAGTTCCAGAAATTGTTTTACTTAATTCTTTATGTTTTTATATATGTTTAAAGTTCATCTGTTCACAAAAGACAGATCCAGGTACAAAAACACACACAGTTTTATTCTTTTCATATGATATCAGTAAACAACTACAAAGACAATTTAGAACATATGTACAAAGGAACATAAGTGAAGCACAACACACATTGCAGTATGAGAAAGGAAACAACCTTTGTAACATACAAAAAGACACTTACAGATTTTGGATAGGTCATTGTACAAGGTTTTAATTGTTAGCAAACAAAAGCACAAACATTCAAGATAAAATACATAACCCAAGAAATATAAGGCAGCCTACACCACTCAAGAGTAGTCACGTCAAACATGACATAAGCATTAGAGATGCTAACACAAATCTTTATGGAACTTGTCCAGAAACCAGATATATTATATTATAAAATGAGTCTTCCAAAGCTAGTATGCAATGTTGTTGTAGCTGTGTCGGTCCCAGGATATTAGAGAGAAAAGGTGGGTGAGGTAATATGTTTTATTGGACCGACTTCTGTTGATCAGAGAGACAAGCTTTCCAGCTTACACAGAGCTCTTCCCACAGCATGCCAACGTTTTTATGGCTGACTTAGAACAACGCTTCCTCAGCTCTTGTTCCCTAACTCCCCTACTCTACTTGCGCTACATTGATGATAACTTCATCATCTGGACCCATGGAAAAGAAGCCATTGAGGAATTCCACCATGATTTAAACAATTTCCATCCCACCATCAACCTCAGCCTGGACCAGTTCACACAAGAGATCCACTTCCTGGACACTACAGTGCTAATAAGCGATGGTCACATAACCACCATCCTATACTGGAAACCTACTGACCACTATGCTTACCTACATGTCTCCAGCTTTCATCCAAACCACATCACACGATCCATTGTCTACAGCCAAGCTCTAAGATACAACCACATTTGCTCCAATCCCTCAGACAGAGACAAACACCTACAGGATCTCTATCAAGCATTCTTAAAACTACAATACCCACCTACTGAAGTGAAGAAACAGATTGACAGAGCCAGAAGAGTACCCAGAAGTCACCTATTATAGGACAGGCCCAACAAAGAAAACAACAGAACGCCACTAGCCATCACCTTCAGCCCTCAACTAAAACCTCTCCAGTGCATCGTCAAGGATCTACAACCTATCCTGAAGGATGATCCCTCACTCTCTCAGATCTTGGGAGACAGGCCAGTCCTCGCTTACAGACAGCCCACCAACCTGAAGCAAATGCTCACTAGCAACCACACACCACACAACAAAAACACTAACCCAGGAACCTATCCTTGCAACAAAGCCCGATGCCAACTCTGTTCACATATCTATTCAAAGGACATCATCATAGGACCTAATCACATCAGCCACACTATCAGAGGCTCGTTCACCTGCACATCTACCCATGTGATATATGCCATCATGTGCCAGCAATGCCCCTCTGCCATGTACATTGGCCAAACCGGACAGTCTCTACGCAAAAGAATAAATGGACACAAATCAGACATCAAGAATTGTAACATTCAAAAACCAGTCGGAGAACACTTCAACCTCCCTGGATACTCAATTATAGACCTAAAAGTCACAATTCTTCAACAAAAAACCTTCAAAAACAGACTCCAACAAGAAACTGCAGAACTGGAATTAATTTGCAAACTGAACACCATTAAATTAGGCTTGAATAAAGACTAGGAGTGGATGAGTCACTACACAAACTAAAAACTATTTCCCCATGCAATTTTCCCCCTACTGTTACTCACACCTTCTGGTCAACTGTTTGAAATGGGCCATCCTGATTATCACCACAGTTTTTCCCCCCTGCTGATAACAGACCACCTTAATTGATTAGTCTCGTTAGAGTTGGTATGGCAACACCCATTTTTTCATGTTCTATGTGTGTATATCTATATATCTTCCTACTGTATTTTCCACTGCATGCATCCAATGTAGTGGGTTTTAGTTTATGCCCAAATAAATTTGTTTGTCTCTAAGGTGCCACAAGTACTCCTTGTTCTTTATAATCAGAGTGCCACAGCTAAAGACAATGTAGAACAGAATGTTTAGCATAAGTACTTTATTCATATTTCCGGGGCCATTCAAGGTGAGTGGCTTGTTAACACTCTTCTAGTCATAGGGAGGGAGGGGAAAAGCAGAAAAATCAGGCGATTTACCTGGAAATCATGCAAGAAATCCAAAACAATAAAAAAAACTTGATGACAGCCATCCAACACAAAAACAAAAAGTCAAACCAACTACAACTACTCCACAATCCACAGATCACTACGTCCAGGATGAACCATGGTACCAGTAGCCTCCATATGTACAATATACAACACCTTATCTGAACTCTCTGACTGAACTTCTGCCTCCCCGCAACCCCCCACCCCCACCCCCCAGCATCTGCTATCATACTAACATATGGAGAACTAGAAGAAATCTTCCGCTGACTTCACAACAATGACAAAGTTATCATGATTACCATGCCCCCACTGATAATCAGAAGAGAAAAGAACCATCCAACTGGACACAACAGAGTGGAGGAAACCATGCTCCTGAACATCATATTGATTGCCTGAAATCCTTCATCATCATATCCATCATAATTTCTCCTGTGCCAACAGGACAACTATACTGCCCCTGAAATCTAATCACCAGATAAGATCAAACCAGCAGACACCATAATAGTCCTCAACTGTGATGACTGTGTTAACAAGGCCAACCAACAATTCTCTGACACCACCTACTATAAAGAACTCAAAGATGACCCCACATCACAATTTACCCAGGAATTTGGGGAAGCATTTGATGATATCTTTAAACAACTCCAAGAGAAACTCTACAAATTAATCTCCCATGAACGTTCTACATGCTTCCCAAGAATCACAAGCAAGGGAACCCTGGCAGACCCATCATATCTGGCCATGGCACTTTTACTGAAGGAATACTGGAACTCATAGAAACCATCTTCAAACAACTCACCACACAAAGGGCGAACTTCCTCCACAAAACACCACAACATTAACAACCTCCCTCACCACCATAGATGTCACCTCCCTATACACCTACATGCCTCACGATGACAGCATTGCTGCCTGCTTCAAATATTTGCAAGACAATGGACAACCCTCAAATACCCATCCCAAACACATCACCAAAGTCATCCATTCCATCCTCACCTATAACAATTTTACATTCAGCAATTAACACTTTGTCCAAACTGTGGGAACAGCCATGAGTACTAGGATGGCTCCCTAATATGCCAACCTCTTCATGGGCTACCTTGAAGAAGAATTTCTGGACCAAGTGTACCACAAAAACAGTGATATACCTGAGCTATATCTATGATATTTTCATCTTCTGGACAACTTAAATTCCTTCATAGATTCCCACCACAACTTCAACAACTACCATTTATCCATTAAACTCTCTCTGGAACACTCCCACACCAGCACCAACTTCCTGGACACCACAATCAGCTTCAACAATGGAATCCTACAGACAACTATACAGAAGAAACCCACGGACACCACACCTAACACCAAGAAATCTGTTCTCTGCAGCCAGGCATTCATATACCAGAAAATATGCTCTCAGGAGAAAGTCCAGGATATACACCTTAACACACACAAAACCACCTTCACCAAAGACACTCCACAAGAGAAGAAGATCACATCTCAGAATGGGCCACCCAATATCTGAGAGAATCTACTTCATACAGACATAAAACCCCTTCTGATAGCACACCACTAGTTGTCACCTACCACCCCACGCTGGAACCCATATGAGTACCATCAGACAGCTACTTCCTATATTCAATGGGGACCCCATCCTGAAATAAATCTTTCCTTAATCCCCTCTTCTGGCCTTCATACTCCTCCCCAACCTGCCCAAGCTCATCATCAGAAGCAAGCTCCCCACAGACTAGGGCAGACCAACTCAAAGAGGCACCAGATCCTACCAGAACAGATGCAAAACCTGCAGACATATTTCCATTGCTACAATGATCAACATCCCTACAACACACCTTTCAAGAGCCATGGGTCCTAAACATGCCTATCACAATATGCCCCACCAGCAATTATGTAGGTGAAACCAGACAATCACTTTTCAAATCAACTCAAATCACTTTCAAATCAGGAAAATGATAAAAGGCAAAAATACCACATCACCTGTGAGCAAACACTTTTTACCAAGTGATCACTGTATCTGACCTATCAGTCCTCTTGCTTAAAGGAAAGCTGCACAACTCTTTCAAAAGACAAACCTGGGAACTTCAATTCATAACTCTGCTAGACACTACAAATCATGGACTGAATAGAGACATTGGATTTATGGCTTATTACAACCCCTACTCCCAGCTGCTTCCCTCCCCTCTTCCTTTCCTCTCTATGACTAAGGGATGTTAATGGACCACTTCACCTTGAATGGTCCCTTAAAATATATGTGTTAACTATCTATGCTAATCTGTTCCACCTTGCATTTAGCTGTGACACTCTGGGTACACGTGCACTGCATTGAAAAACTCAGTGGCTGGCCCGTGCCAGCTGACTCAGACTTCCAGGACTCAGGCTGTGGGTACTGTTCCACTGCAGTGTGCGCTTTTGGGCTTGGACTGGAGCCCAAGCTCTAGGATCCTGCAAGGTGGGAGGGTCCCAGAGGGTGGGCACCAGCCCAAGCCCAAAAGTCTACACTGCAGTGAAACAGCCTCACAGCCCAAGCCCCATGAGCCTGAGTCAGCTGGCATGGGCCAGCCGCAGGTACCTAGTTGCAATGTAGACATACCTGCTGATTAAGTTTCCCAGACCTGAAGAGCTCTGTGTAAGTTCAAAAGCTTTTTCTCTCTCACTAATAGAAGTTGGTCCAATAAAAGCATCATGTCACCCATCTTGTCTTCCAAAGCTTGGCATATGGAAGTGACTTCCTTCTATAGAAAGAGAATGAGGAGAAGAGGAAAAAACTTATATGATTAAATAGGTTTCAGGGAGAATTTACTGAATGGATTTTATTTTGCTTTTGACATGGTTGCTTCAATTACATCTTTGATGGCTGAACGTGGGGGAGGGCCAGATATTGTCTTTTGGTAATGTTACTTTTTGGCTCTGCTGTGCGTGGGCAACAATAGGAAACGACTGGAAAAAAAAATCTATTGGTAGAGTACACTGAGGACTCTACAGCAGAAACAAGTTCATCACTACAGAAAGTAGTGGTGCTAGTATATTTAGAGAGCAGGACAACACAACAAAACATTGTTAAAAAGTGGAAGCAGAGGAAAGACATCAAATCAAGAGTTTGAAAAGAATTGGCAGACCCAGGTGTGTAATTTGTTCTATTTTTTCCAATCTATATATACATTCAGTAAAAAGACAGACCTATTGTTAATAGACATATCAAATGGAGATTGGCAGTATGTACGCTGATATTGTTGAAGTCATAATGGAGATTAGTTATTTGTAATTTGAGTGCTGCACCAATGGCTTCCCATCCACATTAATCCCATTGAAAGTAGGATTGCTTTGCTGAAATGTAGTAAATAAGAGCATACAAACATCATTGCTGGTCAAGCAGCAGTAGCCGATGAGTACTCATTTGAGGAAATTTTTCAAAGAATGTTTTACTAAGTGCAAGATGAGTAGCTGTGCTTTAGATGCCTCATTTCAAGTACTGATTTTCTTCCTATGCTTGGTTTACATTCTAGGGGTGAATCTAGATAAAACTTGTAGTGTTTTCTTGAGTTTTCTGGATTGAGAGGGAGACACAGAGATTTAATGGAACTTGCACTTCTAAACCATTTGGGTGCTTTTTAAAAAAAAATCTCTCCCAACATCTCAACTGAACTTTTGAGAGCTGTAAGGTAAAAAGTGTCTCAACCTTACATAAATAACAGAAACTTGTACAGAACACTCAACAAAGCCTTCAACCAACTATCAGTGTGTTCTAAAAAAATCAAACAAAATTCTATAAAAACAACTTGCAACCACTCTAGCCTCTTTCCTAAATGATCAAGCTAGCTTCAAAATATCATAATTTTAGCTAATACAGCACAACTATAAACAGCCTGAAACACTGAGAACTGTACACTCTAACTTTATTGATGTTCATTTTAAAAGGCAGTTTTTACTGCCTCACACTTAATGTATGTCTACATTGCACACTCCTTTCAGCCCATGTAGAGTACATACACCAAATACACTTAGCCCAGATATAAATAGAGTAGACAGTGAGGCACTGCTTACATGAGTAAAGACACTCCTGAATTCTGTGGGTATGTACCCTATAGGGATCTCTATTTGCCCCAAGTAGTGCCCATTTTTAGCAGTGTAGTGTCCTGCTGCAGGGAATCCTAAAAGACTTCAGGAGCAGGGAGACAGCTGGGAAAGACTTCGGCAGCTCCCTGCTGCTGAAGCCTCTCTCTGCTGCAGGGAGCTCCCAAACCCTTTCCCTGCCACAATATTTTATCTTTGATACAACAAGTCACCTTTGTACCTGGTGCTTTACATCATTAAAAAACACTTAAAAAAAAAAAACTTTCTTCAAAATAAAAAAAGCTTAATTACAGAAACCCTGCTCTCTCCTATAAAAGAGAGAGACATTCTTCACCCTGTTCAGTAACTGTAGTTCTTTGAGGCGTGTCTCCACACAGGAGCTCCACTTCGGGTTTGAATGCAACCCACATGTGTGTGTTTGAATATTTTCATTTTCAGCGTTTGTTCAAGCCCACGCGTGCACGGCTGACAACCTTGTGCCCTGCATCAAGACTGTATCAGGCTGCGTGGGCAAACGGCCCTCAGCTCCTTCTCTCCCATAAAACTCCATAGCAGAGACCTCCAAAGCAAAGGGGAATAAGAGAGAGTAGTGGAGCACCCATAGGACACACATCTTGAAGATATACTGCACAGTGTGAGGGAAACTTTCTTCTTTGAGTAGTGTTCCTATGGGTGCTCCACTTCACTTTATGGGTGACTCCCAAGGAGTATCCTCATAAGGAAGGAGCTTTGGAATTGAGTCCAGCACAGAGGAAAGAACATTGCCAATTGCCTCCATCAGATCTAGAGGCATTGACTAAGGCATAGCGCCTGCAGAAGGTATGTACCAAAGATCATGTAGCAGCTCTGCAGAGCTCAGATACTGGGATATTTTTAAGTAGAGCCATAGATAAAGATTGTGACCTCATTGAGTGAGCAGACACACCAGCAGAGAGTGGAATGCTTGCAATTGTGTCACAAGCTAAAATACACCCTAAAATCCATATTCATAGTCTTTGGGCAGAAACAGTAAAACCTTTAGATTTGTCTGCAAACAAAAGGGCAGGGGTCGGCAACCTGTGGCATGCGTGCCAAAGACGGCACGCTGCTGCCTGCCGAGTCTCAGCCACCAGCCCTGCTCAGCCCGCTGCCGAACCCAGGCCAGGACCCTGGCAGGCAGCAGTATGCCATTAAAAATCCTGCCCACCCTGACCTGCTCTTCTCCGCACCCCCCCCATGGCTGCTGCTGCTGCAGGGCAGGCACGCTTCCCCCCTCCCGCGCCTCTTCCCCCAGCATGCTGTTTTCCTGCCCCTCCTCCTCTCCCTCCCTGACGCCAATCAGCTGATGGCCATTGCGCAGGAGGGGGAAAAGCAGAGCCGCGGCGCGCTCGCTGCTCCAGGGAGGAGGAGGAGATGGGGCCTTGGGGAATGGAGGCGGAGACAGGGCATATCCCCTCCAGCCCCCTGCCATGAGCCGCTTTGGGCAGGGGGCTGGGAGTGCCCCCAGCCCTGACCCTACACCCCCCCCACAGACACCCCATCCCCCTGCCCTGACCCCTGCACCCTCCTCAAACACCTCCAGCTCTCTGTCCTGACCCCTGCACCCCCCCCCACACACACACCCCATGCCTTGACTCCGGCACCCCTCTCACATGCCCCCAGCCCCCTGCCCTGACTCCTGCACCCCCACACACACACCCAGCCCCCTCACACCCCATGCCCTGACTCTTGCACCCCCAACATTCACACCCCCAAACTGAGCACCAAATGGGAGCTCCTGCACCCCCGCCACCCTCCACATTCCCACCTGCAACCCCTCACACCAAATGGGAGCTGCCCAGGTAAGCACTCCACACTCAAACCCAAACCCTGAGCCCCTCCCTCATTCTAGCTCCTGGCCAGACCACACACCCCAACCCCCAGCCTGCTCCTTCACCCCCAGCTCTGTGCTCAGTGCACTCCCATCCTCAGCTCAGTGCAGAGAGAGAGGAAGAGAATGGGCTAGAACCAGGGAGAAGGTAGGTACCCACTCTACGTGGGCAGGGCTAGGATCCCAGACCGGCAGCGGGCTGAGCGGGGCCGGCAGCTGGGACCCTGGCTGGCAGGAGCTGGCGGACTGAACCTGAGACCGGCAGCGGGCTAAAGGGCAGCGGGCTGAGCCACTCAGCCCACTGCCAGTCTGAGGTCCCGGCCGCCAGCCCCGCTCAGCCAGCTGCCAGTCTGGGGTTCTGGCTGCCAGCCCCTTCCCAGCCAGGGTCCCGGCCGCAGGCCCCGCTCAGCCTCTTGCCGGCCTCGGTGAACGGAACCCCAGACTGGCAGCGGGCTGAACAGGCCGGTGGCATAAGATCAGCGTTTTAATTTAATTTTAAATGAAGCTTCTTAAACATTTTGAAAACCTTGTTTACTTTACATACGACAATAGTTTAGTTATATAATATATAGACTTATAGAGACAGACCTTCTAAAAAAACATTAAAATGTATTACTGGCATGCAAAACCTTAAATTAAAGTGAATACATGAAGACTCGGCACACCACTTCTGAAAGGTTGCCGACCCCTGGTGTAGAACTAAATCATTTCATAAATGTCCTATCTAGATAGAAGGCTAACACCCTCCTGATATCTAAAGCATGGAGAGGTTGGAAATATGTGGTTTAGGAAATAAAATGCTAGGCAAATGATTTGATTCAGATGAAACTCAGAGGACACTTTAGGATAAAACGTGGATTAGGGTCATAAGGAAACTCTGTCCTGGCAGAATATAATGAAAGGAGAATCTGCCATTAAGACCCCAATCTCTCTGACTCTGTGGGCTAATGTAATAGCCACTAAGAAGGTTGTTTTCATGGACTGATTCAGACAGGAGCAAGCAGCCATTAGTTCAAAAGGAGCTTTCATGAGACTTTTAAGAACCAAATTAAAGTTCCAAACTGGAGAGAATTCTTTCACTGGTGGGAAAAGACTACCCAGACCTTTCATGAACCTTACAGTTGTAGAGTAAGCAAACAGAGAGAACCCCTCATTAGTGACATGAAAAGCTATTAATGCAGCCGAATGAACCTTGAGAGAGCTAAGTGATAGACCTGTTTCTTTAGTGGCACCAGGTATTCCAGAACAAGTGGAAGCGAGACAGAATGGGAACAGCATTCTGGAGTTCATACCTGCAAGTAAATCTTCTGCACATATTTCTGGTAGAATCTTTCTTACTATTTAATATCATCTGTTGTACCTCTGTAGAGCAGAGCCACTTTGACCCCGTGAACCACTAAGGACCCACACCTGGAAGTAGAGAATGCTCAGACTGGGATGCAGCAGATGGCTGGCATCATGGGAAAGAAGTTATGGGGTGATTGGGAGATTTATCACTGGCCCCTAGGTGAAACAAGTAAGGAAACCGTGCCTGCCTTGACCACATTGGGGTGATTAGGATAACTCCAGTCTTGTCCTGTTTGATTTTGTTCACCATTTTGAGAATCAGAGCCATTGGAGGAAACACATAAAATAGCTTCTTTGTCTAAATGAGGAAGGCATCCCCCAACTAACTGTGACCTAGACCCCCACTTCCCTTTGAATAGAACAGATGGCATTTTTTGTTCCTTGGTATGGCAAAGAGGTCCACTTCTGGAAATTCCCAAGTCTCAAATAGGCCGACAAGAAATGGGGAATCCAACTCCCATTCATAGTCTTGATAAAAACACCTCCTGAGAGTATCCACTGTGACATTTTGCCTTGCTGCAAGATACATTGTTGAAATTCTTGAGATGTTTTATGCACCAGTTCTATAATCTTATTCTTTCGGTACAGAGGGAACAGGATCTCACTCTGCCCTGCCGATTGATACAGAACATGCAGGCCAAGTTGTCTGTAATAACTCGGATAGACCTTTGCATAAGCAGTGGAAAAAAACGAAGGCAGGCATTTCTTACTGCTCTGAGCTCCAACAAGTTGATCTGGAGGGTGATCTCTTGAGGTGACCATCTGTCCTGTACTGTTAAAGCATCAATGTGTGACCCCATCTTAACTGAGATGAATCCGTGGTTACAGATACCGTTTGTGTCAGTTGGAGGAAGGGGACTCCACCCACACATCATGATGGGCCTTCACCAATCTAGGGAATGTTTGACCTCTTGAGGAATTGACACCTGTTTGCTGGATGAATTGAGCTCAGCCACCCCTGGAAACAGTAACCCCTTAGTGTTTCTGTAGCTGGGGTTCGTCCAACAGTTTTTGCAGGTTCCAGCAGAGCCTTGTTGATAGGAAGTGCAACTCTGGCTAGTGATGCTGAGTGAAGAATATCTAACAGTTTGTATTGGGATTCGTTGACCTCCTCAAGAGGTATCTGTAAGGAGTCTGCCCCCCATTTAACGAGGTTTTGAAACTGCTGAAAATAACTGGTCACAGATGAAGGGTGAAGTATTATCACTTCATCTGGTGAAAGTGATGAGATGACAGTCCTAGGGGTAGCCTCTTTGTCCACCCTGGTCTCTTAGTTACCTTGGTTCTCTAACATTTCCTGCTGTTGCTGGTGAGGAGAAGCTTGAATCTCCTTATCATCCCAATGGGAGAGGGCTGGGGTCCTGGAACCCAAATATGGCCATTGAGGACCATAAGAGGGAGGGGGTGGTATCCAGGGTTGCTCCTACCAGGAATGAGGAGGCCCCCAGACATCTTCCTGGTCAATTTGAGAAGGGGGTATGTATATGGGTACATAGGAGAAACTGATGATACCGAAGGGAGGTCTCCATCATCGTCCTCGTCTTCCTGTAACAGGAGAACTTCAGGGGTGGGGGTGGTACCAGGGATATATAAGGGTCCAGAGGGTCTCAGTGCCAAGAGAAGCTCAATACTTGGCAGTAATGGAAACTGTGGTTTAGCAGACAACGATAAGTCCTTTGGACACCTAAACTCCTGCAGCGCCATGTGGAATTGTGACACCGATGAACCGGTATGCTTGTCCGTGCACGATGGTACTGGTGGTTTTGAGCACTTCCCCGGCATATGTAGATGCAGACTTACATAGTACCAAAGAGCTCGATGAGGGTGCTAGGAGAGGGGTTAAATCCAGTGGTACCAATCTTCTGTATTTGCTTTGACCATCTCTGCTATACAGTATTGTACAGTAAGCCATATTTATCTACAGAGCTGCAGGATTTCCTGCCTTGCTGGTACAAGAGGAACAGTACCAAGCCTCGAGGTTGAAGTTTCTGAGGCTACTGACTTGGTCAGAGAGGTCTTTTCAAGGTTGGTACACATTAAGAGGGGAATTAGAACTCCTCCTGTTAGGAACTTTAGAGGTCTCTGAGGCACGTACAGAGGGTTTTCCTGATCTGGCTCCTGGGGCAAAGGGAGCACTTCATCATTAACAGTTGCAGCTTATTTCCCAGTTCTTCCATGCCCTGGATTTGAGGGCCAATGGGAGAGGAGTTAGGAAAATAAGATATAAACTTGTATTACTGATATAAACATATTAAGTGGAAGCCATTAAGTGTGCTTCAGAATCAATGAACTGTAAATGGCTCTATTTACTTGAAAACTTTCCTGTGTACGTATGGACTAGCCCAGGAAGAATGGAGGCTAAGGTCTCACAGGTCATGTGACCATGTCACATGATACTGGAATCCATCTTAATCCTTGTATTTTTCTATTGATGAGGTGGGGGTGGGGACAAGCAGGGACAAAAGATTCCCGCCTTCTGCCAAAACTATAAAAGGGGGTGGAACATGACAAAAGGGGCTGCCAGTCATGAGAAAACCTCTGCTTACCACCTGAGATATCTGTTGGAACTAACAAGGACTGTACCAGGGAAAAGGATTGGGCCCAGACTGGGAAGGAGTCTAGTCTGTGAGAGAAGCTTATTGGAACATCTCTGAGGGTGAGATATTACCTGTAATCAGTTTCTTCATGTATTAGGCTTAGACTTGCGTGTTTTTGCTTTATTTTGCTTGGTGACTTACTTGTTCTGTCTGTTATTACTTGAAACCACTTAAATCCTACTTTGTATACTTAACATCACTTTTGTTTATTAATAAACCCAGAGTAAGTGATTAATACCTGGGGGAGCAAACAGCTATGCATCTCTCTCTATCAGTGTTATAGAGGGCAGACAATTTATGAATTTTCCCTATATAAGCATTATACTAAGTAAAATGGATTTATTTGGGGTTCAGGCTCCCAGAAAGGCTGAACACTGGGCAAGTCCCTGTTAACTCAGAAGCCCTTGGCCTGAGTGAATCTCAGTTTCAGTGAACCACAGAGAGGCGCGGCCCAACCTCTGGGTCTGTGCTGGAGCTGACTGGAGTGTCTAACTCAGTAAGACAGGAGTGGAGGGGCGTTGGCAGGAAGGTTTTTCTCAGTGTTATCCCAGCTCATCACGTGACAGTCTCGAGGGGAGTCTCTGTGACCAAACCCATCACAGCGCACACACACCTGAAGTGAGCATCAATGGGGACGCTACTTGAAGAAGAATGATGTATCAGGAAGGGCCAATCAAAGATTTGCTCAAAATATTGGACCTAAAGTTTGGACTCTGATGGTCCTCTCAAAGGAAACAGACTTGAAAGGCCTGGGTCTAATACGTAGAATGCCATGGACGTTTAAACCCAGGAAAAGATAGCAAGAGTAAATCAAATTAACAAAACTCCAATGGCTGTAAAAGACCACTACTTCCACTTGTAACTAGTTAGTAGACTGTACCCATTCTATCACAGTAATCTGTGACCTTCATCCATGCTTTACTATTGCAATTCACTATATCTGGGCATGAAGTCAAACAGCGAAAAAAATTCAACTGGTACAAAATGCAGCAGTTCATCTGCTTAGCAACATAGGTCACTGAATACATCATCCTGATGTTTCATTCTCTACACTGGCTCCACATCAAATACTGAGTTAAATTCAATGTCTCTTCCCTTATGGTTAAAGATTTTTATAATATTTGCCTTAGTTATCGGAACAATCATGTCTCCCTGTGTAGTCATGACCTCCAGCAACAGCTATGTTCTGCCAGAATTATTAAACAAGGGTGGGGGGGCAATCAGTTTAGGAGACAAAATATCAACAGGAGCCAGAATCACACATTGGAACTCACTCCCACTAATCACTAAAATTTATGGCCTCAAGAGCTAAATACCAAACCCATTTGTTCATTTTAGCTTTTCCACAAGATACTCACACATTTATGGGGATAGAAGCAGGAAAAAGAGGGGGGACAATGCTACTTTCAAGCTGCTCCTGCAGGAGGAGAAAGTAGAGATCAAGGAAGAACTTTGCTTCTATTTTTTTTTCTTTTGGTTAAATGAAAGGCGATGAAGAGGGCCATATAAGCAGACAGATCGATAGATGGGAAGCCTAGACACACAGAGAGAAAGGTGATCTCTCAGAACTTTGTCCCAGTCTATATAGAGCTTTAAAGAGCATAACCAACACTCTGAAATATGCTTAAAACTGAAAATGCAGCAGGTGAAGAGCACGAAACGCTGGTGTTACATGCTTATAATGGCTTACCCCACTCAGCTGAGAATACTTTCTCACTACTAATTTCAGCTTCAATATGCCTTCAGGGTAGTCCAAGTGGAAGGCACTGCAGTAATTCCAGCTTTCATTTTACAGAGGATTGGTCACAACAGCAAGGTCCAAATCAGAGAGAAACAGTCACAGCTACTGGGTCAATTGTAAAAAAAAATATGTGTCTCATAGCTATCGCCTGAGAATCCAGTAGCAGCAATGTGTGACTGTAAATAGTATGAGCAAAGGTTTGACAAACACTTTCAAAGGAAGACACTCTCAGAACTCTAACCTTTTATGCTCAGCCATACCTACCAGTATCACTGCCCAGTTATATGGGTTGGGTCTAAGAGTTCTCTCCCATCCATATTTGTAAGGCACTGGGAAAATAGACACTGCAGTACTTGGGCTCCACAAAAAGGAGATGACTCCTACCGGCCATACATTAAATAGAAGGCATAATGGACAGAACCCTAAGGAACACTTCATACAAGAACTATTAGACGCAGAGAAGGCACTCTATCATTTTTGCCCCTTTTGAAAAGAAATAATGAGCTAAGTGAACTGCCTTCTAGACACTCAGCTGTCAGTGCTCCACAATGCCCCACTTAGTCAGTGCAAGCACTCCTGATGAGGACATGCTCCACCGGTAGGAGGGTAGTGTGGACACCAACAGCCAACTGAATTACTGTGGTGGATGTAGGTTGCCCTAAATTAAATTGACCTAATTTTGTAGTATAGACAAGCCCCTAGTTTGTGCTGTACAGGATTGGCAGGTTTTGGGACACTGTGCAGGGGATACATATGCCATTCATTAAGGAGCCCAGGACTCTTGTGGCTCCCTCCGTGGTAGCTCTTGGGGCCATTCTGAGATGGAAAGGGGAGGCACTGCATGGAGCCTTGAGTACTACATCCTCTCTGCCAAAACGCATATCAGTTATTCCTTTAATTAGGCTGGAATGGCCTCCTGCAACAGCTCTGCTGTCACTTCGTGACCTTGGGCAGGGAGGTTTCTTCTCTTTCTTTCCCCTGTGGATTTCCACAGCAAGCAGCTGAGATTTTAGGACTGGATAGTAGGAACTGGATATGCTCCATATAAAATGAACATACTCTTAATATGGCCTGGAAGAGGTGTTTTATTTTTAATTCTTCAAGACTGGACTCCTCACTAGCAAAGCAGAGAACTGTTTTTTTTTTTTCCCTGTTTTAAACACTCAGAGCTCCTGAAAGGATTTCTCCATTGAGACTCTCACACTGTTAACAGCACGCTTCTTTACACTGTGGTGGAGCTCCAGTACATTGCTATGCTGGCAAAAACACAATCTTTCAGGTATAACTGTGTCTTCACTAGCAACTTTTGTCAGTACAGCTATGTGTGACATAAATCACATCTCATCACATCCCCAACAGAATAGCTATGCCAGCAAAATATTGTAGGTGAGACCTGACCTGATAGGACTTCTTCAGATCTCTCCAGAAGACCCCTACCAAGACACCTACACAAAGTTCACTAATTGACACTGTCTAGACTGAAGGGTATTGTTGATATCCAAAGAAGTTTATAATTTTCACTGCATGTTTTTTCACTCCACCTACTTTTGTAAGTTGCTTTTCTTTCTTAGAACGTGAAATCTTCAAGATAGGGAATTTTGTCCACATAGCCATGTGGAAGTGCATCGTACAAGGTGAGCACTACCACAATACTATTGTATATTGTTCTCATAGTCATTGGCTGTTATTAAGAAATAAAAATATATTTAAATATTACAAATCAAATCATTAGAATCAAAATTACATTTAAATAAAAATATACAAATATACTACATTTTCTTGCAAATACATCTCAAACATTATTTTTAGCTCAACAGAGTATGCAATTTTATAAGAAAATACAGTCTGATATTTAAAATTCTAATTTTTTTCCATTCATCTTATATGAAAATCATTTAAGAAGATAGTAAACAGTATAAATAGACAAATAATTGGAGGAATAGTTAATATCTCTTATGCATTCTAGAACTAGTGTTAAGGTATTTTTACATTTGATTTTAAGATTAGAAGGTGAGTAAGAGTGCATTATACTGTAACTGTCTTTAATTCTGCAAACCTTTTTAGCAAATTACACAAACTTTTTTCGACAAGTTCAGTAAAACAAATCACTAAAAATTCAATATGAAGTTTTCTCTTACAAGAGGAGACAGAAAACAAGTTCGCTCAACATTATAAATGCAACACTAAATCCAATCTGCAGATTTGAGAAATTAAAAACAAAATGAATATAATTTATCTACAAAAAATATTGTCTGCGTATAGGGGCATTTATTAAAAAAACCAGAACACAAATTACAGAAACATGATGGAAAGCAAGGTGGTATATTATCGACTGCAATTATCAATTAATTATTAAAAACAAACCAAGTTCTAAACAGAACATACTATCATTTAAAAATTCAAAAGTGAACAAGGAAATATGCAATTTACACACTTTACCCTCTGCCAGTCAAACTGAAACGGCAGCAAGTACATAATTCATCATCTCTCACCAACTTTTATTCATACTGGTTATGCTGAGACATATTCAAAATTAATATAGGATCTGATGTTCCAGAATCAAATTTTCAAACCAAAAGCCCAGGTGCACAGGCCCCAGATACCAAAGAAATGGTGGTTTTTTAAAATATTTAAAATATACAAAAAATAAGTCACAAAATATAACCAGTTGAATCCAAAATAACCCAAATCTGAATAATACTCACCTAAAAAAAAAGAATAAAATAAAATACAATAAAAATTATAAGCCCTCAAAAATCCTCAACTAACTTCAGGAAAAGACAGCGGGTAAAATAGACTGGTTGTGTGCTCTGAATGCTAACAAATCTAGGCTCTGGCGGATCAGGATGGCAAAATAGTTCTAGAGTCCCTTGACCCAACATGGAAAATTCACTAAGACTCTTTTAAATGAGGGTCTCGGTAGCTTAAGCAACTCTCCTGATGTTAACTATGGTGATAACACCTAAAAAGAGAGATGGTCTGTCACACAGCCAAGTCCCAAGCTATTCAGGGACTTAAAGGTCAAAAACAAAAATACCTTTAAAACCACCCGTAGAAACAGAACAGGAAGTCAGTGCAGAGAGAGGACCAATGTAATAAGCTCTCTGCATGAAGTAATGCTTAATATTTTATGTTTTTGTGATTCTTGGCAGTTAAGTGTTTTCTTTAGAACTACAAATAATAATTAGATAATATTACACAAGTATTAAATCTGAGATACGCTACCTTACGTATAAAAAAAATCAGGCCCTTTGAATTAACCTTCTACAGCATGCATATTAACTAGGGAAAATCTTGAATCCAGAAAAAAAAATTCTATTGCTCTGATCCCAGCTCCCTCTATTTAATCTCACTAGCAGGCCAAGCAAGCCTCAAAAACAAAACAAAATCCAGTTATTTATCTATCTGTTAAGTAACAAAAATGTTGATGAAAAAATATTCATCTTGTTTAACCATAACAAAGAATGAACAATATTTCATGGTAACCCCTTCTCTCCATAGACTTCCATTGTACAAAGAAATCAGGGCTTTATTGATGTAGCAGATCATTCTCAACACAACAGACTAATACAGTGCAAAAGCTGGCTACAGACAACTCTGGCTTAAGAGTCTGATCCAACTTCTATTGAAGCCAAAGGAAAGATTCTCATTACTTCAGTAGGAATTGGATTGGGCCCGGCCCTAAACGTATCTGTGCAATACACAACTTAATACACAGGCTTATATTTAACAAGATGAAAATGTACTTCAGAAAAAAAGTGAGTAGAAATACAAACAAACAAACAATCTTACATTACTATGTGAACTAAATCACAAAAAGCTTACATATCAAGATATATTTTAAACGGCACTTATCTAAATAAGGCAAAATTAACAGAAAATATACAAAGCACAAAAATAACCTCACTATATAGTCACAATTTCAAGCCTTTAAATGTACAGAAAATACATGAAAAAATATATATACACCTGAGGAAATTAAAAGGGCACGATCTAGACGACGACAATAGGTCTTTTCCATATTTAATTCTGATGATCCCATGGTAATACTCAAATATTAAAGATATTAAACTGATGCAAACAATAGTAATTTAAAAACTATCAGTGTCAAGAAGCTCTATTCATTTTAATTCCTTTTTAACAGTGGCTTACAAGTTATTACAAATTACTCTCTGATCTTGGGATTTGTTGAATAGTTTTCATAAATGAACTACAAATAAATCAGTATTAAAAGGTAGGGTTGCCAGTTCTTTCATGGTCCCAGAAAACGTAGAGGAAGTTGGCAGGATCAGCTCAGCTCCATTGTGGTCCTGAAAAATATAAAATACCAGTGTCCACTGGATCATTGGGTCCTTGGCACTCTGGAACTATTTATGAAAAAGATTTTGGTGATGACTAAAATGGTGCTTTAACATGGAGTATAGGGTCTTGTCAGTAGCCATGAGCTTTCCCTGCTGCCCCTTCTTTTAGGTTGCATGCCCTTCAGATACACGATTATTATAATAAGGTGTACTGGTGCTTTCCATAATGATAAGTAGACAAGGTCCCTATCTTCAGGGAGTTATCGAAACAGAAAAATACCACTGAGGAAAAAGGAATGGGATACAACAAATAAAAACAAAAACAACTAAGCAGTGAAGACAAATGTCTTGCTTGTTCTACTTTTAATTAATTTTTAAATATCACTTGCACTCTCAATTTCACATCTGTACTACTGATACTTAATTGGAGGAAAAGGGAAAGTTTATCGGCCTCTTGAGCTATGCTTTCCTTAGTGCTCTTTTTTATTTTTGTTTAAACTCTCCCACTATTGCGTAACGATTGGTGCAACTCCATCAGTGGTAGCAAGAGTGGAAGTTCAGTGCAAACAAGGCACTAGTATTTTTACTACTGTGTGGTCTAAACCAGGTCTAGAGAATACCGTAGTAAAAATACTGACTGCAGCTGGAGACTACAGCAATAAATAAACCTCTACACTAATACTCCTACCACTGCAATTACTGCTGAAGTGTCACCAGTGGCAGGCAACAGTGAGATATTTCCCCTAAGTTTAGAATAGACAAGGCCTTGTAAGAGTGGGCTTTAAAGAAATACCTGATGAAGGAAAGAATGGTGGCATGGTGGACAGTTATAGGAGGACAAGGAAGGCATAGTGAATTAAAAATATAGATTATATATAGAGAGAGATGCATTTAGCAGTACAAGCTATAATGCGGTCATCCCGAAGTGAATTTTCCAACCGATTCTATGTTTAATATATTTTTTCCAGGATGATACAATCATGTTGGTGAGGATTTCTCTAAAGGAGCAGTCTCTGTACTACCTTAGCTTTTCTCCAGCCATGTTAGCATTCCAAAAAAGTTGTGGGATAAAATATAAATTATCACAAAAACAATCAGTAATTCTAAAGAACAAATTCAGGTAAAATACCATGTTATTTTACACCTTTTCAGCTGCTGTCACCAATGCAACAAAACTGCTTGATAACACGTCTTCAGTACAGAGAAGCACATAGGCAAAAATATTTATTGAGAGGGACTGTTTCAAGAAACCTGGTATTTAATAATAGTTTTCTAACAAACAGTCCCCTCACCTTTTATTTAAAATCTGCAGTGTATGCAGTGGTGGTTAAGAAGAATTCATTTAAAGCACTGATTGTTCACAGCAAATATTTCATAGAATCAATATACTATGGAGCTTACATTAAGTCCTTCAGCAACTCTTCTTTACTGAAAATATGTCCAGAGCCCGACAGCTTTTTGTATTTCACCTTATTAACATTAGGATCACATAATTAAAGATGCAAAAGACCTCTTGGATCCATCCCCTTCCAATAAGACAGAAGGTAGACTGCCAATACAATATGTATCAGATATTAATTTGATACCTTTGTACACGTGATCTTAGATAAAATACAAAAAAGACTCTTACTTCACTATATAATATAGTCTCAACTCAACAAGAAACAAACAAACCTCCCCCCCTCCCCCGATCTTTGCAGAAGAAAAAAATTCTACACTAATTTTGTGCCTGTACCTCAACATCTCAGGCAAACATAATACTAAGCCAACTGAATATACAATAAATATAAATCAAATTTGCTGAAGTCAGATCCAAAGCTGTGATCTGGTCCTTGTGCAAGGACTGAAAAGCATCTGGATCTCCCTGTCTAAGGATTTCCCCAGTCCCCATCTGGAATAGCCAGCTCTGATGCAACTGTCCCCATCATGTAGCTCCTGGCACTGGGGACAGAGTGATGGTGTGGCTGGAACCCAGTGCATTTTGAAAAATCCCAGCTGGCAGACAGGCTTTTGGGGGCCACCAGCAGCCTGTCTACTGTTATGCCCAGAGGCACTGGTGACTGCATTAATCCTGAACCTGGATGAGATTAATGGGTGTGAACAAACCCTTCAATTAACATAACTATAAGAATACATTAACCACAGGCCTCCACCTAAAACAGCAGTATGTGTGACATTTCAGAACACAAAGAGAACCAGAAAGCTACATGGACAGCAAGTTGAAAGCACAATGTATGACTGTGGAAGAAGCTTGGGGACAGATTTTTAGGTTGGCGGTGCAGCTTTAAAAAAAAAAAAAAAAAAAAAGAGTGGTTTTGCTGCTGTGAGCAAAAGAAGCTGTTTCCTGCTATTAGATTCCTTCTGCATTCAGAGAAACAGGACTTTGTATGTTCTTCAGTATTTCTTTACAGTTTTATTTATTTACAATCACCCATGTTTTCTCCTAACTGGAGTTAAATGGGGTAACAATACTTTAGTGCAGCCATTATCTTGCTCTAATGTAAAGTGGGCCAGGGCTAGTTCAGAACAAACTTCAAGTTCAGGGAACCACAATGATCTCTTTTGCAACTCCCACTTTCAGTAGTGCCCATCTTTGCCTGTCTTTGGAAAACAAACGAACAAAAAACCCAATAAAACGGACTACAAAATACTTTTTCTAATGACTGAAATAGTATTTCAAATCACCTTTTATCACATTTCAGACCAACTCAAACCACCATATTATTACTTTATTTACAAATCTGACAAATACCTATACTTGTAATCCTCCATTTATTAAAAAATCCTTAATTTAAATGTAAAGTTTGATATCATGTTAATAGTTAAAAATGTCAGAGCCAAAATACATCTATACTATCGCTCTTCCAAGATTCAAATATATATTTTTATTAAGTTTCACTGCTGTATGGGAAATACAGCATCAATTCTGTCTCCTAAATACTTAGCTTACAATATTTTGCATAGCTTCGCTCTTCACAGTGCGCCCAGAGACATTTAGCTTGTAATGATAAAGATAAAATTTCTCAATATGGAAAATGAGTTCCAAAGCTTTCAATTTCTTTCTGCCCTGCAGTGTTTAGTAATTATCACAGGAATGCCAGCAGGTAGATAACAGAAATTATCAGACATATAGATGAACATAATTCGTTGAGGAAGAGTCAACATGGTTTTAGTAAAGGGAAATCATGCCTCACCAATCCAATAGAATTATTTGAGGGGGTCAACGAGCATGTGGACCAAGGGGATCCCGTGGATATAGTGTACTTAGATTTTCAGAAAACCTTTGACAAGGTCCCTCACCAAAGGCTCTTACCCAAAGTAAGCTGCCATGGGATAAGAGGGAAAGTGCTCTCATGGACTGGTAACTGGTTAAAAGACAGGAAACAAAGGATAGGTATAAATGGTCAGTTTTCAGAACTGAGAGGAGTAAACAGTGGTGTCCCCCAGGGGTCTGTTCTGGGACCAGTCCTATTCAACATATTCATAAATGATCTGGAAAAACGGGTAAACAGTGAGGTGATAAAATTTGCAGATGATACAAAATTGCCTGTGTCTTCACTATCTTTAGTAGACTGTGAAGAGTTACAAAAGGATCTCTCAAAACTGGGTGACTGGGCCACGAAATGGCAGATTAAATTTAATGTTGATAAATGCAAAGTAATGCACATTGGAAAGCAGAATCCCAACAATACATATAAAATGATAGGGTCTAAATTAGCTGTTACCACTCAAGATCTTGGAGTCATTGTGGATAGTTCTCTGAAAACATCCACTCAATGTGCAGCGGCAGTCAAAAAAGTGAACAGAATGCTGGGAATAATTAAGAAAGGGATAGATAATGTGACAGAAAATATCATGTTGCCCCTACATAAATCCAAGGTACGCCCACATCTTGAATACTGTGTGCAGATGTGGTTGCCCCATCTCGAAAAAGATATATTGGAACTGGAAAAAGTTCAGAAAAGGGCAACAAAAATTATTAGGGGTATGGAACGGCTTTCGTATGAGAAGAGATTAATAAGACTGGGACTTTTCAGCTTGGAAAAGAGACTGCTAAGGGGAGATATGATTGAGGTCTATAAAATCATGACTGGTGTAGAGAAAGTAGATGAAGTGTTGTGTTATGAGTAGTAGTAAACAAGAACTATGGTTTAAAAGAAATAAAAGGAAGTATTTCTTCACACAAGTGAAACTCCCTGCCAGAGGATGTTGTGAAGGCCAAGACCATAACAGGGTTCAAAAAAGAAATAGATAAATTCATGGAGGATAGGTACATCAATGGCTATTAGCCAGGATGGGCAGAAATGGTGTCCCTAGCTTCTGTTTGCCAGAAGCTGGGAATGAACAACAGGGGATGGATCACTTGATGATTACCTGTTCTGTTCATTTCCTGTTCACTGGCCACTGTCGGAAGACAGGATACTGGGCTAGAGGGACCTTTGGTCTGACCCAGTAGGGCCATTCTTATGTTCTAACCTGAAACAGGGCAGGAAATTAAGGAATTTTCTTGAGCAGAGTAACCATATAATAAGCTCTGATGCAGCTCCAGTATTGGCAATAAAATCTCCATTGAGCCTGCCAAAAAGCCAGAGGTATTTCCTTGAAACAGCCTTTGACACAGCTGTAGATCTGCATCCTGTAATGACCAAGTACCTATCGGTAAAAGCAACCTTAATACTAGATATGGAAAAAAAATTAGCAAAAACGTGTTGTAATCCTTTCAGAGTCACTGGATCCTACATTTTACACAGAAAGGAAATTTTTACGCTAATGGAAACCACAGCTATTGTAGTTCATATTGAATAAGAACATAAGAATAGCCATACTGGATCAGACCAATGGTCCATCTAGCTTAATATCCTGTTCCAGTGGAGGTCAAGAGCCCTCATTTTCTCTAGTCATGCGGTCTTTTTGGAGCAATAGGAGGTGATGGTGCATTTCCTAGTTTCTACTGTTAATATTCTGAAAATGTAGCCCTCAGATGTGAGGGAATGTTTAAAAAAAGCAACACACACACACAAAGGTTACGTTTTAACAAAATGCATGTTCTGTTAGTATCTTCTGTGGATTTTTATGTATGTGTGATTAGCATGTGTGGAAAGGCCAAGAAAATGTGTGTGTACTGACCAGCTTGTAGACATCCTCTTCAGCAAAGGTTGGCAGCTGAATGAGTTCATTTTGCTGGTTGATTTACACTCTTAAAAATAGTAACCAATGGAAGCTGTCCTGGTGTTCCCAGTGATCAAGAAAACAGGTAGTAGAGAGGGGCTGGGGAGATTAAGAGCTCTGTTTTAGCCATGAGCTGACAGACATCCACAAGGAGATGTCAGAGAGAGAAAGACAGACAGATTTTACCTTGGACAGGAAACAGGCCTGACGTCTTAGAGAGATAGATCTAAGAGTTACCTGCATAGAGATGGCAGCTGAATTTGTGTTTGTGGATACGGTTACTCAGCAAAAGAGTACAAAGGCAGAAGAGAAGGTGACCAAGCCAGACCCCTGTAGAACCCCCACAGAAAGCTGGAGTTGGCATGAGGAGAACCCTCTAAAGGGCACAATAAGGACCACAATTAGAAAAGTAGAGTATTACAACCCAATGCAATAAAAAATCCCATCAAAATTAAGCTAACATTTCTTGTTCTCACCTTCAAGGCCTTTACAACTGTTTCTCCCCTGCCGCCATTTCTTAGCCTGCTAAAAAACAATGCTCAATCAACCAACACTTCTCCAGTGGCCAACATCAATTTCTAAAAAATTTAAGAATGTTATATTATTCCTACCGCTTACATGTATTAGAGGTGGGTTTGATAGCACCACCTGTAGTTAAGGCAGTCCAACACTTCCCAATAGCAAGACCCAGTTTTCAGTTACTTATAACTTTGCCAAATTGCAATCATTATGGCCGACACTTTCCATGCCCCGTGTCCACTACCTGAAACAACCTTAGTTCTAGACATTCTAAAATTCTGAGTACTCAGTTTTGCAATCTTAATATGGGTTGTTGTGAGGGGGAGGTTTGGAGGACAAGAGGATATAATGTGTGTATGTGCCACTTACGTAATACTCCTTTGATAAACCATGAAAAATGGAATACACGTATTTTTTCTGTGCCACAGACCACTTCACCGCCTATATCTTTAATAAGCAATCTCCCCTGGGTTTATTAGAACATTTTTGGCCAATTTGTCTTGGTAGTCACAGATTTTTTTTTTTTAATTCAACCCCCCCAGATCAACGTTTCCTCCTCCTTCCCACAAATGTGAAATTTACCCACCAAATTCACAATTCCACAAGAACCAGGATAGGCAATATCCAGTCCTAGACTATTAACCGCTGTTCTGGACATAAAAGCTCAAAACTACTATGACCTTCAAATGTGCTATCTTGGCAACAACTTTACGTCTTTGGGAAAGAAGAGTCTCAACTTTTCAGTGTAATATAGGACTCGCTTCTAGCTTTAGAGGAGCCCAAGATAATGGACTTTAAAATTATGACATTTTGAAGTACTGGAAAGCTATTTCAGGTTATTTTTAGATTATTTTTAATAGCTCCTCCGAACATGGTAAGGTCAGTATCATTGTAACAAAGGCACTTGGATTTACAAAGGATCGATACCTAAAATAACACTGATAAATTTGTAAAGCAACACTAGAATAATTTTTCAGTAAAATATAAGCTTTAAAAAGATTAATTGATAGTGTAATACAAGGGGCTTATTGACACTTATTTGGCATGACATGTATAAGCATATTTATGACTAATACAGCCATCCCAAAATCATGCTGATAAAAATTTTTAATATCACAGCATGCCATTCCATATTCCATATTTTATATATACTTTTTTTTTAAAAGTATGTAAGAACAGAAATGGCTAAATAACTAGTCTGGGATTTCAGACTCCCTATGTAAAATATATTTTGATTGACCAACTTCAAAGAAATAAAACATTTTCTGTCCCCAAAAACAGGAGGAACTGCTTGGAAAAAAAGCAAGTAAGCTCTAGTAAGTTCAAAACACACCAAATAAATTCTCCCCTTCACTAAAAATATATAATAAAATAAGGTAACTGGACTTTAAGCAGTGCTGACTTTTAGGAGAAGAGTACTCTATGCTGTTGGAGATTAATAATGAGTATACAACTGGACTGGATCATGTACCAGTTTTACTTATCTCCTCTGTGTTACCTCTCCTTTTGCAGTCCAGATAGTGGCAATACTTTTCAAATAATATGCCTCAAATAATATGTCTGTATCAAGTTATGAACCCCATTTTGTACTGCAAACAGTGCCCAGCATCAGAAAAGCATCTGATAGTTCTTCAATGAAGTATCAGGGAGAACTATATGGAGCTATCAACTCTGAATGACTCTCAGTTGCTGAACCACCCCCAGGGAACAACAGTTCCTCTACAAAGGGACTTTCAGGTGGGGTATGTATGACTGGAGGAACGGGTTGGAGAGTCCCGGTGGAGTACATGGCAAAGAAACAGACTCTACTTAAGACATATGCACTGCTGTGTGTAAGGATGCTGACCACTACCATAGGAAAGAAGGGCTTGCAGGAGAGAGAGAACAAGAGAGAGACTGTCCAGTCTGACAAACCCCAGACTCACAAGAAGGGCTAAGATCAGACAGGGGAATGTGCCCCTCAGGACTTGTGTTGTTTTTCGAAGATCTGTAACTCCAAGTGCTTTTAAGAGTAACGTCACTGTTAAGAAATTCCTTTGCTAATTCTCCGTTCCTTGCTTTCCTGCAACACTGTCCCCAAACGGGCTGAACTAGAAACCCAGAGAGATCACAACCTAGGTCAGAGGTGGGCAAACTACGGCCCGCAGGCCACACCCAGCCCACGGGACCATCCTGCCCGGCCCCGGAGCTCCTGGCCCTGGAGACTAGCCTCCGGATCCCCCCGGCTGTTCCCCCCTCTCCCCGCAGCCTCAGCTCACTGCGCCGCCGGCGCAATGCGCTGGGCAGCGGAGCGGCGAGCTCCTGGGGCAGCGCAGCTGCAGAGCCTGGCCTGACCCACTGCTCTGTGCTGCGTGGCAGCTGCTCTTGCTGCAGCCGCGCTGCCAGCCACCAGTGCTCCAGGCAGCGCGGTAAGGGGGCAGGGAGCGGTGGGGGGGGGGTTGGATAGAGGGCAGGGGAGTTGGGGGGGAGGGGTCAGGGGCCGGGGGTGTGGATAGGGGTCAGGATGGTCAGAGGGCGGGGAACAGGAAGGTTGAATGGGAGCAGGGGGCCTGGATGGGTCCACGGGGGGCAGTTAAGGGCGTGGTGTCTGGGGGGGTCAGGGAGAAGGGGTGGGGCATTCAGGAAGGAGAGGTGGGGTTGGATGGGGCAGGGGGTTCAGGGGGCCATCAGGCAACGGGGGGGTTGGATGGGGTAGGAGTCCGGGGGGGGGGCCGTAAGGGGGCGAGAAGTGTGGGGGGAGGGGCCATGCCTGGCTGTTTGGGGAGGCACAGCCTCCCCTAACTGGCCCTCCATACAATTTCAGAAACCCGATGCAGTCCTCAGGCCAAAAAGTTTGCCCGCCCCTGACCTAGGTGGAACTCTGGGAGAGTATGTATAAGCAATAAGGGAGCTCAGGAGGTTCACATTTCAAGAGGTTCTGCTTAGCTGTCAGAGAAATTTAAAGAAGAGACAGGAAACAACACTACAGTAAATTAAACAGCAAATTTTGTCCAGAAATTCTCACTTTCTGCAGGAGCTGCACTGGTCTGGTCTCCAGCACAAAGGCAGAAAACTGGGAGAAGATGCCAAAGAGACAAGTCATTTGTGTCATTTTGTGTCTATGGTTGACAAAACTGAGAACACCATCACATCCTGCGAGCAAGAGTAATTAGCCGGTACAGACTGCCAGAGATCTTGCAGGAAAAATATTCCATTACCACCATAAATGCATATAGTACCATTTTAGGGTGACTCAAATGTTTTATTATTATTCAGGATATCATAATGGATACCCATCATTGAGCCAAAAATCAAATTACTATACGATAGACAATAGCTCTCTTTTCCTTGTCTTAAATTGCAGGGCTATGAGAGAGAGCAGGCCCCTAATACAGGAAGGGTGTCTCAGGATTTGAATCAAAACCTAAAGAAGGATTTAAGTCCACGGTACACATCCTTTCTGGACTAAAACTTTACTTGCAGAGTATCAGCCAAAGTTGGAAATTTACTTGATGACAAATTGTGAAAAGAAATGATTTTGGAATTTTGTCATTTTAAACAACAAATGCAATGGTTATAAAGATCAGGTTTATTACTATGCATTCTGTTTATAGATGCTTAGCACAGATAATTAGTCTTTTTTTTAAAATATACATTTTGGAAAAAGCATCAAGATGCCATAATTGTAGAAATTTGTTTAATAATGAAAATTTGTTAGAATATTTTATTAATAAACAACAACAACAGATATCCATACGTGTCTAGGTGCCATAAACACAACTACAGTAGAATCTTGATTTTACAAACACCAATCTTATGGAAGACCAGTTATACAAACCATTTTCCTGATTGGGTGAGCAAGAGAGGGAGGCAGAAAATCACCCAACAGAAGCGATGTTGATGAAGAACAAGTTGACATCTCTTTAGATTCCAATGCCTTCAATTGGAAATTGTATGCAGTGGTTTGAAGGACAAGAAGAAAGTGATGCGCTGCACTACATTGCAATTTATACACTGCACCTATTGTTTAATTTTATGAACTCAATTCCCAATTAGTTAATAAAACAAGGGTTCTACTATATTACTGCAATGATGCCACAAACCCAAAAGTTTTCAAAACAGAACTCTGCCAGTTTGCTACCTACAAATCATCTCTTCCCCTCTCCTTCATTATTTTAGGAAGCATGTCCACAGTCCTCTAAGAAAACACCACCACTGAAATTTTGAACCTGTAAAATATATTCTGCTAAGAGTTAAAGCCTAGCATACATGCCATGTACTCACAGTAAGAAATAAATCTAACTACAACTATCTAAACTTGCTTTCAACACCTGCAAGAGGCATTTCCAGTTGCTAGGATATTATGTGGCATATTAAGTTACATAAACATCCTCACAGAGCTAGTACTGAGAGTGTCATAACATTCAAGGATAGTAAAATTACTATCCAGAAAATAATGCTTTCAGTAGAGTTGGTGGGCTTTTGTTTGCTTTGTTAAATATTCACTTTTAAAATTCTTAAAGAGCTGAAGGACAGAACAAGACCAATCATGGACTTAAAAAAAAATCCCTCATAAATAACTCCATATTCAGCCATACCATAACATTTCCTCTTACTTCCTCATTGCAGGCAGACGTCCTTTCCTGCTGACAACAAACAGATCCCAGTGAAATTGGAAGTTTCTCTCTTGTGGCATCTGGTGAACATGTTGAATATCAATACAGATCTCTCCAAACTCACCTCATGCATTTCTACACTCACTTTAGATTTCATTACAGCACCCTTCGCTGTAGTACCTAGCTGCTGTATGTATTTAAAACGTATTAAGAGTTCTCTCAAATATAAGACCTAAATCCTTTGTCCTTCCCTTGTTCATGGACTCCCCTTGGATGCAGAACACGCATCCGTGGATGCTGGATGTGAGTGGTATGTGGATAAAATCAGTCTCCTATTCCCTTCCTCCAATTCACCAAGGGATATGCACATGAGATGATTTAGGTAAATGAGGCACAACTTGCACAACATCCTTCCCCAGGTCCCATACTGCCACCACTGAGCCGTCCCACCCCACATCCCCTTGGCAAGTTCTTCTCCCTTGTGAAGGGACAGGAGAAAAGAGCAGGATCAGATACTCATACATTTCACCCTCAACCCACACAATGAGTTCCAATTCTCTGAATGGATGTGTTGAATGTGAAAGGTGTGTCCATGGGCAGTCTCTTGGGGCACCAGGAACTATACCACAGACAGGCATTACACGATACATTCCCTCAATAAAATGGAGTTGCTTCACACAAAAGGAAGTCCTAGAAACTTTGCAGTAAAACAAATCACCATTTGCAACTCTGTTTCAAGCCCTTTTCAGCAAGTGTGAGATAAGAATCTCTAAAAGCCATACTAAATTGAAATTAACAACAGCTCTTTTGAAGGAAATCTACCACTCACCCTAATTCATGCCATAAAGTGGCCAGTACTTAATAAACCAAAGCTCAATGCAGCCAACCTCTCCCTATATTACTTCGTATCCAATCTTCCAAACCACATATTCATGACCTACAGATTTGATTATTGTAATTATCTGTACATATTATATATATGAAACCACCAACCTTTAAAAAAAAAACACAAAGCTACAAGTTGACTCACAAGACAGCAGCCATCTGCTCAGTAACACAGGCTGCTGAGAACACATCACCTCATTGTTCCACTCTTAATTACTCCCAGATGGAACAAATGGGTCAAATACAAGGTTTCAATCCTCACCTTCAAAACCCTCCCTAAGACTGGACCAAGTTATCTCAGGGACACCCTTTTCCCGCATGACCATGATCTCCCATGACAGCTACTGTCAGTATCAAGTGATGAGAGAAATTTCTTGGTGACTGGCCTAATACAATACTGTGCATTTGTGTTGTACAGTAAATCCTCGCTTAACGCTGTAATTATGTTCCTGAAAAATGCTACTTTAAGCGAAACTATGTTAAGCAAATCCTATTTCCCCATAAGAATTAATGTAAATAGAGGGGGTTCAGTTCCAGGGAAATGTTTTTCATCAGACAAAAGACTATATAAATAAAATATATTGCCCCTTTAAGTACATTGACCCACTCTAAGTACACTGCCTTTTTAAGTGTATCAGCAAGTTGCTGCTGCCAGCAAGCTCCATCTGTCCTAAGCCCTATCAGGTCCCCCCTTGCTCTGTGGAGATAGGATACAGGAGCGGGGGGGCAGGAGCAGGGGGACACCCTGACATTACCACCCCTTCCCCCACTCCCCTCCACTGCACAGCAAGGAGGCAGCTCCCAGGAGCAGCTCCAAGGCAGAGGGCAGGAACAGCACACGGCAGTGGAGGGAGGGACAGCTGAACTGCTCGGCAATTGATAGCCTACTGGACGGCTGCCACACAGGGAACTTAAGGGAGCTGATAGGGGGGCTGCCAGCTCCCATCAGCTAGCTGCAACCGTCCGCTCTTTCTGCAAGTAGTGGACACAGCAAGCGACTCTCAAACATTATAAGGGAGCACTGCGCAACTTCAAATGAGCATGTTTTCTAATTGATCATCAGCAACATAACGTAACAACGTCAACCGGAATGACATTAAGTGAGGACTTACGGTACATGATGAGGTCCTTAAAACAATGAAGATATTTCTCATGAAAATAATCTTGTGCAAATAAAATGCAAAGCAACATTTTGCATATCTTCTAAATTATACTGAAATATAGAAGCAATCATTTACTCAGCCATAAAGAAAGGATTTGAAAAACATTCTACAGAAAAAAAAAAACAAAAAAAAACAAACAAAAACTTTATAGTCTCTTCCTCTGCTAATGAGGCTTCAAACGAGAAGGGCCTTGGTACTGAGACGCATGGCTAACCCCAAAATTTAGCAGATGGGACTTAAATGAATTAGATCAGTGGATACAGCAGAAACAAGCTCAAAATGACCCTAAAGTGCGTTAGGGTTTCTCTATGCAACCCCAGCAGTATGGACTACATGGGACAAGACACTCTTTTCCCATAACGCACACTAGTGCTGATTTTGGACACATCAAGCCATTAAAATAGTTTGCTTGGGGCTTTTCAGAAAAATAATGGAATAAGGGTACTCTTGTGCACTCCTAAGAGCCAAAATTGATATGAACCTAAAGTACAAGAAATGAAAAATGCATTTCAGTAGGCTCATTACACCATTCTCTCCAACACATTGTCATTTCAGAAACTTTATGAAAATTACAAACATATGATTACTCTTCAGTTTTGTTAAGATCCAATATGACAACTCTTCAACTGGTTGGAGAGAATCAGTAAGCTTGGGATACATTTATTACACAATCTCTTTTAAAGTTAAAAACAAATCAATATGGCCACAGTCTTGATATTGACTCTACTCACGTTGACCCCTGTATCATTTGGAGCTGCACGGACACCTACTACTCCAAAGTTTAAAAATATATAGGACAATATCCAGAGACAACAAAATTAAAATTTGAACATCAATAGTAACATATAAATGTGAGGACAGAAAGCCAGCCAATGCCCAATTATATCAGCTGAGAATCTGGCTCTGTACCTTTATGTATTATTTCTGAATGTATATATTATAGGCAGAGGTGGTAGCTCTGCCTAGTATTAAGGTTGCCCAAAATTTCTCATGAAAATACCCTGTTTGCTCATCTTTGCCAAACTAACTGTTTGGGTTAAAATTTTTCAGGTCAGGTCTGCTTCTGGCTGCAGTTTATTTTAAATTCCACCAAAATGGTTCAGCCATTTCTGAAAATGAGAGTAGAGAAAAATACACTGTTTTGTCCATGTTAAAAAAGTCAGGCGACGACTTCTTTTAAAAGCTCTAAGCCCCCATTTTTTGGAAAAAGGACTTGAAATTTGGCAGGGGAAGGGAATGTAGTTATTGCTGCCTCCATGAAATTTGTCGCCAAATTTTGGCAAATTATACGTCTTTGAAAAAAAAAAACAGCTTACACATGCTCATTAGGGACTTTAGAGATAGGGAGCTAAACTCCACAGTTTCCATCCATATTGGGCATGCCTCAGGCCAGGAATTTTCCCTGCAATTCCAGCTCAGGGCTACTCTGGGCCTCACCTGGTCTAACTAAAAGCAGTAAGGATCTCTCTTGGGCTCTCAATGCTTCCCCTATTGATGCCTAAGCAGTGTGGACGAGGAAGCTGCATGATTGTAAAGCAGAAGGGACAAGGAAACTGGGACTGGTAAAAACAGCAAAGGAGTGTACTTGGGAACCAGTGAGAGGAGAAGAGACGGAGATTGGGTAAAGTCAAGGAGAAAACAGATTGGGAAACATGGAGGGAACGGGGGCAAGGAGAAAAATCTGAGGAGGAGCCAGGGTACAAGGGCAGAATTGGGACTGGCTGAGCAAGGAAGGCTAGGATTGGGAAGAGATGCCTGAGAACTGGAAATTGGGATTGGCTAGGTGAGAAGAATGGACTGGGACAAGGAGCAGGGGTGAGGAAGAGACAGGTTAGAGGGGACAGAGCAGAATGGGTTGAGCTTGCAGGGAACTGTCAGAAGCATCTGTGGTCACTAGAGCGCACTTCCTCTGCAGAGGCCAGAATGGAACCCACAATTCCTGAGTTTCCATTCTTCTGCTTTCAGCAAGTATCTGTAAAACCCAGTGTGCTGTGTCTCACCCCCCTGTAGTGCTGATCTACTCAGAGGATAAATTATATTTGTCATAAATATAAAGGGAAGGGTAAACCCCTTTAAAATCCCTCCTGGCCAGAGGAAAAATCCTCTCACCTGTGAAGGGTTAAGAAGCTAAAGGTAACCGCGCTGGCACCTGACCAAAATGACCAATGAGGAGGCAAGATACTTTCAAAAGCTGGGAGGAGGGAGAAAAACAAAGTCTGTGTCTGTCTGTATGATGCTTTTGCCAGGCACAGAACAGGAATGGAGTCTTAGAACTTAGTAAGTAATCTAGCTAGGTATGTGTTAGATTATGATTTCTTTAAATGGCTGAGAAAATAGCTGTGCTGAATAGAATGAATATTCCTGTCTGTGTGTCTTTTTTGTAACTTAAGGTTTTGCCTAGAGGGATTCTCTATGTTTTGAATCTAATTACCCTGTAAGGTATTTACCATCCTGATTTTACAGAGATGATTCTTTTTTACTTCTATTAAAAGTCTTCTTGTAAGGAAACTGAATACTTTTTCATTGTTCTAAGATCCAAGGGTTTGGGTCTGTGGTCACCTATGCAGATTGGTGAGGATTTTTACCAAACCTTCCCCAGGAAGTGGGGTGCAAGGGTTGGGAGGATTTTGGGGGGAAAGATGTGTCCAAACTACGTTTCCCAGTAAACCCAGATAAAGTTTGGTGGTGGCAGTGGAAATCCAAGGGTAAAATAATTTTGTACCTTGGGGAAGTTTTAACCTTATCTGGTAAAAGTAAGCTTAGGAGGTTTTCATGCAGGTCCCCACATCTGTACCCTAGAGTTCAGAGTGGGGAAGGAACCTTGACAATATTGCTATCAGTTACTTCATTAGTTCAAGAGGCAGAGGTCTGCACAGTGGATCTAGAGCTTCCAAAACCTGCAGATGACCCATGGAACTGTCAATATGATATCACATGATTGAATTATCAACTACTATGCCTCTCTAATTGGGCACCCAAGTTAGTGGATGCATTTCACGTTAATCTCTTCCTGCTGCAGTTCCCCAACTCTGAAGTAGGAATAAAAATACCCCTACATCTCACAGGGTGTTCTGAAAATAAATTAATTAATATTTTTTAAAAACTCAGATACTATAATGAATAGCACCATAGAAAAGACCAAGAGAAAATTAATAATTTTTTGATAATTAGTCCTACTGAAAACAGTTACATGATCAAATAATTAAATATTAAATCGTAACACATACACACAAGGGGGCTGAACTAAGGTTGCACAGGGTCTAAGTCTGGCTCTTTTAAAAACAAAAAAACCAAAAACAACTTTTGCATGCTCAACTTTGCAGCCTTAATAACATTCCTTAAAAGTATTTATGTGTAACACATACATACAATGGGGTTCTGTGCATGGGCATTGTTCTACCCACAGCACATGTAAAAACACAAAATGAAATCAACTGACACTACTCAGTGTAAAAAAAAAAAAAACCACACACCTGGTTCTTGGGAAGGGAAAATATATACCATCTAAAGGAAAATTATCAGTCTCTACATACTTGTCTACTCTAGCTATTTTCCTTTTTAGCAAGCCAAAAACTAACTTCAGATAACTTTCACATACTTTACTTCTCTTGTCGTGAAAGAGATGTCCCCCATTCCCCAACTTTTTATATATATCTAGATCACATTAAATATTTATTAGCAACAATCAACCTTACAATAAATTAAACATTCAGTTCCACCCAACGACAATGCATGAATCTTTGAGAGAAAAAAAAAAACTTTTGTAAGTGGCAACTGTATTGGGGTGATTAGTGATGTAGATATAGATATATATGGCACCTTAAAAGTACTGGATGGCAGGCAATTAATGAGTGGATCAGACTATCTGTAAATTATGCTTACTATAATCTGTGAACTAACGAAAAACCTAACCATATTTTCTTTTTTATTGCTCCTTTGAACACTTTAATACTTGCACCTGTCCTTAAGGTATCTTGGAAACTGAGTTACGCTTATGGACATGTAGCCAATAACTAGCTTCACAAAATATTTGCCCGGTTATTTAGGAGCAGGAAAATGAGAGCCCTAAAAAGAGAATTTCAGACTTGCTGTAATGTGAGGGCTGATAATTGGATTTCAAACGATGTCCTTAACATCCTGGATTACTTGTTTGTTTTTCTTGTCTGATACAAGAATTCTATTAAATCTATGTTTGTCATCAGATATCAAAGTATAAATAATTACAAAAGTAATGTGGAAACAATATATTTATAATATGAAAGCCACTACACCAAGGGCAGATGAGGATTCTCTAAATTTAAATGGCCATTGTCAAGTAGTTTCAACTCCAAACGTTAGGTCTTTAAAACAGTCTCTTACACCAAAACATATTTCAAATATATATTTACTTAAGATTTAAATGGTTTCCTTTCATGTGTTTTTACTACAGTATTTAGTTTTGGTAGTTAAAAGGTATTTCCATTTAAACAAGGGTTCTTTTATATACAAAACATTTGTTCCTCCGGCTTCATCCTGTAGGAAAAAGACATAATGCTAAATTTAGATTATTCAATCATTTCTATGGTAACAGATGGATATGAAACACAGGATTATGACTTCACTACATGATTCCGCAGAAAGAAGTTGGGTGGTAGAGGGAGAAAGATCTTATTCAACCCCTAATATCTGCAATAGTAGCATGGGAACACACATAATTACTGGCAAAATACATTGGCTTTTTTGGATACATGCTCTCTTTTCTTCAAATTTGCTGCAGTTTGAAAATCCATCCTTAAGGTTCAGTCTTCTGTTATTAAATGTCCTATTATATCCATATGTTTGCTTTTAAAAATCAATCTCTATAGCTCTGAGCAATTAAAACTATAATGCTAGTCTTAATGTAGGTCTCACACAAATAAAGCTACACAAACACTAATCTATTCATGAACTAAAGAGGTTGACTATAAAGAACAAATATATAGGTAAGACTAGGATGGCATATTAACAGAAGATTCATCTATGTAAAAAAAGTAGGGCCTAAAGGACAGGATAATATTTTACATTCAGTAGAAGCAAAAAAAAGTAGAAACAGTCTGTGACAAGTAATGTAAAATAAATAAATCTTCCGTATGAAATTACATTGAAATAAATACAATGAACTGATGCTAAAAATACACTTCAACATCTATAAAACTGAGGACCAGAACAATCATCATTAAACTACCACAATGCACCATGTTTGTCATAGTTTTTCAAAGATTTGGTTTAATCTACAACAAGCAAAGGCAAAAAGGGAGAAAATAAAATTCAACTATTTAATGCAGGGCCATGTATAATGTAAAAACATTAAATGAAATATTTTAAAAAAACACCACCTTTTAAAGAGATGTTAACTACATACAACGAACTCCTGAAACACACAGGCTTGATACTGTAAGGGATTAGACCCTAGCATACTATTTATACTGTGTTTAAACTGGTTTCAGAGTAGCAGCCGTGTTAGTCTGTATTTGCAAAAAGAAAAGGAGTACTAGTGGCACCTTAGAGATTAACCAATTTATTTGAGCATAAGCTTTGTAAGATCAATACCATTAACTGCCTTATAAACATGCAGCATTATTAAACTTAATATTGATTTAACAATTAAAGTATATTACATGAAATGGATCTATATTTAATACTTTGCAGCTAATTGTACAGCGATAAAGTACTAAAACAGCATGAATTTGCATATGACTCATGGGTCAATTTCAACAGTACATATTACCAAAATAGCATGTACTGTACATAAATGAAACAGGTACTGGATTGTAAAAGTATCTCTGTGTAAAGTGTTCAGATTCTGGACATGCTTTTTAGGTACTTATGTCTGAAAATGCAGCCCTTAAAAGGGACTTGCAGAATAATTAAAAATAGATTTTATGCTTCTTTAGAACATAAAAAGATGCCTGAAAGGCTTTATCAACATTAAGGCAGGTGGGACATGGGCGTAAAATACTTTTCCATAGTAGAATTTCACATCTTGTCTTCCCTGTTTTTCTTGGAAAACTCTATGGAGGACTGCATACTAATAGCCTTACGACAACAAACTTACTGATCAAGTAAAAATTGATGACTGGAGAAGTGATTTTTATTCAAGCTATTTAAAACTATTTTTTTTCTTTTTTAACAGCCAATTAGCCTACACGCCTTACAAACACTCCCAACCCAACTGGGAGAAAAGCTCTCTTTAATAAAGATTCAACAAATCAAAGCTTTCATTTAAGAGCTGAGAAAACTCCCAATTTTTTAGTCATTAAGACCTCCAGCAGAACCAAGACACATCAGTGTAACCCAATGTCGTTTTTGTGCCAACTGGTAGAGGGCACAGGGTGCATAAGAATTACAGGGATCCCTTGCATCCGGGATTTACATACTAGCTCACCAAAGAAAGTCATGTAAGGTCTCTAATGAAGCCTGCATCACACTGGTCATCAATCATTGAGAGATATACACATAGAAAACATGTGAGGAGTGATGTGAGGGAGGGTTAGTGGAGAAAAAAAAACCTTTTAGGCTGTCTTCACAAATCATAAAGAAGAAAAAAGGCCATGTCATTTTTTTCCTTTGCAGTTCACCTTCAAAGGGAATCCTCCTACCACAGAGGTGTCGGAGAGTCCACCTAAACATTTTTAAATGAATGACTAAGTGAAACAACAATTCAGTTAGTAAAATAATGGTTTGACAGAATGACTGCTTATTTTCCTGGCCATAAAACTGGGCTCATCCATCATGAACACTGTGATGTAATGTTGTACTAAAACAACAACATTTGGTTTAGCATCTATAGCGTCTACAATTTTATAATTTTCTTAAAATGCCTTTTAAAGTCTTCTGAGACATCATTTGTCTTCATAAAGAGACCCTTAAGTACAATTAGTCAAAAATGGAATGCAATGACATTAATTTGAAACCATTACTTTTAACTCAGTCAATATTTGCCTAATCAGCTACACTTAAATTAATAACAAATGTCTGTAAAGTAATTTAAATACTCTTTCAAACAAGTGATTCACAGAGCAGGTTACTAGCTAAATAATTTTCTTTGTAGTTACAAAGATTGTGAATCTTCCTTTCACTGCATTAGCTTTTAGCGAGGAACTATGAACTTACAGTTGTTGATACCCATCCACAAAGATTTCCTTTTAGTAAATGAAGATGTGTCCTGTTTATCTACGCTCAATTTTGTTAACACTTACTAAGAGTTATAGAACCTAAATATTTCTCCAATTCCCACTATATACCTGATGTGCTCATTTTTTATTATACTCAGAGCTTTTCAAAAATCTTTTACTGTCTCTTGGGGAACACAAGAGGGACCTTGATACTTTCATTCCTCTGAACAGATTTCAGAATTAAAATTAAAAATGTTAAAAAAAATAAAGAGTGTGTGCTGGGTTCTGACATCTTGTAGCAGACTGGCCAGGAAAGACACTGAAAAGTCAAGCCATACATGACAAGGAAAGAGAAAAAAGAAGGAAAATAAATAATAAAAAAATGGCCCAAAATGAAGAAGTGACAAAAGTCTTGCAGATCCCACTTGTGCATCAATTGTTTTCTTTGCCAGTACCTCAGAGAGGTGATGGACCCCTTTTAACATTTCCTTGTAAAGTAATGATAAACCAAGAATAGCAATTCTCTCTTCTTCTCACTTATATAAACAGTTGTATGTCCCATAGCTTGCATTTTATTTCTGTTCTACTACGTACCTTACACTGAAGCAGGAAATTATGTACTAACAAAATCACTTTCCTGAAATCTTAACCTTCATTTTGATTTTTAACATTCTGGAACTTTACCTTACATTACAATTACTCTTGTTTTTCAGGATGTGCATGAGTCATTGTAATTCCAACAATGAACACCATTAAACAAGATTAATCTTGTATTACAGCAGGTCAAAATTTAAAAATTCTAATAATCATATTTTAGATGTTAGAAATTAACTTGTTTTGAAAGGCATTTATATATATGCACATACACACAATCTGCAAAAATAAAACTACAACATTACAAACAATGAACAATTAAGGAATCTGGAACTAACAGCTTTGCATTTTTCATGTGTTTAAAAGGCAGATATTTAATAAATGAACATATTCAGTTCAACTCAAAAACAGAACTTACAACCACAATTATTTACAGAAAACAGTTAAAGCCACATATGAAGAGTAATTTCCCCTGGAAACTGTACATCATGGTTAGTGGTTCAGTGAAATTTTAAAAGAAAACCAAACACTTACACACAACTCAATATTCTTGTGATCTGAGGAAGCCACAACTGCCACAATTCTTTCACATCTGTTATTAAAGATATTTCCTCTACTTACTGACTTTATGTCCTACAAACCAATCTGATTTACTTTGTCATATTGAGGCAAACATTCAGTATAAGAAAAAAATTTCTCACAGGAAGAAAAGAAAAAACAAATTAGTAAAACTGCTTTTAATGGAAAGAAATACACACATTTATTCTCACACAATTTCATCTATACAGGCAGAAATTACATTTTAGATTTGTTACTTCACAAGCCACAAAGCTTGGAAGCAATAGTTATTTGAGCTCTAGTAAAATGTGAATGCTGGAATTTTATCTTATCTTGAATTCTGCTATCATTAGGATTTCTACAAATTATTTTAAAAATGAATGATATTATGTAGCCCATACGCCTAATAGAAAGATATTTCTAAGAGATCTAGAGAGAAGGGGGAGAGAGGAACAAGTTGTGACTGGGTCACTGCTGTTAGGTAAATGCCCAATTAGCATTCCACTTCCAGAAGTTTTTGGAATTGGGTGTGGTAGTTTTGGGGATGCTGAATAGGTTCCCTGCAGATGGACTCAGACTCCATAGAGAGCAAGTAGTCAGGACAGCTGTTATACAAAAAGGACATGTGACCTGCATGGGTTAGGAGAAGTTCAGGCCACAGGAGCAGAAAACAGGCTCTTTTCCCCAACTCCAAAGCATTTTTCAACAGGTTAGCAGTACTGTTAACTTTCCAACATAGTGAACCGCTGACAGTATTAATTATAGAAAGAGGAAATTGGGAGGGAAAACTAATTTCTTTCGTTTAATTGCATACCTTGAATGTTATTTGATTTTAGCCGAACCGGTTTACAAATTGTCTTTTCAGTATAGCTCACCAAGTCTTTTCTTATTGAAATATGGTGACAGGATGAGTGTCATCTATATTTTGTTAGTCTCAGTTTTGTATTTTTCTTTTAAACAGGGTTTTTCATTTCTATACTTAATACAGCTTGGTTGGTTAATTAGTTAGCTGACTAGCTAATTGAGTAATTCCAGCAGTTCAGCAAAGATGGAGAAAAGGGCTGCCTGGGTTCCAGCTGGTGATTTCTGCAAGCAAGAGGACAGAGGATATTACTTTTGACTCAGACTATATACAGTTGATGAACAAAGACTAACGGAGACTCAGGGGAATTCAATCTAAGCTTTAGGAACTCTGACTGCCTTCTCATGGTGTGTTTGTGGAGACTAACTTGTTTATCTTCAATTAAACATAAAGGATACAAAATTAAATCTAATGTATGTGGATTATAAAGTAACCTTGTTATTTAGTAGAAATTAAGCACTTATTATTTTATCATCATTACAAATTTTCATAAAGTTGGTACTTAATTTTTAAGTTGATTCCAATTCTTCTTTTTGAACTTAATTGTGTGCAATCCTTGCTGCAAATCCTGAAATGGCTGAATTCCAACTCTCCACATTCTTTTCTACAGGAATTGTATTGAAGCACTAGAAGAGAGTGATGGTAAAGCAAACTCTTGCTTACCCAAAGGTTACAATTACATTACTATAACTAAAGATAATATTGACGTTATCCTCATTATAAAGGTGCTTATTTATATTTTTGAAAGACCTGGGTTTAGTTGCTTATAAATTTGCCAAATAAACTGATCAAGCTGAAGTTCTCAGTATTGGAGCAGGTTGTTTTTTTGTTTTGTTTTTTTAAGTTTCAACAAAAATGGCTCAGCCATTTCCAATGGCAAACAGTCTATTTTTCCCATGTTAAAACACTTATTACAATCATTTCATTGAAAATCTTTAGACTCTCCGTGCCTGATGTCACAGATGTACCTTTTGCTATTTCCACAAAAATACAGCAAAATTTGGCTAAATTATAAGCTGCTGGAAATTGCAGTTCACACATGTTCAACAGAGGCTGCAAGCAAAATTCTCTAGAGTGAGTCTGCACTGAGCATGCTTCATCCCCACACAGCTCCTAAGTACGAACCAGAATGAGCGTACCCAATCCACAGAAATTGACTCAGCAAGCTTCAACCCAGAGCTACAGGGGTTGAGCATGCCTCTTCCTGTGATTACACCTCCTGGCAGCTACTGTGTGCCAGCCACCACAGCTGAGAGCAGGAACTCGCTCTCTCCAGTGCTCTCAGTGGTTCCATAGCTAGAGCCCAGACAGCATAGAGAAAATGGAATAGCAACCTAACTTGCTCAAATGCAGAGGGATGGTGGGAAGAGTGCAGGCTGAGAGCACAAGAGCATGGAGCAGAGGGGCAGACTGAAGGTGAGGAGAGAGGCAGGGGATGAGAAGAGGAGACGACAAGTTGAAGGGGGACATGCTGCTAGGGGACAGGGGAAGAAGGAGTTGTAACCACTAAAGAATACTCTGCTCTAGAACCTGAAACTGAAACCAAGATTCTTAGTCCCAACATTCCTCTCCTGTCAGTAAATAGCTGTGAAACCCACTGGCAAAATGCTGATCCACACTCCACATGGTTAATTTGTTTTTCTTGCGAAGTCCAGTGAATAAAATTTAGGAAATGCCAGAATCAAAGTTGTCTATGAAACCTCACAAAATTAAGCTATAACCTGAATGCCCACAGTGAACTCACACAAGAAGAGAGGCAATCTTAGAGGACCCAAAATATTTAAGGCTTTTTGTTTAAAATTAAGACCATAAATTTTACTTGGAAAACAAACCGAAAGATCACTAAAGATCATGGAGCACAGATATAATGTGCTTTTCAGCAAAAAAATATGCTTTGACAAGAGAGCAGCCACACTATCAACTAAAGTTTCCTAATGATTTTATGGAGTAACCCCATGCAACAGCACGCTGTAGTAACCCAATCCCCAGGTGACAAAGGCCGGGATTACAACAGCTGAAAGAAAAACATTTTCTAGGATGATGAAAAAAAAGGTTAAGTTGAACATAAGGGAATTTTTTTCTTTAAAAATAATAGGAAATTAGATACATAAAACTGTATTAAAAGAATATTATAGTTGCAAAGGCAAGCACTCAAAATTTAGGAAATGACTAAATTAAATTGTCTATGCAACATTAATTCTTCTCATTTTCACATATGTATGATGAAACACAATATTCATTATTTTAATGTTATTTTTTTTCCTACGGGTCTCCTGCCCCTTTCATTACACAGGATGGACAGTGCTCAGGGAATGAATCAAGGTTACACAGTGAATGAAACTGTTGTCTATACAGCATCAGCCTCATTTGCTGTGGAATTTGGAAAGGTTGTGCAGAGAATTCTGCTTACACAAAAGATCACTTTTTAAAAAATGTTAGCAAAGATACCTCTCTCCAAATGTCCATCACCTCAATACCTCTAAAATATTAATGCGTTAAATATGAAGCTTAAATAGGATTTGGACATAATACACCTCAATCCCGATATAACGCGGTCCTTGGGAGCCAAAAAATCTTACCGCATTATAGGTGAAACCGCGTAGTATAGAAGTTGCTTTGGCCTTGAGCATTTTCGTTATTAATAGTCACTTCCTGCCCCCTGACTGACCCCTCTGAACCCTCGACCCATCCAAGTCCCCCGCCGCTCCTTATCCCCTGACTACCCCCCTGCCCCTAACCACCCCTTCCAAGATCCCATCCCCATCTAAGCCCCCCTGCTCCTTGTCCCCTGACCGCCCCCTCTAGAGACCTCCCCATCCCTAATCTCCCCCAGGACCCCACCCCCTACACAACCCCCCTGCTCCCTGTCCCCTGACTGCCCCGACCCCATCCACACCCCTGGCCCGACAGGCTCCCCGGGACTCCCACACCCTATCCAACGCCCCTGTTCCCCGTCCCCTGACTGCCCTGCCCCCAGAACCTCCAAACCATCCAACCCGCCCTGCTCCCTGTCCCCGACCGCCCCCCCCCCCCCCCGAGACCCTCTGCCCCTTATCCAATCCCTCGGCCCCAGCCCGGCACCCTTAACACGCCACTCAGAGCAGCATGTCGGAGCCAGAAACACTGCCGTGCTGATCCACTGGAGTGCGCAACCCCGCCCCTCTAAGCGCTGCTTTACCGCATTATATCCAAATTCGTGTTATATCGGGTCGTGTTATATCGGGGTAGAGGTGTACCACCATTCAACAAATACCATTTCAAGTTAAGAATATATCATACATCTAAAAGCAACAAACAAAAATAAACAGATGTTTAGATAACTTATGCACACTGCTAAAAACTATTGAAAGAAACTGAAAGACCCACTATTCACGCTCACTCCTCATGCATGCACTGGTTTTACATAATACAACAACATAGTTTTTTGTATATAAAGAACATTAAAGGTTATAAAGTCAAGCAATCAAAAGTTAAGAAATGCAAGAATTAAGGCTCCTTGTGCAGCCTTAATTCGGCCCTCTTCCGCATATGCATTATGGTACAGCCTTTAATTTACATGAGCACATTGTTTTTTCCACTGGACTGGCCTCATTCAGTGCATAGGATGGACCTGCTCTGGAGATGAATCAGGGTTATGGAGTGAACTGCTCCCATCCAATCTTATTTTCCTTACTCCTCCACCCCAGCTGCTTATCGGAGTGTCTATGCCCAGCCAGTGCCAGTTCTCCCCCACACACCCTGGCTCATCAGATGTCTCCCCTCACCTTCCTTCCCCCACCACCCTGATTCCAGCCCCAATCTGCTTGCACACCCTCTCCCAATCTTCCCCCCCCCAGCCACTGGCTTCCAGATTCTTCTGGTTTCCCTCCCCAGCTCCCACTATCAGTCTCCTTGCCCAGCCAGTTCCAGTTTCCTTCACACCCACAAGCCTCTTCCCTTTCCTTGTCGCAAACTAGTTCCCCTTCCCCTCACAGGTTCAGCTTTATCCCCTCTGCATTTGAATCAGTCAGGCTCCTCCTTCACACTTCCCGGGCCCAGCAGAGGGGTCATCAAAAGCAGAAGAAAATCTCCCTGGCTCTCACTTCCAGTGCCCAAACCCAGCAGAGCATAGCAGCCCAAAGCTGCAATTGCAAGGAAAGCCCTGTTTAGCTCCAGACTGGAACATCCTCAATGGGAATGCAGTCTCCAGAGAATTTGGCTTCTAAAATTGTATCTCTATTGAGCACATACAAACTACAATTTTTCAAAGGCTTATAGCTTGGCCAAATTGGGACAGATATTCAGGAATGGGAAAAGGCACATTTTTGAGATGAAGGCTGCCCCATGCCCAATTTCACATATGCTCCAAAAAACATGGAGGTGCTCAGGGCGTCTTTAAAAAAAAAAAAAAAAAAAAACCACACAAGGAGTCCCGTGGCACCTTAAAGACTAACAGATTTATTTGGGCGTAAGCTTTCGTGGATGCATGGAGTGAAAATTACAGATGCAGGGATTATTATAGTGACACATGGACTCCTCCTGACAGTGCAAATGACAGACTGGACTTCTACATAGAGTGCTTCCGTAGACATGCACAGACAAATTGTGAACAAACAGCATCACTTGCCCCATAACTTCAGCGTACAGAATGCAACATCATCCACAGTCTCTGAAACAACTCTGACATTATAATCAAAGGAGCTGACAAAGGCGCTGCAGTCAGAATGAACAGGTCGGATTATGAACAGGAGGCTGCCAGGCAACTCTCCAACATCACAATGTACAAGCCACTATCCTCCAATCCCACTGAGTACCACCAAAAGAAACTACACCATCTGCTCAAGAAACTCCTTGCTATAGCACAGGAACAAATCTACATGGACACACCGACAGAGCTCTGACCAGGGGTATTCTATTTGATACCCAAGATCCATAAACCTGGACACCCTGGATGCCCCATCATCTCAGGCACTGGCACTCTTAAAGCAGAATTATCTGGCTATTTGGACTCTCTCCTCAGACCCTATGTTACCAACACTCCTAGCTATCTTCGAGACACCACAGTCTTCCTGAGGAAACTACAATGCATTGGTGATCTTCCTGAAAACACCATCCTGGCCAAAATGGATGTAGACGCTCTTTACACCAATATTCCACATGAGGATGGACTACAAGCTGTCAAGATCAGTATCCCTGATGGCTGAGCTTTGTGACTTTGTCCTCACCCACAACCATTTCAGATTTGGGGACAACTTACACCTTCAAGTCAGCAGCACTGCTATGGGTACCTGCATGGCCCCACAGTATGCCAACATTATTATGGGTGACTGAGAACGCTTCCTCAGCTCTCGCCCCCTAGTGCCCCTCCTCTACTTGCGCTACATTGATGACACCTTCATCATATGGACCCATGGGAAAGAGGCCTGTCAAATATAAAGGGAAGGGTAAACACCTTTAAAGTCCCTCCTGGCCAGAGGAAAAACCCTTTCACCTGTAAAGGGTTAAGAAGCTAGGATAACCTTGCTGGCACCTGAACAAAAGGACCAATGAGGAGACAAGATACTTTCAAAAGCTGGAGGGGGGAGAAAAAGGCTCTCTCTGTCTGTGTGATGCATTTGCCGGGAACAGAACAGGAATGGAGTCTTAGAACTTAGTAAGTAATCTAGCTAGATATGCATTAGATTCTGTTTTCTTTAAATGGCTGAGAAAATAAGCTGTGCTGAATGGAATGTATATTCCTGTTTTTGTGTCTTTTTGTTACTTAAGGTTTTGCCTAGAGGGATTCTCTATGTTTTGAATCTAACTACCCTGTAAGGTATTTACCATCCTGATTTTACTTTTTCTTCTATTAAAATTCTTTTAAGAACCTGATTGCTTTTTCATTGTTCTTAAGATCCAAGGGTTTGGGTCTGTATTCACCTATGCAAATTGGTGAGGATTTTTATCAAATCTTCCCCAGGAAAGAGGGTGTAGGGTTTGGGAGGATTTGGGGGGGAAAAGACGTTTCCAAGCGGGCTCTTTCCTGGTTATATATCTGTTAGACGTTTGGTGGTGGCAGCGATAAAGTACAAGGGTAAAAGGTAAAATAGTTTGTACCTTGGGGAAGTTTTAACCTAAGCTGGTAAAAATAAGCTTAGGGGGTTTTCATGCAGGTCCCCACATCTGTACCCTAGAGTTCAGAGTGGGGAAGGAACCTTGACAAGGCCCTTGAAGAATTCCACCTTGATTTCAACAATTTCCACCCCAGCATCAACTTCAGCCTGGACCAGTCCACACAAGAGATCCACTTCCTGGACACTACAGTACAAATAAGTGATGGTCACAAACACCACCCTATACCAGAAATCTACTGACTGCTATACTTACCTAAATGCCTCCAGCTTCCATCTAGGACACATCACATGGTACATTGTCTACAGCCAACCCCTAATATACAACCGAATCTGCTCCAATCCCTCAGACAGAGACAAACACCTACAAGATCTTTATCAAGCATTCTTAAAAACTACAATACCCACCTGGAGAAGTGAGGAAACAGAGTGAACAGAGCGAGACGGGTACCCAGGAGTCACCTACTACAGGACAGGCCCAACAAGGAAAACAGAACACCACTGGCCATCACATACAGCCCCCAGCTAAAACCTCTCCAGCACATCATCAATGATCTACAACCTATCCTGGAAAACGATTCCCCACTGTCAGAGGCCATGGGAGGCAGGCCAGTCTTCACTTACAGACAGCACCCAAACCTGAAACAAATACTCCCCAGCAACTACACACCACAGAAACACTAATCCAGAAATCAAGCCCTGTAACAAACCTTGTTGCCTACTCTGTCCCCACATCTACTCTAGCGGCACCATCAGAGGACCCAACCACAACAGCCACACCATCAGGGACTCCTTCACCTGCACATCTACTAATGCGATATATGTCATGTGCCAGCAATGCTCCTCTGCCATGTACATTGGCCAAGCCGGACAGTTTCTATGTAAAAGAATAAATGGACACAAATTGGACATCAGCAATGGTAACATACAAAACCCAGTAGGCGAAAACTTCAATCTTCCTGGACATTCTATAACAGATTTGGAAGTAGCTATACTTATACAAAAAAAACTTCAGAAACAGACTTCAAAGAGAAACAGCAGAACTAAAATTCATTTGCAAATTTAACACCATTAATTTGGGCTTGAATAGGGACTGGGAGTGGCTGGCTCACTACAAAAGCAACTTTCCCTCTCCTGGAATTGACACCTCCTCATCAATTATTGGAAGAGGACTACATCCACCCTGATTGAATTGGCCCTGTCAACACTGGTTCTCCTCTTGTGAGGTAACTCCCTTCTCTTCATGTACCAGTATAATAATGCCTGCATCTGTAATTTTCACTCCATGCATCTGAAGAAGTGTTTTTTTTTTTTTTTACACATGAAAGCTTATGCCCAAATAAATCTGTTAGTCTTTAAGGTGCCACGGGACTCCTTGTTGCTTTTGTGGATACCCCCGATACTTTAAACATGGCAAAACAACGTATTTCTGCCTAGCCCTATACTTGAAATAGCTAGAGCATTTTGGCTAAAATCTTCCAAAGGAAAAAAAAAAATTCAAGCTAAGGCAGAAAATTAGCATGCAAAATCTCAGTCTAAACTCAGGCTGTCAAGCGATTAAAAAAATTAATCGCGATGAATCACACTGTTAAACAATAGAATACCATTTAGATTTTTTTATTACAAATATTCGCACTGTAAAAAACAACAAAAAAAACAGTATTTTTAAATTCACCTAATACAAGTACTGTAGTGCAATTTCTTTATCATAGAAGTTGAACTTACAAATGTAGAATTATGTACAAAAAATAAACAATGTAAAACTTCAAGTCCACTCAGTCCTACTTCTTGTTCAGCCAATCGTTCAGACTAACAAGTTTGCTTACATTTTGCAGGAGATAATGCTGCTCGCTTCTTGTTCACAATGTCACCTGAAAGTGAGAACAGGTGTTCTCATGGCACTGTTGTAGCCAGCATCACAAGATATATACATGCCAGATGCACTAAAGATTCATATGTCCCTTCATGCTTCAACCACCATTCCAGAGGACATGTGTACACACTGATGATGGGTTCTGCTTGATAACGATCCAAAGTAGTGAGGACTGACTCATGTTCATTTTCATTATCTGAGTCAGATGCCACCAGCAGAAGGTTGATTTTCTTTTTTGGTGGTTCGGGTTCTATAGTTTCTGCATCAGAGTGTTGTTCTTTTAAGGTGTCTGAAAGCATGTTCCACACCTCGTCCCTCTCAGATTTTGGAAGACACTTCAAATTCTTAAATCTTGGATCAAGTGCTGTAGCTATCTTTAGAAATCTCACATTCGTACCTTCTTTGCGTTTTGTCAAATCTGCAGCGAACGCGTTCTTAAAATGAACAACGTGCTGAGTCACCATCTGAGTCTACTATAACATGAAACATATGGAAGAATGCAGGTAAAATAGAGCAGGAGACATACAATTCTCCCCAAGGAGTTCAGCCACAAATTTAATTAACACATTATTTTTTAATGAGTGTCATCAGCATGGAAGCATGTCCTCTGGAATGGTGGCCAAAGAATGAAGGCATACAAATGTTTAGCATATTTGGCACATAAATATCTTGCAATGCCAACTACAAAAGTCCCCTGTGAACACCTGTTCTCACTGTCTGGTGACATTATAAATAAGAAGTGGGCAGTATTATCTGCCGTAAATGTAAACAAACTTGTTTGTCTTCGCAATTGGCTGAACAAGAAGTAGGACTGAGTGGACTTGTAGGCTTTAAAGTTTTACATTGTTTTGTTTTTGAGTGCAGTTATGTAACAAAAAAAAAAATCTACATTTGTAAATTGCACTTTCCCAATAAAGAAACTGCATTACAGAACTTGTATGAGGTGAATTGAAAAACACTGTTTCTTTTATCATTTTACAGTGCAAATATTTGTAATAAAAATAAATATAAATTGAGCAGTGTACACTTTGTATTCTGTGTTGTAACTGAAATCAATATATTTGAAAATGTAGAAAAACATCCAAAACATTTAATACATTTTAATTGGTATTCTGTTTAACAATGTGATTAAAACGGCTATTAATCACGATTTGTTTTATTAATCACTATTAATCGCAATTAATTTTTTTGAGTTAATCATATGAGTTAACTGCAATTAAATCAACAATCCTAGTCTAAACAGTTGAAATTTTGCAAAGTTATATGACTGAAAACAGGATTTCATAATGGGGCATGTCAGGCAACCTTAATGAGAAATTACTCACCTTCTGCAGTAACTGGAGTTTTTGAGATGTGTACTCCTATGGGTACTCCATTTCAGATGCACATACCTCCCTGACCTTTGATCGGAGTGCATGTGTCCCGACATCTTTGATTGGAGAGTTTTGCCAGCAGTGTCATTTGGCCTGCACATCTTCATGCCCCATTCTGAGAGCATACACGGCTGCTCAGGCAAACCTCCTTCAGCTCCTTCTCTACCACAAAGTCCGAAAGAGGAAGTATAGGGGATGGAGGGCAGGTAGTGGAGTAATAATGCGGGGGGGGGGGTGTCACATCTCACAGAATACCAGTTACTGCAAAAGGTGTGTAACCTCTCCTTCAAGTAGCATCCCTATGGGTCCTCCACTTCAGGTGACTCTCCATGAGGAGGAGGAAGCTTGGAACTTAAGATGTAATCAGGCATTTTGGGTTACAAAACACAAGCTGACATGTACCCCAACAGCTGGAAGACAATTCCTTCTTGAGAGGTTTGAGTGTTGAGCTGAATCTTTGAGATAACGTGCTGTACAATGAGAAATCCGTTGGCAGGTAGGTGTAAACTGCCTGCCACCACATCCAGAGGAGCCACTATGAAATCTACCCAAGATACTGGTGCAAAAAAGGACTTCAAGATTTTGTTGGAGGCCAATACTGTAGAATAACAAGCTTGTTGTTTGTACTGCCAACCATACCTCTTGATAAGATCAGCCCCTAGAAAACCAATCATTAAGGGGAACAGAAAACAATTATCCCTAAATGACAAAGAGAGGTGACTACAACTGCCATGATCTTTGAAAATACCCTTGGGGCAGAGGAGAAGCCAAAAAGGATGATACTGTACAAGTACTGGTCATGGTTAACTATGAAGCAAAGAAATCACTTGTGAAAGGGATGAATCACAACATGAAAATAGGCATCTTGAAGGTCAAGAGATGCAAACCAACTACAGGAATCTAGGGAGGGAATTAGCTGCAAGGGTCACTGTGACCGGTTCCCCCTGGGGTGCCACCTGGAACTGGGGTACCACTGAGTCCTCTGACGCACCAGCCTGGGCTCCCTCTCACACTGTGCTGCTGTGACAAGCTGCAAAGCCCTCCAGCCTGGACTTTCACCAGCATTCACAAGGGGAGGGACATACCCAGCTGCAGTTACACGCAGGCTCTCTAACCACCAGCTTCCCAGCCTAAGACCCCAGAGCGTACCATCCTGCCCTAGTCAAATCTGGCCAGTATATGGGTTTAATACCTGGTCCTGCTCTCCCTCAATGTGATGAGAACAATATACACTTGTGGTAACCAAGCAGAGATTTTCCCCAAGCACTCTAGTCAAATCTCACTGGTTTGGACTAAAACATAAAATAAGTTTATTAACTACAAAAGACAGATTTTAAGTGATAGTAAACAGATCAAACCAGATTACCTAGTAAATAAACACAAGCTAAGTCTGAGATACTAGAAAGATAAGATATAAACTAGCAAATTCACACCCTGACTGATGAGACAAGCAGACTGCAGAGTCTTATTGGACAAACTGCACTTGCTTTACAGCTTGGAATCTCCAGGTCGTTCATACACAGGCTAGAAATTCCTTTAGACTGGGTCCAGCACTTCCCCCACAGTTCAGCCTTTGTTCCTCAGATGCTTCCAGGTGTCTTCTTGTGTGGGGAGTGAAGAACCACAGATGATGTCACTCCCTGCCTTATATAGCTTTTGCATATGGTGGGAACCCTTTGTTTCAAAGCTCAGTTCCCAGACCACTTTGTGAAAAAATACTGACATCCCAAGACAGAGTCCAGAATCATGTGGCCTGGTCACATGTCCTTGTAGAGTGATAGCAGTCATTACTTACAGGCTGCCTGGAGCGTTTTCAGGAAGGCTCACCAGGTGGGAGATAAGCTTCTCCTAAGGTCTATTGTTTTCCCTAATGGCTCATTGCCCTGAATAGGCCCTTCCCAACCAGCTTTCTAGACTGAAACCATCTCGTCTAGTGATAGTTACACAGCTGTAACTATATCTGAAGTACAGTCAGTATTTATAACTTCAGATACAAAAATGATACATGCATACAAATAGGATAATCATTCAGCAAATCATAACTTTTTCAATGACACCCCACATGACTCATCTTCTACAAAATGCATCATAATTATGCCATAATCCTATCATAATATCACTATGAAGAATATGGGATGCAAGTATCACAGTCACCATCCTGAATTTCTGCTGTTTTACAGCTGTTCAGACAGCTAAGATCTAACATTGCTCTCCACTTCTGTTCTTTTTCAGAACAAGAGAGCACTTGGAATACAACCTTTTCCTTTGCTGAACTGGTTTGATAGCTCTTAAGTGAAGAGAATCAACCTCCTGTCTGAGCAACTGATCGTGACAAAGGTCCCTGAAAAGGGGCAAGGGAGTGAGAGAGGTAAAATGGATGAGGGGGATAACCAGATTTTACAACTTCAAAAACCCATTTGTCAGATGTTATGCTTTCCCACGCAGGTCAATTGAAACAGGCGGTACCCAAAGGGAGGAAGGAGGTTGGGATGGTGCAGCAGTGGTGAGCTGCAGGTGGTCCAGACTCTCAAGCAAACCACTTAAACTGGCAGTTGGATAATGCAGAAAGGCTGGGAAGAGGTAGCTCTGAAAATAGCTGGCTTCTTTTTTACATATCTAGGCCTCTTGGCTGGTGGTTTGGGTACTCTATGGAAAGTAAATGAATGTGCTGGGTGAGATCTCTGTGCTGTCTGAGACCTGCTAAGCTTTCTCTTATTCACAGGCATATAGATCTTAAGGAATCTGAATGTGGCCCTTGAGTCCTTCCAGGTGTAAGGGGAGCCATTGGTCAACTCTGCAAACAGTGACACAGTGGATCTTACTTCAGATAGTTGTTTCGCACCAGTAAGTAACAGGGATTCCAGCTCATTGGAGACAAGTGGTCCTTCGAGAATCTAAACTCCTGCAGTACCAATGGTATACAAGCAGAGGAGAGATGAGATCATGTGGAAGTCAGCTTTGGTACCACTGCTATGGACACAGTGTTTAGTGTAAGAATGTCCAGAGTCAGACTACATCAGTACCAATGAAGTAGTACACAATGATAGTATAGTTACCGGGGGTGGGGAGAGGTTATAGTAGGATCCAGTGGTGCAGACTTTTGAGGAAGAACCTCTATTAGCCTGGGTACAGCTATACGAAGTTCAAGAGGTCCTTGGTACCAAATCCCATTTTATAGTAGGGCACTCAGAGGACACAGACACCCTCATTGTACTGGAGTAGAGTCAGAGTTTCTATGGAACTCCCCTTAGGACCTGAGGTCTCCAGAGCCTTCTTGCAAGTCAGTGACCAAGATTTCTTAGGACAGCTAATACTCCTACATTTCTTATCAGTACCCAGAAACTTAGAATGTGAAGTTCTCTGTATCATCTACACCAATGCAGATGCTGTCGTGCCTGACGCTTTCAGTGTCCAAGACCCGGAGGTGCACAGTACAGCAAGCTTATATCCTCGAGGCTCTCAGTGACCGAGATCATGAGGTAGATGGGGACTTGTGTACTCTGTGTGTGTGGAGGCGGGGGGGGGGAGGGGGCAGATCTCAGAACCCAGATCTGAAGCCAGTCTGAAGGCTTGCTCCATCATCAGTAATTTAAATTTGATCTCCCTGTTTTCCCCAAGATCTGCTTTTGAAGGAAATGCAGATTTTGCATTTACTGGGGATAGGAGTGTCTCCCAAACAGTGGAGGCACTGAGAATGAGAGTTACTGACCTGGACAGATTCCTGGCAGAAAAGGCATCTTAAAAACCAGGGATCCTGGCATACCTCCCAAAAAAGTCCAGAATAACCACCTTCAATGTGGGGAAGGGACAATGGTTAACAACCAACATGTGAAACTAACATTAATTATCCTAACTACACTTATTGAATTGAAGGGAACAGGCACAATCTGTGCTCTCTCTCAGGTCAAAAGGCTGGATGTGAAGGGGAAGGAACTGAATGGGGTTTGCCCATGCAGCCTTATGTTTTTGGAACAACGCATGGCACATGGATGAGCCAGACATTGGTACCAAAAATACCTCATCAAAAGGGAGAGTGGCACATTTGCACCTAAAGTGAAGTACCCATAGGGACACTACTCAAAGAAGTAGTGGTGCTACCAGTCCCACCTATTTTAGATCCCTGGTGTACCAAACACAATCAAGTTAGCCAGGCCAAGGTCCTGTTGTTTAAGGTAGTTTTGCATCATTTCCTAACTAGCTATGCTTTAGGCATCAAAAATTGCTGACCAGCTTGTCATAGGTTAGATATCACATGACCGTGTCACCTAAAACACAGCAATTTCAGTACAGAACAACTATGATTTAGAACAAAAAATACACTATTGAAAACATTACTCACATGGCCTGCAAGTTTATGAGCTGAACTGTAAGAAGGAAAGTGTGGAAAGAAAATGGCAAAGAGTGAGGCAGGGTGAATCACCAGTCCCTGACGAAGAAGATATATTTTCTCTAGATTTTAACAAATAATTTTTTACACTAGTCTTAATCGCTCTCTGTAATACCCTACAAGATCAGGTTTGGACAAAGATTAAATGGACAGTAAAATAAATGTCAAAATCAAAGCAATTTAATTTATTTGGAAAGGAAATTGGAAGTTGGTTAGGAAGAGCAAAATCTAAAAGCAGCTGATGTGACAAAGAACAAGTTTAAATAGTAGCAAAACACAGTAATTTATATATAAACTTGCAAACAGGAAGTTGTAATTATATGAATTATTCTCATCTGAGATCATGCACATGGTAAAAATGCACTTGCATTCCAAAGACTGTGCGCCTTGGAAGAAAAAAAACCAGATGCTGCAATATTAATTCCCAGAAATCAGAGATACATCCTGTAACGTAATAGTAAATAATGTACTGTGTCACTTTTACGAACCAAAAGCAGCACATTATGACTAGATACAATTAAAATACTGAAATTCAAGACTTCCAGACACTGGACTCATGCACCAATACATACTATAGTTGCATAATATCGTTCATCTCAAATTATTTCAAAATATGTATTTTATTTATCCAGGAGTCTAGACACACATTAACATATGTTAAAAAAATTAATGACCTGTACAAACCAGAACAAACCCAGAAGCTTTAGCCCTCCCCGAATCAGAAAACAGAAAGTCAAAAACAAACATTAGCCTCTTCCGACACATGCACAAAGCAGCCCTCAGAGCCTCTTTACTCCTCTTCTACTTAAAAATCTTTAAAAAGTGAGCTTTGAAGCATGCCCTGAAAGTTAACAGATTTTGGCTATTCGGAACAAAGTCTTTGCACCAACCACAGAAAGGCATTTTCTTCTGGGATGGGACATAATTAACGATAAACATTGCATAACATCACTATACAACCATTCTAAGTCCTGAAAAGAATAAAACCACATATAACTGAAATTTCAGGGAACACTTAATTACCCTAATTAGAATTTGACCAGGGCTCCGGAACTGAATCTCTTATAAATGCAGTTTTTTATGCCAGTCAACATGTGAGATTACACACTATAAAATAATATGATTTTTTGAGACTATTGGATTTTGGTTGTTTGTATTGTTAGTTTATGACTCCAATATGAGATATATATATATATATAATTTCTGTTTTACGTAGAAAGCATATTATATGCTTTCCCTGTCTACTCCTACACCAGATCAAGCCTTATATGACAATTTCAAACTGAGCCACGTCTTTCTTTTGACATCATCCCCCTCCAACAAAAGCAGAGTGCTAATGCTGGTTAATTTGTTTCAAAAAGACCAATTGTGCGCATATGCAGGATTACTATTTCATGTAATCTCAGATACTATTTTTAGAATTATAAAACCATTTGATTTTAAAATATAGAAATATAATACTGTATGTTCTTTGTTACTATAGGTTTAATTTTTCAATAATTTATACATTCTGAAGAGGGGCTTTTTTGAGGTCAGAGTTAACACATTTGTCTCTGTACAAGCACAGGGCCCACTTGTTTCATTGGTAAACCACTGGAGATTGATGGTATATCAACAAAACAGGTGTCCCCCTTTCTATATGGTATAGAGATAATAGAGTCATAAAAATGTAGGTCTTGAAAGAATCTTGACAGATCATCTAGTCCAGTCCCCTGCATTGAGGCAGGGCAAAGTATACCTAAACCACCCTCGCAAGTGTGTGTGTCTACACTGTTCTTAAAAACATTCAATGACAAGGATTCCACAACATCCCTTAAAAGCCTATTCCAGTACTTAACTATCCTTTTAGAATTTTTTTTCTAATACCTAACCTAAATCTCGCTGCTGCAGATTAAGCCAGTCACTTCTTGTTTTACCTTCAGTGGACATAGGAGAACTGACCACCATCCTCTTTATAATAGTCCTTACCACTTCTGAAGGCTTATCAGGTCCACCCTTTGGTCTTGAGGTAAGAAGGCAAACATACCCAGTTTTTTTAACCTTTCCTCATCAGTCTGGTTTTCTAAATCTTTTTATCATTTTTTATTGCTTTTCTTTGGACTCTCTCCAATTTGTCCACATCATTCATAAAATGGGGCACTCGGAACCATGCACAGTACATCAGTTGACGCCTAACCAGTGCCAAGAAGAGAGGGACAATTACCTTATGTGTCTTACATACAACATTCCTATTAATACATCCCAGAATGATATCAGCTCTTTTTGCAACTGCATCACATAGTGAATATCAAATGAGTTAACAAAAGACCCTCAAATCCTTTTTAGCAGTATTATCCCTTAGCCAGTTTTCCCCATTTTGTAGTTGTGCATTTGATTTTGCCTTCTTAAATGTATTACTTTGCACTTGTCTTTATTGAATTTCATCGGCACTTTGAATTCTAATCCTATCCTCAAGATCTTGCAACCCCTCAAGCTTGGTGTCATTCTCAAATTTTCTAAACATATTCCCCACTCCATTATCCAAGTCATTTATGAAAATATTGAATAGTACCGGACCCTGGACTGACCCCTGGCAGGATCTCACTAGATTTACCCTCACAGTTTGACAGCAAACACTAACTACTCTTTGGTCTCTCAAACAGTTGTGAACCTATCTTGGAGTAATTTCATCCAGACTCCATTTCTCTAGTTTGTTAACAACAAGGTCATCTGGAACTAAGTCAACAGCCTTACTAAAATCAAGATACATTACATCTGTAACTTCTATCCACTAGACCAATAGCCCTCACAAAGAAGGAAATTATGTTGGTTTGGCAGGAGTTGTTCTTGAAAAATGCATGTTGGCTATTACTTATGCTATTATCCTCTAGGTTCTTACACATTGATACCTGGAAAGATATTGGAACAATTTATTAGAAAAATCAAAGTTAGACCAATCACAAGCCTATCATTGCTCAGGGTCCTCTTTGTTCCCCTTTTTTAAAGCTAGGTTCTATGCTTGCCCTTCTCCAGTCCATTGGGACCTCACCTATCCATGAGTTCTCAAAGAAAATTGCTAATGATTCTGAGATTGCATCACCTAGCTCCTAAATACCCTAAGATGAATTTCATCAGGCAGATGGCCTGCAACAGAGGTGTACGGTGCACCCGAATCAGAGTGCCGTTGATAATGCTCCAGATTGGACATACTGCAACCCAGAATTTTTGAAGTACTATTTTGAAGCATGGTAAAAATGTTGTAGTTTTGACACCAGAGAACTTTCTGTATCACCACACTACCCTTGAAGTTTCAAACTGAAGTGCATTGATAAGCTGAGTTTCAGCCAAACTTGTCCACTAAGGTACTGTGTATGGTAAGTAAGCTTTTACCTCCAACATGAAAATTATCCTCAGGCAACTAATAGCTGGTGGAATCTAATAAGCAAGTACTGGGTATTCTACTGTTGGAGAACATTAATGTCTCAGTGTCAAGCAAGCAGGTGTTGTTTCCATAAAGACAGCAATTGTTCCACCACTGTTCAAGAAACCATTTCCTAATGCTGACAGTTTTGCGAGTTAAGAGTATTTCTGAACCTCCTTTTTTGGATAAGGTTATTGACAAAATGAAAAGGAGGACTTGTGGCACCTTAGAGACGAACATATTTATTTGAGCATAAGATTTCGTGAGCTACAGCTCACTTCATCGGATGCATTCAGTGGAAAATACAGTGGGGAGAGAGTTATATACACAGAACAGGAAACAAATGGGTGTGTTACCACACACACTGTAACGAGAGTGATCAGGTAAAGTGAGCTATTACCAGCAGGAGAGCAGGGGGCAACCTTTTGTAGTGATAATCAAGGTGGGCCATTTCCAGCAGTTGACGAGAACCTCTGAGGAATGGTCGGGGGGGGGGGGGGAATAAACATGGGGAAATAGTTTTACTTTGTGTAATGACCCATCCACTCCCAGTCTTTATTCAGGCCTAAGTTAATTGTATCCAGTTTGCAAATTAATTCCAATTCAGCAGTCTCTCTTTGGAGTCTGTTTTTGAAGTTTTTTTGTTGAAGAATTGCCACTTTTAGGTCTGTAATCGAGTGACCAAAGAGACTGAAGTGTTCTCTGACTGGGTTTTGAATGTTATAATTCTTGACGTCTGATTTGTGTCCATTTATTCTTTTACATAGAGACTGTCCAGTTTGGCCAATGTACATGGCAGAGGGGCATTGCTGGCACATGATGGCAATATATCACATTGGTAAATGTGCAGGTGAACGAGCCTCTGATAGTGTGGCTGATGTGATTAGGCCCTTTGATGGTGTCTCCTGAACAGATGTGGACACAGCTGGCAACAGGCTTTGTTGCAAGGATAGGTTCCTGGGTTAGTGGTTCTGTTGTGTGGTTGCTGGTGAGTGAGTATTTGCTTCAGGTTGGGGAGCTGTCTGTAAGCAAGGATTGGCCTGACTCCCAAGATCTGTGAGAGTGAGGGATTGTCCTTCAGGATAGGTTGTAGATCCTTGATGATGAGCTGGAGAGGTTTTAGTTGGGGGCTGAAGGTGATGGCTAGTGGCGTTCTGTTATGTTCTTTGTTGGGCCTGTCCTGGAGCAGGTGACTTCTGGGTACTCTTCTAGCTCTGTCAATCTGTTTCTTCACTTCAGTAGGTGGGTATTGTAGTTGTAAGAATGCTTGATAGAGATCTTGTAGGTGTTTGTCTCTGTCTGAGGGGTTGGAGCAAATGCTGTTGTATCGTAGAGCTTGGCTGTAGACAATGGATCGTGTGGTGTGGTCTGGATGAAAGCTGGAGGCATGTAGGTAGGCATAGCGGTCAGTAGGTTTCCGGTATAGGGTGATGTTTATGTGACCATCGCTTATTAGCACTGTAGTGTCCAGCAAGTGGATCTCTTGTGTGAACTGCTCCAGGCTGAGGTCGATGGTGGGATGGAAATTGTTTAAATCATGGTGGAATTCCTCAAGGGCTTCTTTTCCATGGGTCCAGATGATGATGAAAGTTATCATCAATGTAGCGCAAGTAGAGTAGCGGCGTTAGGGGACGAGAGCTGAGGAAGCGTTGTTCTAAGTCAGCCATAAAAATGTTGGCATACTGTGGGGCCATGCAGGTACCCATGGCAGTGCCGCTGATTTGAAGGTATACATTGTCCCCAAATGTAAAATAGTTATGGGTAAGGACAAAGTCAAAGTTCAGCCACCAGGTTTGCCGTGACATTATCGGGGATGCTGTTCCTGACGGCTTGTAGTCCATCTTTGTGTGGAATGTTGGTGTAGAGAGCTTCTACATCCACAGTGGCTAGGATGGTGTTTTCAGGAAGATCACCGATGGATTGTAGTTTCCTCAGGAAGTCAGTGGTGTCTCGAAGATAGCTAGGAGTGCTGGTAGCGTAGGGCCTGAGGAGGGAGTCTACATAGCCAGACAATCCTGCTGTCAGGGTGCCAATGCCTGAGATGATGGGGCGTACAGGATTTCCAGGTTTACGGATCTTGGGTAGCAGATAGATTACCCCTGGTCGGGGTTCCAGGGGTGTGTCTATGCAGATTTGATCTTGTGCTTTTTCAGGGAGTTTCTTGAGCAAATGATATAGTTTCTTTCGGTAACCCTCAGTGGGATCAGAGGGTAATGGCTTGTAGAAAGTGGTGTTGGAGAGCTGCCGAGCAGCCTCTTGTTCATATTCCGACCTATTCATGACGACGACAGCACCTCCTTTGTCATCCTTTTTGATTATGAAGTCAGAGTTGTTTCTGAGGCTGTGGATGGCATTGTGTTCTGCATGGCTGAGGTTAGGCCCAACAAAGAAAACAACAGAACGCCACTAGCCATCACCTTCAGCCCCCAACTAAAACCTCTCCAGCGCATCATCAAGGATCTACAACCTAGCCTGAAGGACAATCCCTCACTCTCACAGATCTTGGGAGTCAGGCCAGTCCTTGCTTACAGACAGCTCCCCAACCTGAAGCAAATACTCACTCACCAGCAACCACACAACAGAACCACTAACCCAGGAACCTATCCTTGCAACAAAGCCTGTTGCCAGCTGTGTCCACATCTGTTCAGGAGACACCATCAAAGGGCCTAATCACATCAGCCACACTATCAGAGGCTCGTTCACCTGCACATTTACCAATGTGATATATTGCCATCATGTGCCAGCAATGCCCCTCTGCCATGTACATTGGCCAAACTGGACAGTCTCTATGTAAAAGAATAAATGGACACAAATCAGACGTCAAGAATTATAACATTCAAAACCCAGTCGGAGAACACTTCAATCTCTTTGGTCACTCGATTACAGACCTAAAAGTGGCAATTCTTCAACAAAAGAACTTCAAAAACAGACTCCAAAGAGAGACTGCTGAATTGGAATTAATTTGCAAACTGGATACAATTAACTTAGGCCTGAATAAAGACTGGGAGTGGATGGGTCATAACACAAAGTAAAACTATTTCCCCATGTTTATTCCCCCCCACCCCGGACCGTTCCTCAGAGGTTCTCGTCAACTGCTGGAAATGGCCCACCTTGATCATCACTACAAAAGGTTCCCCCCCGCTCTCCTGCTGGTAATAGCTCACCTTACCTGACCACTCTCGTTACAGTATGTGTGGTAACACACCCATTTGTTTCCTGTTCTCTGTGTATATAAATCTCCCCACTGTATTTTCCACTGAATGCATCCGATGAAGTGAGCTGTAGCTCACGAAATCTTATGCTCAAATAAATCTGTTAGTCTCTACGGTGCCACAAGTCGTCATCCTCTTTTTGCAGATACAGACTAACATGGCTGCTACTCTGAAACCTGTTATTGACAAAGTTGAGCATGGTTTGCCTTTAAACCTTTCACTGTGCTATTAGGTAAGGGTATGAATCAGAAATGGTGTTTATATGTCCTTGGATTTAAATGTCTAATCGCAACAAGAAAAAGGCAGGTTTCTATGCTCATTCTTTCAGCTCTTTCAATTATCTTCAGTGCCTTTCATTGAGATCCACACTAATTCTGAATGAGATAAAAATCAATTATTTGAATGTTTTCCCCCATTCCCATTCCCCCCATCAGATGTAGTGGCAGTGTACATCTGCCCACATGGGAGCTTCTGGATTCTATCGCCCCTCATTTTGGCATATGAAACTCTACTACATAAGTTATACATTTTCATCTGTGATGACATCAGTATATCATCTCTCTTTGGTCACAACAAGATGATGTGATCTTGGATTCCTCAGTACCTGGTTTAGACCAAGGTTTGGATTTAAGCAATCTGAATGATAATCTAGGAGAGACAAAGATGGTCATCATTTGCTGGAAAGCAAGGGAAAATACTTGAAAATGGTGGCAGAGGTGCTGTCTCTCACCCTTTCTGAAAAAGTAATTCCCTCCTTTCTCAAATAAGTTCACTATCTGGGGCTCTTCGGGATCCTTGATTGCTCCTGGAGTCCCACAAGACATTGATAGAAAGAAGCATCCTTTCCATCTGCATTTGTGACCATTTCCCTTCACTGTCATTCATACAGATAGAACAAGGAATAATGGTCTAAAGTTGCAGTGGGGGAGGGTTTAGGTTGGATATTAGGAAAAACTTTTTCACTAGGAGGGTGGTGAAGCACTGGAATGGGTTACCTAAGGAGGTGGTGGAATCTCCTTCCTTAGAGGTTTTTAAGGTCAGGCTTGACAAAGCCCTGGCTGGGATGATTTAGTTGGGGATTGGTCCTGCTTTGAACTGGGGGTTGGACTAGGTCCCTTCCAACCCGGATATTCTATGATACCTTTATGGTCTACTGGCAGGACTATGTTAATGTAAGACTACCCAGAAGATAACTCTGAATCTTCAGCTACGGCTAAAATACAGTTGATCAGTTGTTTATCAGTGTCAGCTGCAGGCAACACGCAGCTAACAACTATTCTTAAAAAGCTGCAACAGCCTACAGTTTGTCTTTAGGTGCAATTCAAAGAGTTTAAGTTTGATAATTTGGGCCCTCGCTACCAGAAACAGCACTTCACTCCCTATACACACACCACAGAAACAGACAATTTTACTAATACTCATAAGATTCAAACATCTGGGGACTGAATGTAAGGCATTCTCTGTAAAGGGCCCTGCAGGTCATGGTATTTGGTTCATTTATTCACTCAATTTTTCTTTTTCTTTTTTTTTTTTTTTGGGGGGGGGGGAAGGAGTGGAAGAGCTAATTGTAGAGAGGATGTTGAGCTTTTTTGCATTCAAGAAATTCATCTAAGTTTGATTTTGTTAAGGTGTTTATTGGTTTTAATTTTTGCACAGGTGCTAACAGCTTGCTCAGTAGGTATATTTGCAAGTGAAAAAAATTCAAGGATTTTAATATTTTGAGGTCTGTTTTCACGAAAAGTTAATATTTTCTGTACTCCACTGTGTTAGGGCCAAAAAACAGGAGTTTTGCACCATTCATTACTGAGAAGCCCAGCACAGAATCTCATCTAATATGGCAGTTACACACAGAAGGTGCAGAACATATTTTCAAAAGGACAGAATGAGAGCAAGGAAAAAAAAAAAGATGAAAGTAGGGAGGAAACTACTGCAAGACTCTCTCTATTTTTCATTACATTTTTTTTTCCTGCTAACACTGTCGTAACACCCTCTGTAAAACGTACATTTATTCTGAAGTATATCTTCCACCATTATTTAAAATGACCTCAATGTAGATTTTTAAGTTGGAACAGTCTCTTTCCACTTCAATATTAATAGATGTTCAACTTTTCCTTTTTCTTTTAAGTTCGTTTTACAGTATGGTTTGACATGTTCATGTGTCTTTTTAGTTTCTCTCTTTCATTTATACACACACACACACCCCCCAATCTTGCAAGAGCAGTTGGCCATGAGATTTTTTACACATTTCATATTATTTGAGAACATTCTTCTGCAGTGCTTTTACGTTTGCCTAGTGGTGCAACAGATTTCTGAGATGACAAAACCACTACCTATATAAACATTCCCCTAAACACAGAAGATCTTGTTTTTAAAGTATGATATATTTAAAATACCTAGGTTAACTTGTACTAAGTTATTCACACTTATATTAGTTACAAACTACATTTGAGCTTCCCTTGGAAATTTTCCACAGCTGTATTTTCATGTCCTACTTTTATGTCTCTTTGCAGACTGATTGCACTGGCCCTTAGGGAGTCTCTTTGTACACAGTGGACCAAATTCAACACCACTATATTGCTTCACCAACTTCAATAATGTTGTGGCTGCTTACCTCCAGGTTAATATAACCCATTAAAAGGGGTATCCATATAACAAGAACCTTATTAAGAGCCGGTGCTATTTTACTTATAAGAATTTAAACTACTTTGTTTTTAATAATTTATGTAATCTTGCTTTTCTACCAAACCTATGAGGAAATAAGAAAAAGCAAAATGTTAAAATGTAGGTTGGAAACAAAAGGGACACAAATATAAATATTAATTCATTTAAGAAGCATGCATGGTGGTAGGTTGTTTTCTTTCAATTCAAGTTTCGCCTCGGTATGACACAACAACTGCATTAGTCTGATCTTGTTTGGTTCTTCTCCTAGCAATCAGTGCAGCAAAGTCAGGCATCAACGTTGATTTTTTTTTTTTTTTTTAAAGTCTGTCAGGATCTTAATGTCATTGTCCGTATTTTTTGTGGGGGAAGTACAGATTTACAGACTCTCTTCAAAGTTCCCAAAAGGAACTTTTGCAAGTTTTCTTCTTTCTTCCAACCACACCTTAGTGTAGGATTCCTCTAAGCTCTATTTGTTATTGCTCCCGTTAACTGTGTATGCGAGCCCACTGGTAGACAGGGAGAACAAAGGGTCAAGCTGGGCCTCAGGGATGTAAGTGCTGAGTCTGAGACACAGCAGACAGAGCAAGCAATGCTTCTGCTTTCCTGTAAATTAGCTGAGATTTGAACATGGATTAAAGCAGGCTATCTGCTTGAAGTGTGTGTGATGGTGGAATGCTCTTATCTCCATAACTGAGGGAATTTATCTACCTTTCATCCAGCGGTCTGCTTCTGGATTTGCACGTGATAGGGTTAAAATGTTTCCCCCCTCACCTCCCAGCTCTATGAATCCAGACCTTTCCACTAACCTCCACTCTATTGTAATTTCTAGGCTGAATTAAGACTGAAATGTACATGTGACTAAAGCTGAAGGACACACAAAGCTATAGCGGACTGCATATTTGCTTGGTAGTGCTAACAATCAGGGAACATATCAAGCCTGTTATTCAACTATGCTAGATTATAAATAGTTTTCAGAAACAGCTACCAGACATCCTCTTTCCCCAGTAGCTGCCACAATTATAAGCTTGAAAACTTAAGCTACTCATCCCTCAAATTTAATTATCTGTGGTCCAACAGCACGGCATCAATGGAGGGTCCTCCATTCTAATGATTCCTTCTCCAAATGATCAGATAGAGAATGCATTTGGTGACCTATAGTGTATGCTGCAAGTCTCCTCTTCTCTCATGCTTTTACCTGAGGATAGCAAAGCTAGGTACATTTAATTTTAGGAACTATTTTTGAAATAATGTGCGTTTTATAATGTGTTTCTGCACCAGAGTTAGAATATTAAGTAAATCAAATAAACACAGAAAAGCAGGCTGTACAAGATAAGCAAGTAAGATCATCAACTGTTTAGGACCCCTAAAAATAGACTGAATAATGTAAGCAAGAACAATTTGAGCCATTTCTTTAAGTTTACCAATTTTGTTAATAAACTATTCCAGTTCAAACTGTCATTTTAATTTTCAAATTTTATACTTGGATGGCATTCAAGAACGAGAAATATCCTATGCTTCATGTACAAAAACTGTTCCGATCTACTTTGTAAAGATGTGATAACTTAATTGTTTTATTAACAAACCACAGTAGCTGGTTCATAAAAGTCAAGAATAATGTTATATAAGTAAATAAGTGTAGTAATAGTCTCAGTAGTATTTGCAAATGCATTAGAACAGTGGTTTTCAACCTTTTTTCATATGAAGGCACTTAGACATTTCAAATGGAGGTACGGATCCCTTTTCAAATCTTAGACATGGTCTGCGGACCACAGGCTGGAAATCAGTGCATTAGAACAAAGTCAGTGTGTGTAACAGCATCACTCAATATCAGAACAAATGTAAAAAGCAACACCTAAAACTAAGAACCCACTACTCTTAAGTACAATACAAATCAAGTGCTGCTTCTCAACAGAAATAAGTTCTGAGTTCATGAAAGTAGTCTGCTGTTCACAATATCCAAATATTGTATATTTGTTTCATACCAATTTTGTCCTTAACCATTTGCAAATGCTGTTTTCCTGCATATATAGTGCAGAAGATGACAATATTGCTCCATTTGGTTTTGGACCAGCATCAGTGATATCAGCGGTAACGTGCACATTTTTGGAATGTGCCAGTTAACCCCAGCACAACAACAAAAAGGCCATTTAAAAACAACACTAAATTTGAAGAATGTTAACATCCAGATCATTGTTCTAATCTATATGGGGCCTAAATTAAATGCATCGGTTTAAAACATTTTGATCCAAGACTAAAATGACTGCATCTTGCATAGTCTCTCCCTCTCATCCACTACTTTAAAATGAGAATACATTATCAAGGACAAACCTACAAAAGGATTTCAAAAAGGTGCCCCCTTTAAAACAGTAACCATTCACCTAAAATAGATTTAAATCTAGTTTTAATAGGTGAAATAATTTAGAACCTGCTTTACCCAGTGTTCATTTCACACAACCTTTATAGTATGTTTTCTCCAAATACTCAGTGAAGTTACAGGCCAATAGATTCCATTTTTTCTTCTGAATGTATGTTTTTTTAATATGTAATTAACCTATGAATTTTGAAGCCACAGACCAGACAGTCTCCAACTTTCATTTAAAATAAGCCACAATAGTTATCTGGATAACTTTGAAACCAACAGTATTTAGCATTTATATACACAATTTGAGAACATAAATGGCTAACAAAAAAAGCAATATAGTAAGTACATGCAAGCAAAATCTTATACTTAGGGCACAAGTTGCCCACTATGCAAACCTGTTAAGATCCTTCTAAAGCATGGCACAAGTGGCTTTCTCTTTCATGCAAGAGGAGGCTGGAGGCAAATTGGTGCAATAGGGTTAATTCCAGTTCAGAGCATCCTGGAGTGACCAAGAAACAAACAAATGGGTGGATCAAAGCCAAAGGAGAGTTGAGAAAAAAAAGATAGTGCTCTGAGGAGCATGTTTGGGAAAATGTTAGTGTTTAAGAAAAATTAGACACCTCTTTCAATTAAATATTTAAAGTCTGTTCTTGTATTCCCCCAACGCCTTTACAACCGTTGTGTGCGCGCGTGTGTACAGAGTTACAAAATTGAATTATGTTTGTGTTTCACAAATATTTTCTATTTTGAGTGTAGTGGGAAGGTGGTTTTAATTAAGTTGGGAGTATATGTCAGTCATAAACCGAAGTCATCACTACAGTAATTACTTATCTTAATTGTTGAATAAATACTATAACAAATTACCATAAAGTGTAAAGAAAACATCTTTATCACATGGGCATGACAACTTATTCCTTGTTACAAATGCTTTGTTGTTTTGAGGAAGATTTTCTTGTGATTCCCTTTTTGGATGACTCAATCCTCAAATCACAAACACTCACATCTCACATAAAATAAGGAAAACAACAAATTGATTTGTTTAATTTTAATTCTAAAAACAAAAAAAACCTGCTTTATACTTTTCAATGTAGTATCTAAAAAGACATTAGGTGTGAGCAAATACCATACTGAAAAACAAGGAAGTACAGCTACCCCTGAAATGGAACACAGACACCAGTAGATGCAATCACAAAAACACATCTTTTTATTAAAGGCTAATTAACTGGCCTGTGTGTGAGGGTCTTTATGAAATTTTAATTGCAGGCACCATAACTGCTTACTCTATTATTTTAGCCATAAAATACATTTCCATGGCTTCAAATTCAGTCAACTTTGTAGAAACTTCCCCTCTGCCAAAATAACTACAGTAGATTCTAGGGATAAGACTAATTTTTATATGACTACAAGATATAGGATTATCATCTGATTTGAAAAGACATAAGAAGATGATTCTTTTAATCATTACTGGAGAAAGTTGGGCACAAAAATCATACCTAAAGCTACTTAAACGCTATAGAAGAGACATACAAAAAAAAATGCTGAGTTGTATGAAAAGTATGAAGGGTTCAAGTACAGTTTCAGACACAGGCTATGTACAAAAAACTTGTAATACTGCATTTGTACAACTGGCTATAAGATTAAGATATTCAATCACATTTGTTTGTATATCAAGTTAAAGCTGTGCCCTTTTGTAAGTGTTTGAAAACCAAAAGGAACCTGTCAGTTCAGTTATATGCTGTGCTGAAATGTAAAATCTCTAAGAGGGAGGAGGATCTTCACTATGCTCCAAATTATAAAGAAGAATCATAAAATATCAGGGCTCGAAGGGACCTCAGGAGATCATCTCGTCCTACCCCCTGCTCAAAGCAGGACCAAATCCCCAATTTTTGCCCCAGATTCCTGAATGGCCCCCTCAAGGATTGAACTCACAACCCCGGGTTTAGCAGGCCAATGCTCAAGCCACTGAGCTAGTCCTTCCTCCAATATAAATACTCTTTCATTTATATAAAATTCTTGAACCAGAAGAATCTCTGCCTATAACAAGGCCAATGATATGAACCTAAAATCTGCCAATCAGATCTCAACTTAACAAGGAAGTGAAGATAAACTTGATATATTGCCTCACTGTTTCTTTGTACTTCCCAGTCTGTATTCATCTGTTGTCTCATGCCTCCTATTTCTATTGTCATCTCTTTGGGGCAGGGACCATCTTTTTGGTTCTGAGTTTGCACGGTGCCAAGTTCTCGGGGTCCTGGCACATGACTAGGGCTCCTACTCACTATGGTAATAAATAATATCAGACAAAAATCAGGGGGGTTTTTGCACAAAACCAGAGAACTAGCTAATAATCTCACTTCGCATTGTGGCAAGAGAATCAATTACTTTGAAGTTTAAATACATCTATTTGTTGAAATGCATGTATACACAAATATACTTATGCCTTGGGATAAGGTTTTATCTTACAACTTGTGAATATGATACCAAAGCAAAAAACAAAAAAAGCATTATGAACAGTCTAAGATACTTTCCTTACCCACTACAGCTTTTTCCAAATAATATGCTAGCTAGTTTACATTTTATGAAATGTAACACAAAAGATATATTTTGGAGAATTTTGCAAAAAAGCCCAGAACACAGCAAAACTCCAGATTATGTGTACACCCTGAAAACAGTTACAAATTACACTTCTTAACCTGAAAACAATTGAGTTAATCTATCATTCAAATCCCCAAATATGAAGGGTTTACTTTACATTTAGAGAGACTATGTGGATTCTACACCTTCCTTAGCCCCATTTGTTGTTCAATTTGCTAAAATCTTGGACTATCACTTTTTTGCAATATGTGCTTAAGTATCTAGACTCTGCAGTCTCATGGTTTAAGATGAGATTGAAATTTTAAAGCTACTCCAATTTTGCTCGCTGGAGAATTCTGATAAATCAAAGAAGAATCATTTTTGTTCTGTCTCCATTATGACTTTCTGTATTGCTGAGAACTACAACTAACACCACTGTCACCAAATTTAAGATTATAAACTAGTCCCTACCCTGATTTACTTATTTATGTAGAAAATTATCAGAAAAAGTGTGTAAAATTTTGTATAACAAAGTTCAATATTAACTAGTGATTTTGTTCTGACAGCTAAGATCGTACAGCAAGATAAAATATCAGCCCAAAGTCTTCAGGTTTAGAAGACTACTATTTAGCACAGGACCTCAAAGGCCCAAACATGGCCCTGTGCATTCCCCTAATCCCTGGCCACTCTAATTTAGATCGGCTGATAACTGTCCGCCCCCCATGGCAAGGAGCCATTATGCCAGCCAGCGGTCACTGGAGAGCTGCAACAATTCAATTACAAAGCCTAGCCTAGGCACATCTTGACATAACTCACTGAGCACCTCCTAGGCCAAGGGATAGGAAGAAATGGCATATAGCATGCATCCACACTGGAATCCTCAGCTACAAACTTCAGGCAGCTTTACACACCCCCTCTACCACCAAAGGACCAGAACCAAGACCAAAAGACGCATAACATAGCAATGAATTGTAGGGGGGGGGGGAATACAATGAGGACAATTACAAAAAACAATTACTATGAGGACAAAAAAATAAAAAACTCAGGAAGATACAGACTGCAAGGTATCTAATACAATATTACACATCCTGTATCTTTTAAGATATACAGTAAGAGCTTTGTTATTTGGCGTGTTTGGGGAAATGGGGTGCCGGTAAGTAAAAAATTCCAGCTAACTAAGAGGGAGGGGGGTGGGGGCTCAGGGCTGGGGCAGGGAGAGGATGCCGGGTGCCGGATCCAAGTGGCGCTCACCTCAGGCGGCTCCCCGCAAGTGGTGACACTTCCCTGCTGCTCCTAGATGGAGGCGCAGCTAGGTGGCTCTGAGGAGCCAGTGCTCGGGGCCAGGGCAGTGCACAGCGCCGCCTAGCAGTACCTCCACCTAGGAGCAGCAGGGCTATGTTGCCACTTGCGGGGAGCCACCCAAGAGTACCGCCCAGATCCGTCATTCAGAACCCCTTCCCTTAGCCCCCTCCGCACCTAAACTCCAACGCAGAGCCAACACCCCACATCCCCTCCTGCACTCCGAACCCCTCATGGCCATTCCTCTGCCTAGGAGCAGCAGGGACATGTCGCCACTTCCAGGGAGCCACGTGGAGCCAGGTAGGGAGCCTGGCGGCCCCGCACCAAACAAACTATAAACTGGACTTTCAATGAAGGTCAGAAATGCTGGTTTATAGAGATTTCCAGTTAGTAAAGTGCCAGATAACACAGCTTCTACTGTGATACAGTAGATTTTTAGGGGGGAGTTGATAGCAACACCTATATTTAGATTATCTTACACTTCCCATTATAAAAGATTCTTGCAGCTTTTTTTTTTTCCCTTCTGAGATTGTCTAACACATTGATACTCAGACTGAGGCTTGCGACCTGCAAGTGGCTCTTTAACATGTCTCCTGCGGCTCTTTACAGCACATTATATTAAAACACTGTGATTTAATTATTAAGCAAACTAAGTTATCAACCAATCAGGATGCTTTTACTATGTTATTAACCAATTGTAGCTGATAAAAAATAATACTTGGTCAGTCATTTTGCTGAGAGAATTATAAACTAAGTTTTTCCCCTGTCATACTATTTAAATATGAATACATAGTATTATAGTAAATGAAACAATTCATTCATGCTACTGTGGCTCTTTTGGATAATGTTGATTGCTAATTTGGCTCCTGAACCACTGAGATCTAACAGCAACTCTTTGCAGCAGGCCTTTGATAGTCTCCCATGAATTTCTGCTCAAGTTTGGCAGAATTATAAACTTAAAAACTGTCATTTCCATTTTCTTGCCTGCGTCTCTGGTACAGTGCCAACTGAACTCAAGCATTCTAAACAGTCCCCACTGCCACCAAAGCAGAAGCAACAGTACACATTGCAATGGGAACACCTGGCAGCTGCAGGCAGAGGGATGCAGGACAGCGCTAAACCAGGCCAGGCTCCTCCCACAACCAGCCCAGCACATGGCCCCAGCTTCAGATTCCCACACACTTGGGGCACCACATGAGGCAAGAACTCCCCCAGCCCCTGCAGACAAAAAAAAGAGATGTGATCTGGGTTCCCACTGAGCATCAGTGGGCCATTTCCATTCCAGGATAACAGCCTACTTCTGCTGCCAGCTTGTACATATGCATATGATACATCTTTAATTATATAACATACTATTATTTCTGTAAGACCTCTGCTCTATTCAGTGCACATCTGGACACATAAGCAGGCATAATTAAAAAGACTGACACCTGTAAATGTGGACTGTTCAAATTTTCAAGTGACAGTCTTGGCAACTTAAATAACTCTCAATGTAGTTTTTTGTATGTAATAAATATATTCAGATTTACATTCAACAAAACATCAATGGAAGGTACTACTTACACACAATGTTGTCAAACTAACTGTGGTAAAACTTTTGCATGTTGTGGTTGATTTCTGACCTGTGGGTGTAGCATTAATATTCAGTTTTCCAATTAAAGTTCCCTGTCCAGTGCACAAGGCAAAAAAATTAGATGCTGAGAATGGAGAGGGGTGAGAGGGTAAAGTAGGGGGAAACAGCGGAACAGACAGTGCAAACCAAGCTAACAATCTACAGATTGCTGCAGAGCTAGAAGAGGAGGCATTTCTAGGGAAGTAAAGGTATTTTGGGAAGCATGAAAGAAAAGATAACAGCCACCTCATCTGAAACAGCAGAGGACATTGAGATGTTGGCAGTCACTGATCTGCAATGTGAAGGCAGATGGTCACATGGATGTTTAGATTCAGCTAACAATGCTCTCTTGGAGTCAAGCTTCTTTGTTTAATGGGGCCTGGCCTTGACTTATTTTGGACCTGTTGCATTTACCTGGGAGATAATGGTAGTCTCATCTGTTGTGTCCAGAAGAGAAATATCCACAAAAGGATTGTTTGACCTTATTCAAGGGTTTATAATCTCTTCTATAGTGCCTTGAAAGGTGTAGTGTTGTTTTTGGACTTCTCAAATTAATCAGTAACCTTATCCTGCTTTAACTCCAAATATCTTTCTGACCAAATGCTTGGAAGCAGCCAGATATTGCTAAGCTTTAATATCTACTTTCCATTAAAAGGAACCACATTGTAACTGCAGGAAATGGTATTATCTATCATTGATCTGGCAGAGAATACTGGTGTTAATGAAATCTTGTGCTTGGATGCTCCTGAACCCAGAGACTTTTTATTCTTTTTTGGAAAGCTATCCCTCAGTATACTTGTCCAGGCTGGAACAGCTCTGGCAAACAGAACTGACGAGACCACTGGAGCTGCAGCTGCTGCTATGCAACTTCTCTGTCACCTACTTATTTATACAGGCTTTGGGATGGAAAACCCTCCTCCAGAAAGAGAGGTGTTCCTTTCATGGACAATTTAATTGCATGCACCTTGGGAAGAACAGCAATGTCCACTTTACTCTGATGCATATCATAAAATGTGAACCTGTTCCTATATGTTCTGTTCTCTACATATTTTTACAACACTTAGCACAATGAGATCCCAATCCCAAATGGGGCTTTGTCTCACTTCTCTTTTGGTCTTCCTCATCCAGATTCTTTCAGGATGGCTCCTTAGAAGGATATTTCAAGGAAATGGCAGTCCTCTGGACATGGCCTGCAAGTACTCTGTAAGGATGAGTTTCCTCTGAATTTCTTCCACTGGGTAACGTTCTTATGAGTTGACCCTCTTCTCAGGAAGTGGCAGCACCACCTCCCATACCTCTTGTGTTTGGAATTTTTTCTTCTTTTGGGAGGGGCAGAACTTACAACTCACTAGATCATTTGTACAGGAAGAGAAAGACATCTTTTGGACCTTTCAACTGAAGTCTTTGTGGAATATCCCTGACCCTGGAAGTAGTACTAGAACAATTTGGGTGAGAGAATGTAAAGCAGAGTCCATTGGACACTGATTCGGGCTTTCCCGATTTGTATACAGGGGCCTTGTTTCCCTGTCCTGTATATCCCTTTGTGAGATGGGATTTCTACCTGGGTACCCCTAGACTACACGGGTCAGGCCCAAAATTTTAAAATCATCTCATTTTTGAACATTTGGGGTTGGAATGTTTTGTTTAAAATGAAGCATTCTATTGAGAAAAACAAACATCCTGAACACTTGGTTCATACAAGCATGGGGAAGGGTTCTTAACATTAAATATAACACAAACTTTTTGAAGTTACACATTCTTCAGCTATACAATTTAAAAATATGCAAAACTATTTACAAATTTGAAAGATAAGATGCTACTCAGAGCCTGTGTAATGTATTTCAGACCACAATTGCATTTTGAACTGCTGAAAGTAGGGGAGTTGCAAAGGAAAAGGGTCTGTCATAATTAACTGTAGGTGCACCAGAGGGAGTCGGTATAATAAAAGTATCAGCCTTCAACTGTAAAATTACTAATTCCAGTAATACAGTACATTAAACATGCCATTTGAGATCTATGCCAACTTAAACTACCACATATGGCATATTTATCTCATTATCACAGTTTGTGTTTTCATATGCAGAGCTGTTCTAATTTTTAAACATGTCAAAAAAAATCACCATTTTATCTGAAAACATGACGACAGGACTATGAAACAGATTTTAGGGAGAAAATTCCATTCTCCACAAAAGCTCTAGGTCAATGCTGCATTTTTAATGTGCAATAGAATAAGTCAGAGGTGCTAAGAAATAAGTTTAAACGTCAAAATAAATCTTAACCTTCTCATGTCTAGTTGTCTATCTTTTGGGGGGATGGGGGTAAGTGATGCTTTTGGCTTTTTAGTGGCAAAGACAGGATTCAAGCACAAAATGATTTTCAGTTCTAAGAACTCAAGTTTCTAAAAACAATTCAGTTTTTTTAAATATTTCCAAACTACATTTCACTTTAAGGACTTTAATTCTTCCAGTTGAAACAATGTGTCATTTTAGCTGAAAAAGTTATTGAGTCAAATAAGTCATTTCACAGTTTTACATTACTCTGTTTAAAAGAACATTATGTAGTAGCACTTGTGCAGAAAAGTCAGACTTCACTTGTGTTCATTCCTCATGTGCAATTTGACCTGACTCCACACAATTGCTATTGCGGAATCATACATTCTAACTGCATTTCCATACAAATCATGCACTGAATATTTGATTTCAGATTCCCCAGCTGGTGCTCAGTGCCACATCAGCTGCTCAGTTTTGGGGGTTTTTTTAAATGTTTCTTTGTGTAAGTAGCCAAAGAGTTCTGACTTAAGATTGAACACTAAATAGTTTTGGTCCCCTTTTCAATTTGTAAAGAGTGCTGTGTATTTTTACATAATATAATTTGTTTCCATCCACAACTTAATTTAACAGTGACATTTTAGTAATCATTTTTTAATAAAAGTCTTTACTAATTCTGCTGAACACATTTTTGTTCTTGTTAATGACTTCAGAATAAGGATTAGTATAACAAACTCAAGATTTAAATGATGAACTATATTTTCCATCCGGTCAACACGCCATGATCTGATTCAGTTCTCAAAGTTAGTGGGAATTTTACCATTGACCTCAATAGAAGCAGAATCAGACCCAGATAGTCAGGCATTCTAGAAGTATATCCAGTGAAGGTAGTAAAAATAAAAAAATTGAGTTTACTTAAATTAATGATCATAAGTTGTTTTCAGATGTATATCAAGTCCTCGATTTTGCAAACAATGGACTTCAGTAGAACCACTCGCATGTTTAAAGTTAAGCACGTGTGTAAGTGTTTGCAGGAACAAGTTTCTTTCTGGAAGAAATTAAAAAAACAAAACAAAACAAAAACAAAAACAAAAACCCCAAACCTAGATTAAGGGACACTCATCTTTGAAAAAAAATTCAGATTTTTGCCTGAAATTGTTTAACCTAGCATTCAGTCACCCAACTATGATTCCTGAAACTTAGCCACATAAAAACCTTTCAGTTTATAAATCTAACAGCACGTTGTATATGAACTGTTTCACTACTTTCCTGCATATTTAACCGATTTCTTCCTTGCTGAAAAATTCCATATAAACATCAGGGCTTTCTGTTTAATATTAAATTTTAAAAATTATTTTTTAAACAAGTTTATGGAAACAATTTCATTGAAGAAAGCTTTTGTGAAACACGGTTTAATGAAACCTAAATTGACAAATTTGTTTTAAAAATTATTACAAAATGACCACAAAGAATTGAAAATATGTAACAATATTTCAGAGGCATAAAGAAAGAAAAAGTAAATCTTTCACTCAGGCTTAGAAAACCACCCACTTGAGTCTAACAGCCCTGATAAGGTTGGCAATGACTGAAACATGCTTGCAAAGTATTGGTTATATATGGTACATGCTAATGATTTGTTCTGTTTCTAATGACAGAAGAACTAATTTTTCCTCATTAATAAATTAAAACTTAATCTTTAGTTTAAAGAGACATTGTAATTTCACTTCAATAGCCCAAAAGACAAGATGCACACATTTAGCAGGTTTATGACAACGACCTACAGAAAGTTCGCCTATTCTCAGAAAATCTGTAGTTGTAATTGAATATATTGCTAAGTGTTAACTGATGCAGAGTTATATACAATATTTAGCGCTATTCTTGTACTCAATATTTATATGGAGAAAAAGGTATCCCTCTAATTAAATCTCATACAGCTTTACAAGGTTGGACCTTGCAGGCAACTTCTATTAAAACCGTTCATGTCTGTAAAAAATACTCACCTCCTTTGGAGAAAGGAAATGAGGACAACAATATCCAGAGCAAAGTGATGCCACTTCCCTAACCATGAATATGAACATTTTAAAAAGAGAAGGTAGAAATCTATCCCCCCGCAGCTCTCAATCCCCTAAGCCATTCAATTTCCCTTTTCTGAGTCAAGTTCCGTAGAACTGCAAAAACCTGATACTGCTATTTAATTACTCCCTCATACAACTCTCCCCCAACTAAAAAAGAAAATCCAAAATAATCTAAAACACCAATGTGGGGATATTCAGACTGGACATCTATTCCCTCCATCTCAGCAGCACTTACCTGAAGTTAGTTCTTGGGTGCAAAAGCTGACGGGACCTTAGTATCAAGTGAGGAAGAGTCTTCACACATCTTACTAGGAGGCATGGGCAAATGGGAAAGAAACGTTCACTATCACATGCACGCATACATACACCTTGAAAGACATAAGAACTTTCATTCTTTTCAGCTGAAAACCATAGGAAGAGCTAGGAAGCTGCAAAGAACAGTATCCAGCACTTCTACTCTGTATGTCAGACTAGGAGTAAAGTGTTAGATCAAGTCTCTCCTAAAATAGTCTGAAGCAGGCCTGATGAAATACCTGGCTTCGTCAAGACAGGCTTCAGAGCCCAAGCTCCAGTCCAAGACAACTTCAAAGCACTGTCTACTCAGCTATTTTTAGAGCACAAGTGTGAGCCCTGCTTACTCAAGTCTGTTCATCTGGCCTGGGAGGCTCACTGCCATGAACTATGTAGACATACCATAGTGTCATTCATTCCCAGAAGAATCAGCCACAGCAAAATCAGGAATTACTCCTCCCAACCCTGGAAGACCAAATTCTCTTCTCAACCGGAGCAGAGGAGGAAGGGACGTGATAATCCCTTTAGAATGCAGCATTTAGCATTCAGTCTGGTAAAAGAAAAAAAAGGTGAAAATTGTTGTCCTCTAAAAAGATTATCACAATGGAACCTGCTTAAAGCAGAGTGAAACTTCACACAAAATGAGTGAAGCTTCAATAAAGAGAAATAAATTACTGAAATGTACTCAAGTATCTCAGTCTTTCATTATATACTCTTCAGAGGAGCTCTGTACCTATTAATCTGAACCCCCCTATTTTATCATCTATAAGCATGGTAGTCTGCTTTCTCACACAACAAGAACATACACATTCAAAATGGAATTTTAAGTGGCTACCTCCTGGTTTACCCATAAACTATATTTTAATTCACTATAGATATATTAACTGTTACCCCTATCTTACAATTAGCAATCTAATATGGTGTTGTGTCTTTGTGGCCTTACTCCCTCTTTAACAGTGTTTCTCAACCTTTTCGATACCAAGGACCAGTTTACTGCCTTCCAAAACTGTGTCAGAGAGATCTCAGGGACCAGTGCCAGTCCACAGACCGGTTGTTGAGAAACACTGTTCTATAGGGTGCAGTTTATACAAAATTTATATTAGCTACCAAAACTCATCCTTTTTTATACACATACACATAAACACACACCTACACACACACACACACACACTTTCTCTCTCTCTCTCTCTGCGATCACCAGCCTGCTCTAAGAAGATTCTAATTCCCAATAAGGAAATGTGCTCTAGTTATTGAGCAAGTAGAAAAAAACACCCAAACCTCATGATTATTTCATAGTGCATGTAGTTAACAAAAGAAGAGCTTCTTTGTAAGTGAAACCTGGAGACATTTGTAACATTATTAGTTACCAGTAACTAGAGTTTTCTACTTGTATTGACCACACATCCCAATTTTTAGAATCAGTTTTACTTTAGATTCTAAGAATAAGAACCCATTAAGATATTAATAACAGAGAACTTCATAGGTAAAGCCAGAGGGAGCATTATCTAGTCTGATCCCCTACATAACACTGACGACAAAATTTCACCAAGCAATTCCTATATCACACCCATAACTTCTGGTTGGGCTAACACTTCTCTTAGAAATACATTCAATTTTGATTTAAAGAGCAAGTGATGGAGAATTCACCATATCCCTTGATAAACTGTTCTAATGGTTTATTGCCCTCACTGTTAAAACTTTCCACTGTGAGACACAGCATCCAGGTCACTACTGGACATTCAGGTCAAAAGCCAAATCCTAAAAATCTGTGGTTTTCAGACAGCCAATACAGATACCAAAAAGATATGTGCTCATGATGCTCTCCACAATACAACACCATCAGCAGAGTTTTGCACAAACAGAAGCTTCAAAGTCAGTTTACTTGGGAAGTCAATGAGTAGAATAGCTAATGCTAGTCTACAGCAACATATAGACAGGCTTCTCAACCTAACAAAATCAAGTAAAGCAAAACAACTAAGGACTCAGTTTTAGTTTGTCTGGCTTTTTGGATGGGGGAGGGCAGGGAGAAGATCTACAAAGGGCCTCAACCTTCTCCATTTTTGCAGACTGAACTCTGTGCCCACAAATAACTGCAGGATGAGGTGATAGCATTATATGTTCATCTCGTCTGTTAGGCCCCCAAATCGGAAATCCTACCACTGGAACCCAAACTTAACTGCAGGAACAAAACTGAAAGCTGCTGTCTAACATCACAAACTAAATGTGTTTTCCAATAGTAAAAGATGTCCACCTATTGAATTTGACATTTGAAAAAACACTACAGAAAAAAAAATGACACCAGTCACCAACATGCATAGTCAAGTGTTATTTTAAGACCTTAGCCAAAATGAAGCTAATTAGATAAGAGTACATCTTACTATCGTTACCTATTAGACTATTATAATGCACACTACCTATGGATAGATTTTGAGAAAGCTGATAACTAAAGCTCGAGCAGAACATATCTTCCTGATTAAAGAGAGTCTCATCAAGAGCACATAAGATCAGTGCTGTGTAGCTGAAATTACTGTGCATGGGTTATTGAATGAAGGTCACTGTGTTTATTTTAACCTACAATGCCCCACATGATTTAAGATCTGGTTATGTGAGAGACTGCCTATTTCTTTATGAAGGGGAGAGTCCTGTTTATCCATGAATCCTCTAGCAAGGCCCTTAAACTCTGAAACACACTTTCCCACTTGGTATACCAAATTCCAGATCTGTTAGTCTACTGAACACACTAACAAGTTCCACGTCTTTTCCCTGAATATTTGGGGATGAAGATATTTGGGAATAAACTGGAGGGAGGAAAGAACTTTTATCCATTATTTTAATTATCTAGGCGTGTATAGTAGAACTGGAAGATGGTCTATTGTATTGCATATTGTGTAATTAACATAAAAGCAACGCAAATACTAGACAGATACTTGCAATGTTACAAATCTAGGGAAAATCTGGCATGCTTGCAGAAATAGAAGTCTGGTGTTTCTTAACTTTTGACTCCTTGACTCTGCAATCTATGTATTTCAAGTATACCACTTTTTCTTTAGCAGTATAAGTACCCAAGTACTCATCTAATGCTTGTACTGCTTTAACAATAAAGCACAGGCTTCTATATTTAGGTTATTATAAAAGATTCTTGCATCTGTTTTTGGAAACTCCAATACCTGTATTTGTAGCAGGTCATGGAAATTCAGCAAAGAGAAAGCTGAAAAGGCTTTTTTTTTTTTTTTGGTCTTATGAAATTCCATTCAGATCAACTGTTATACACTTAAAAATTGCCATTTTCCTTCTCTTGTGTTCCTCAGGAAAAATGTTGGCAGCATGCCAGAATAACTGAACATGAACATGCCGCCATCAAAGAAACAGCTACTACAACCACACATTGTGCTGGGAAGGCATGGGACCTCCAAGAGCACCTGTAGGTGAAGGCTGGAGAAGGAAGTTTAGCTGGGCTGGATCTGGCACATGGTCCCAGCATCCCATCCCTCTCCTTCCTAGGGCATCACATAGGGCAGACACTCCCCTCAAACTCCTCCCAACCACCCAGCAAATGATGGCAGCAAGCTATCCCACCTCTGGAATAATAGCCTTCTGCTGCAAACCAGCATTGCAGTCCTGTAGTTCAAGTGGTAGAGGTCTGTGCTTTAGTACTGAAGGTTCAGAGTTCGAACTCTAACGATGCCTGCTACAAAACTTAACTTTTTTCCTATTTAAAAAAAAAGTAGGACTGTCAATTAATCACAGTTAACTCAAGTGATTAACTCAAAAATTAATCGTGATTAAAAAATTAATCGCAATTAATTGCTGTTTTAACAACACTGTTAAACAGAATACTAATACAAAAGTATTTTTGGATGTTTTTCTACATTTTTAAATATATTCATTTCAATTACAACACAGAATACAAAGTGTACAGTGCTTACTTCATTTTTTTATTACAAATATTTGCACTGTAAAAACACAATCATATTTTTCAATTCACCTCATACAAGTACTGTAGTGCAATCTCTTTATCGTAAAAGTACAACTTACAAATGTAGATTGATTGTTGTTACATAACTGTATTCGAAAAGAAAACAGTGTAAAACTTTGGAGCCTACATGTCCACTCAGTCCTACTTCTTGTTCAACCAGTCTCTCAGACAAACAAGTTTGTTTACATTTACAGGAGATACTGCTGCCTGCTTCTTATTTACAATGTCACCTGAAAGTGAGAACACGCATTCACTTGGGACTTTTGTAGCCGGTACTGCAAGGTAATTATGTGCCAGATATGCAAAACATTTGTATGCCTCTTCGTGCTTCGGCCACCATTCCAGAGGACATGCTTCCATGCTAATGATGCTCGTTAAAAAAAGAAGTGTTAATAAGTGACTGAACTCCTTGGGGTAGATTGTACGTCTCCTACTCTGTTTCACCCACATTCTGCAATATATTTTATGTTATAGCAGTCTCGGATGATGACCCAGAACGTTTGGTTTAAGAACACTTTCATACCAGATTTGACAAAACACAAAGATGGTACCAATGTGAGATTTCTAAAGCACTCGACCCAAGGCTTAAGAATCCGAAGTGCCTTCCAAAATCTGAGAGGGACGAGGTGTGGAGCATGCTTTCAGAAGTCTGAAAAGAGCAACACTCCGATGCAGAAACTACAGAATCCAAAACCACCAATCTTCTGCTGGTGGCATCTAAGACTATGAAAATAAACATGCGTTGGTCCACACTGCTTTGGATCGTTATCGAGCAGAACCCATCGGCATGGGTGCATGTCCTCTGGAATGGTGATTAAAGCATGAAGGGATATATGAATCTTTAGCACATCTGACATGTATATATCTTGCAACGCTGGCAACAGTGCCATGTGAATGCCTGTTCTCACTTTCAGGTGACAGATCAGAATTCAGCCAATCACTCCAACAAAAAGTAGAAGAACTGAGTGGACTTGTAGGCTCTAAAGTTTTACATTGTTTTCTTTTTGAATACAGTTATGTAACAAAAAAAATCTACATTTGTAAATTGCACTTTCACGATAAAGAGATTGCACTACAGTACTTGGATGAGGTGAATTGAAAAATATGATTTTTTTTACAGTGCAAATATTTGTAAATAAAAAATATGAAGTAAGCACTGTACACTTTGTATTCTGTGTTGTAACTGAAATCAATTTGAAAATGTAGAAAACCTCCAAAAATATTTCAATAAATGGTATTCTATTATAGTTTAATCACACAATTATTTTTAATTGCTTGACAGCCCAAAAACAAAAAAACCCACAACTAAGAAATTATGTAAAAATATTGGAAGAAAAATGTTTAAAATCATGCACTCAAAAGACAGAACATACTAGATTTATGATTGCCTGCATAACCTTATTCCCCCCCCACATGTGTATTCATGTTACAGAGGTTCTCAAATTGGAGGACACACAATGTATTCTGGGTGGTAGGAAGACCTCAGTATGAGAAGCTTGAGGAGGGGAAAAAAACCCAAAAACTTACTGTGCACATTCAGAGCTGGGTGGCCAGAGAGCAGTGGCTGCTGGCCAGGTATCCAACTCTGTAGGCAGTGCCGCTTCCAGCAGCAGCACCACCAAAGGGAGGTATGGTATTGCCACCCTTATTTCTGTGCTGCTGCTGGCGGTACTGCTTTCAGAGCTGGGTGCCCAGCCAGCAGCTGCTGCTTTCCACTCTGCCTTCAGAGCTGGGTAGCCAGAGAGTGCAGAGATGCCCGGGGGGCGGGGTGGGTCGGGTCAAACTACTACAGACACAAAGAAGGGGGAGGGGCCACAACCACAAGTTTGAGAACCACTGCATGACACTGTCTAATTATATGTTCACTTCCTGTCCCTCCCCTCACCCTCCCAGAGGGGACTGTTTCATTCAAGTCACACATTGGACACACAAAGGGAACAGAATTAAGGTTGAATGAGCAACCATAAGACTGGCACTTTCTAGTGATTCAGTTCACAACCTATGTAATTATATATACACAGATCAATACATTCATTTAAGTACTAATAACTCTGATCTGCAGATATTTGGTAAAAAGGTAAGTCACATTGGTGAGGTGATAGGAAGGAAACTTTGTTTGTTGGCTAGGTTTTACCTAGTTCTACAGACAGAAAACTCCACGTTCCTACACTGTCAATACAGCATATTTCAAAAGAACTGGAGTCACTAGTGTGCAATTTTTGTTAACAAGTATTTTTCAAGAACTCTGGGGGTGCATAATATACTTCTTGATCCAAGCTGAATAGGTGCCACTCTAAAGGAAGGAAGGGAGACTGTCCTGAATTTCAGAAGCTATTTATGAGGAAAATCACAGGTGCACTAAATGTCACTGAACTAAGCACAAAAGGAGTGTTTTTAAATGGGAACAAAGACACACAGAGGGTCTTTGTGTACTAATTTAATTAATGACTGACAATACAAGGACTCCAATTGGTGAAATATCATCAATGGCCATAAATATAATTTTAGTTCTGCATAACAAATGATCTTACCTGAGCGATTCTCAAAAAATGTCAAAACATTGATTGTGTTTTTCATCTGATCCTGTCAATGCTGAGATGACAGGCCCTGCAGGATGCAGTAACAGATCAATGATAGAAAACAGATGTTTAGTCTTTCCACAATGAAAATCTATAAGGCCAAACAAATATAAATTTTTGTCTGAATATCAGGCTTCCTTTCAAAAGTTACTTCTAAATATGACAGTGAACATTCACACGTGTAGACCATTTCTCTTCCTCGCTGGGAACAATCTGAACAACCCCCTCCAGATCCTCATATCTGAGGACTCAGGGTTTGTATTTTTACAGAGTGCCAACACATGACAATTAACCTGGTCCTTGACTCACATAAGAGGTACCTGCAAGGGCTATATTGGGCACACAATCTCAAAAATTTTACCTGACCCAAGATTCTTTACAGCTGAAATACGCATTTAATTGATAAAAAAAAGTAAATATAACTGGAAAATAAATATTGAAAAGAAAAAGGGTATATCAGTAATCTTCCAACCGGAAACAGAGACTTTGATACCAGTCCCAAAACATTGCCCTTAAATGATCACTGACATGGGCCCATGTAATTTCAAAAGGAATTTAGTTCTTACAAATTTTCCTTAGCAAGAATACTCAGTATCAAATAATCCTCACTATAAAAAAAAAACGCAGCCACATTTTAATTATGGAAGATGATAGGAGAATAGCAAGTTAATTCAATAACAAGTATTGAATTTAGATGGTTGATAAGGTATGTTTTCCGTTTACTATTAGCAACTGGTAATACCAAAATCAAACATTTAAAATACAAGGTACTCTGACAAAATGTTTTTCTTCAAATGAAAAAACACAAATGAAAAAACACGCAATCTAACCAGTCTTTATAAACCTCTGAATAATAACAATTTGAAATTAGGATGCATCAGGTTTGCAAAATTAGTATTAACTGTGTATACAGAAAACAAAACAAAAATAATGGAAAGGAGTAGAGCTTTATTAACCAGTGATCTGACATTTAAAAGGTCTCTCAGTTTGACACTATTTAGATATTTCTGTGTTGGAGTAACAGAAAGCATACTTAAGCAACTTGATATAATTTCCCCACGGCTGTGCCACAGAGGCAATGAGGAGGGGCTGCTAGTCTTATTTTCCATTGAGGCTAATACTAAAAAAACTGAAATCACAAATGGAAGTTTATTCAGACAACAAATTACCAAATTTCAGTTTAATATGATATACATAAATCAGAATGAAACAACTCAAAGCATGCATTTAACATACCCCACTGCATAAATATTTTACAGTAAACCAGGAAGGAATTTTAAGTACCCAAATAAATAGATCATTCAAAGTACAGTAGAAATGTGAAGTTAATTTTCCATTAAATATTTAACAATGTTTATTTTTAATTCTCATATATCCCTGTCTCCCACCCAACTTGTCTGAACAATATAGATATTTCATTTATATACAACCATACTTCTGTTTTTATTCTGGCAACAAGAATGTTTTTGTTAAGTCCACTATATTAGCAATCTATTCAAAAATCATAGTTATCAACTTTATTAATTCATAGATGAAGGTTTTCCTCTTTACCAAACCTATTAATTACAGCTTTAAACAAAAGTATGTCAAAATTTTACACTAGTATCTAACAAATCCAACGCTGAAACCAAAAAGGCCCACCTACAAACATAATCATCATCAAGAAGGGCTTAAAATGCAGTCTTTCCATTTCTGGTATGTATTGCGTTTTACACCATGACACTGCAGCCTCAGAGGGTCAGATTAATTAAGATCAACAGCAGCTGCAGTGCAACGTGAGAAGCACGCTACCACAGTTCCCACCAGTCCAGCCCAATTACCTGCAGCATTCCAGCACTGGACAACTGACAACCCCCATGCTCTTTACCAAGTCATTCACTCCCACTGGCCTACTGATAAACGTTAAAACCAAGCTAACCTCTTTTTGAGAAGGGCTACAAAGTGGAGTGCACCTGCTGCAAGCTGCAATGATGAGTCCCAGAGAGATGTTTGTCAGTCAGATCTCTACAGATGTTGTTTAACTTCATACTAGAGCTGTATCCAAAGATGGAAATGAGAAAGCAATCAGGCACAAACCCTCCTCCCAACCCCCCCCCCCAAGTTCTATTTCTAAAAGCTGTAGTCTGACAAACTTAACGTAGAGTTTGTTTGCTAACCACTGAAAATAGGTGAGATTAAATTTTGTGGTTAACTACAGCTGAGAATACTGACATTCACAATATTAATTAGTGAAGAATCAAGATCACTAAGGTCCTGTTACAATTCCTTTTTCATTAATGTATGAAGGATTTACCTCCATTTAAAAAAAAATTGCATGTGTCTCATATTACAGAAGTTGAGGGGAGAAGATTCTTAAGAAAACTGAATTGCTGTTTGGAGAGTGATTTTATATATTTGTCTCCAAGCCTTCATAATGTAGACCACAGATTAGCACATTGATCCTGCCTCCACAACCAACCACTGAAATGCTACATGGCAGTTTTCTATTGTGTGTAAGGAGGAAGAGTGGGGGAAAATGGTTTAGATTGTCATTTTTATACAAAATTATGTTGTTTCTCTTAAATAATTTTTCCCCAGAATTCTGCAGTGCCCCAAAATGAGGGTGCAAAACACAAGTTTCTGCTGCATCCATTCAGTTTACACATAACTTGACTATATGAAAAAACAAGTGCAGTATAACGTCATTAGAAACCCTTTAATTTACTTCTAAACTATAAAGCATTCTCTGATAGAGAAGTTCTGTCACATAATAAACAACAAGAATAAAGTTGGAGGTGGTTTTCATTTCCATGTGATGATCTTAGAGTTTTGTTCATTATTCTGCTATCTTTATTTCGCGTAACAGGTTTGTATGAGTATTATTGTTGAGAGTTAGCTAGCCATTTCAATGCAGCACACAAAAAAGTCTATATAATTGTTACTTGTTTTCAATTTTCCTTTTTACTATTTTTGAAATTGCAAAGTCACTCAATAATTCAACAAAAAGTTCACCAAAGACCTATTCAGCTAACACAGAAAACCCTTTTCTTAGAAAAAATTACATGCATAACACCTTTAGAACATGAAATCATTAAAACTACTATAATCCTCTTCCAAATGAAGGGAAATTAGTAAATAGATGCACAAGGGAGCTAGATGTACAACTATCTCTAGATCACAGTGAGTGAATACATTCATTTGCAGTTTCCTTTTGAATGTAAAATATTGAGGACCTTTCAGTTAAGAAGCTAACTTTTTTTTTTTTTTTTTTTTTTTTTTTTTAAATTCTGTCCCAGTAACCAGGCAACTGACAGCTGTCCTATTGAGAATTCTCCCTCTGAACAGCTGGCAATCAACCCTTGGCTTTTTACTTGTAGAAAACTAAGAAACTAGAACAAGTCTGCAAATCTACGCAGCTGTAAGAGCTCAATCCTAGAAACCCTTGCTTACATGAGTAGTCCTTATTCATACAGTTCTATTGTTGTAAACAGGATTACTCACATGAGTAAGAGTCTGCAATATAGCTTGTCAAGCCTTAGAATTTATTTTTTACGAAGTCCTTACTTTCTCATTGACAACATTTCAGAAATCTGTGATAAAATTCTCAAATATCAGGGAATAAAAACCAAGATACATCAATATTCCAAAATGCTACAAGCTGAACTATTTTTCTTATCCCATAATTCTCTTCTCTAGGTCTTAAGAAATAAGATTTTCTCTTCATTTAGAATGTTAATACTAATATAACCAAGTAAACTATTTGCAGGGTTTTTTTGTTTTGTTTTGTTTTTAAGAAGTTAGATGTATTTTTCCAGCAAGAACCTACTCGTTTCTAAGCTAACAATTAAAAATGTTACACATCCTTTATTACACAAAGGGAAAAAAACAGTGGGGAAACAAGCTTGATGTAGCATGCGTTCATCCTGCCTAACACAGTATGAGTAATGAAGCTAGATGTATTCAAATCAAATGTTCAGTAAAGTTGTGTATTTCACACTCAATTCACTTTCAAGGTTTTAATAGTCAACACACAAACTTTTCAGAGGACAGTCACACCAAAGATAGCTGTGAAATCATGTAAATAATGCACTAATTTAAAAAAAAAACAAACAAAAACCACAACACCTCATTTTCACATGCAAGATGAATGCCTAAGACAATCCAGTTAGTAAATACATAACAGCATTATAACACAAAATATGTTTTGTATACTGTGTCTTTTTGTTAAGTGTACATTTTGGTTGTACGGAAAAAAATTCTTCCACATTAATTGTCCCATACCAAGTTTGAGGACTACCCAATCAGAATTTCATAAAATAAAAAGCAGCTAACCTATTAATTAAGAAAAATAAAATATCTTATCCCCATTTTATCTTCATATCATTTTATCTATATTCTAATATATTTCAGTTAGCATATTACAACATAGTTGAAAAACCATCAACCTCGCTCAAATTCACCCAAGCACTAAGCTTCTTAAGTTAGGAAAGATCCTGTTGCAAGATAAACAACGTGATTATATAATTTCACATAAGAAAGAAAGAGTAAAGACATTCACCTGCAACGGTTTAGGAAAACAAGGAAGAATATACCTAGAGTGGTTTTCAGGCCAGCGTTCCTTATATTTCTGAAAAATGGAGCACTGGATAAAATAGTGAGTGCAAACATAAGAAAGTATCACCTTTTTCCACTATGCAAAATTTAAGTGCACACAAAACTCCAACTTTTCATGGCAACACCTTCAAAAGGTTTTACTTCATTAATAATTAGTATCATGACAATATCAGTATTTCAGATTTTGGATTAGAAACCGCTTGCCAAATATATAATTGGAACCTTGTAACAGAAAATGTTACTCCCACATTTTTAAAACATACAGTTAGACAATTTCACTTCAGATTTATTAGTCTAGGTAGACAATATGAATACAAAAGATTCATACATGAAATATACTCTAAACAAGATGACCAGAAAGTAAAATTGTATGGGTCAATACAATTTTTAAAAAGTTACTTGATAATTTAGAGGGACAGTGTCTTGCAACAGCAAGAGAAACAGGATTTACTTTAAAAAAAATCCACTGCTGATATCATAAAACAGAATATACACAACTGTTAATAAAGCCCATGAACTGTCTTTTCCTTTGTTAAGCTAAAACCTTTAACAAATAGAAATACTTTAGAAATGCATGCTTCCTTTCAACTTCTTATAATTTTAGATCTCTCTCTTCTTAATTCTAAAGCTACCGTAAATAGTTTTCTGAAGCACAAACAAAAAAATTATTCTGACAGACTTACTGTATATTGAATACCTGTACCATAAGATCACACAGCGAAGAACTCGTGACTTTAATATACCAATCCTTCTCCCTTCCAAATCACCCACTCTTAAAAACCACGCTGAACTTCCCTTTCAGTTACTCCTCTCCTTCCCACTAAAATGTAAGCTTAACAGCAACCTCACAAACACAGTGTTTGCAAAATAGATATTTAATGTAACTATAGGTATAAATTAGTCAACATGTTAATGAACATATATACACCCAAATAGGTTCTCAGATAACTGCATACTTCTACCAAAAAAAAAAAATATCCTCAACAGTATGAATCACAGTATAAGACTAGTATAAGATTAGCAGGGTTTTTATCCCTCATGTAAGAGGGGCTGGAAGAAACCCAAAAAAGTCATCAGCTTGGAGAATGCCAGGACCTCAGAAAATTCCACAGGCTCGTGGACAAATGCACACAGAAAGACTAACAAGATCCAGCTACAAGAGAATCCATTTTTCTCATCTGTCTATTCTGTAGCAAATAACAGTCCTTCTTAAATTATGTCTAAATCATTAATCTGCCAAATGACCTACAGTGTGGCTACATATATAAAACAGATTGTGTAATATCTAACTGGACATTGATCTATACTTGGTAAAATTAAAACTGTACCAAGACTTCTCTTGTCCTGGTATTTCCTTCAGAGAGAATCTGTTTACGTCACAGAAACATTAGACATGTTTTTATTCATCTCATTCTGGCTTGCCTAATTTTTAATTTTCAAAGGACACTCCTGCTGATACCGCTGTAGCTGCATAATTTACAGAACAAAAAAGTATGTAATTCTGATTTAATCAGAAAAGAACAAAATAACTATGTTAGAGTACTGAACAAAAGATATAATCTTTGGTGCATCCTTTCCAACTCACTGTAAATAAACTATAGTCAAATGAAAAGGCATATAATTTAGTATTTGGAATATCCTTCATAAACACCAATTTTCTGCAACATCCTTGCACATCTGATACCACCTCATGTATAATGCAAATAATCTATTTCATTTTCATCTATTGACAGTGAATTTAATTTACCATTGCAGCTCTTTTCCCAGATTACGTTATTAATTCCGCAATCAGACTCTTTTGAATGCTTTTATTTCTCCATAGAGTTTTCACAATTCTGCACTGATTTTTTCACCCTAATACACCTTTCAGAATATAAGAATTGTATTACCAAAACTTTCTTAAGGCAAAAAAAGTAAAGGCAAAACAAAAGTTTCTGAATGACAATGCATAGCAATTACAGAACTATTTCATTTCATAGAAAATCTAAACTTATTTTAACTGTGTTAGTACATTAGAACGCTATAAATTGCATCTATAAGAAAAAACAGGTGCATTTTCCATTTCCATATCAAAATGACAATTTCAAAATAATTACAGTCTTTCCATAGAGAATAAATGATCCACTTCTGTTGACAGTGAAACAGAGTGGACAGGAAACTGAAATACTCCAAATGCTCATGCTCTGCTTACACTCATGCCAGCTGTCTTTGCTGTTTCAGCAAGATGACTGAATTTTCTAAATTAGCTCACCAAATGCAAAACGGCTTTATCTTCCCCACAAAAAACAAATATTAACAATATCTAGGCACCTTGACTCTGAATTACTAGCCAGAGTTCAAAGTTGCAAAACCAGAACACTGGCGAAATGATAGCTATGTAGTAAATTATTCACAGTCAATAAAAAATTAGATAGATTTCAATTCAGACTAGAAGTCCAATTACTAGATACTAATTTGTTAATCTTCAGAAAGAAAGTCAAACTTAAGATGGAGCCACAGAAATATTTTGCAGAAGTTCACAATGATGCAGATCATTATGCATGACCTGCTATTTACAACATTTTGATCAAAAATGAGAAAAGGCTGTAATAAAAACAGGCACTCTGTGCATATAAATATTGAATGCTTTGTCGTTTGCATAAATACAGGATGCACAACACACACCTATTTTCTTATTCATCTGAAGTATTATATTTCCTTTCATATCATAGATTTTCCTTTCTCACTCATATTAAACACAATCTAAAGAAAACATCTGAAGAGCAGTAGCACTTGTCCTCTTTACTTCACTCCAGGGCCAGTGAACAAACCAATGATGCAGAAAGAAGGTACGTAATGGATTTAAAGTAAATGGCCCATTCTTTAAGAAGCAGCCTCTCATTTTTATTCATTCTAGCTTAATTGCCTTACAATGATGTCTGAAAACTTCAGAAGCACACCCATTTTTAATGCCAGCTGTCAAAGTTGGTTCTTTAAAAGTAGGGGTTTTTTTGTAATAAAAAGTGCTCAGAAAATATATTCATAAAAATGTTTTCCTGCAGTAATATTCTAAATAACTTTAGCCATATTTTATGGCCACTAAATTATTAGATAGTACCCAGTCAATTCCATAAACAAATTAAGATAAGACTGTTCATATGCTCACTGTAACATGTTGTAGTGTACTTCTCTGCTCAATAATGCTTCCGACTGCACTGAGAAGCATACTCTTCAATGCATAAACCACACACATCATGTATGTATTTCCCTTGGGATTTAAAAATAATCTGCTAATATTTGCACCTACCTGGGTAAAAATCTTTGGATTTAGACAGCTTGATGGTCGCCCCAGTCTCTTTCTGCAACTGAACAATTGTCTGTCCTCCCTTCCCAATTATAGATCCAGCAGCATAACTAGGTATGAGGACCTTTAGAAAATACTGGCCATCCTCTGAAAAATTGAGATATGCAAGGTTAATTTGGTTTACAAAACTTTTGTTCTCCCCCATGCCCACAAAAAAAAAAAATCAGTAAATACGTGAACATACCTATTAATACATGCACAACTATACATCTAACCAGTTGCATCATTCTATAAGAAATGCATGGAATATGCATTTGCCATTTTAAAAGATTTACATATTCACTCAGTGGAAATTAAAGAATCTATACATTTTCCTTAATTTTCTGAAAACATGAAAACAAATGACAAAAATTGAGTTGTATTTCTGAAGACAGAATTGTTCCAGTTCTAGCTGTGGTTACCATGGTACAATTAAACGAATTGAGCCCTTCCAAAAAAAAAAAAAAAAAAAAAAGTGTGCACAAAACATGCATGACGACAAATCACAACCCTCACTAAAAATACTGCTACAGAAATGCCAAAACTTTTTTAAAAAGAAAAGAATGATAAAGTGATGGGCTCTTTGTTTGACATTAGCAAATGCATGAGAACAGCAATTACCTATTGCCTGCTTTCTTCTTAAGTGTGCAAAACAACTAGTCTCCTACCAAAAACCCACCCCAAATGTGGAGTTTTATTTTCCAAGCATTTCAGCCACTGCCAAGAAAACAACCCAACCTGGTGTGGATGGAATCACTTGCCTAAGTAATCCTGATGTATTTCTTTAGCACTTCTTAGGCGACAGTGATCTCTTTTAAGCTCATTAATTAAAAGACATTAAGAAGAATTTTTCCCAATTGATCAAAAGCTTAAATCACTTATTTTAAATACATGTAAAAGTGATAATGCCAATCCTCCCCCCACCGTTGGATTAAAAAAAACCAGAATCAGAACTGGAAAATATATACAATGAATGAAACGAATGTTTCCCAGCCTCATTTTGCAACTGTGCTCCCTTCCTTTACTGATCCAGCAGCAATGAGTCTAAGGACCTTTATAACACTGGCTCTGAAAAAGGTGAAAGCTATACAAGGGTAGTTTATTTTAAATGACTAGAAGTCCTGAAGACCAATCTCCAATTTGATTTCATCTCAAAATTTTATCATAAAATAGAGTTCTCTATAAAGTTTGTTCAAAAAATAAACAGGAGCAGGTTCAGGTCCATCTCACTTTCCCTATGAAAGGGTATAAGCATCCCAAATAGTGCAGATGGAATACCACAGTCCCCATTTATATTAAATATAGGTACAATACATTATCACACAGACTGCTTTTCTTAATATTGGATGAATAAATTCACCTCTGCCTCGGTGCATTGTTATGATGACTCCAGTGCAAATGAATAGAGGAGATGCTAGTCCCGTTATAACTCATCTCATCCAGGAAGAGCAGGATGTTAACTAACAAGTCACCGCACCAGAGACAACTCCCCCCACTCCAACACCCCCCAACCCCAACAAGCCAAATCAATGCAACAGTGTCACACTGACAGAAGGAATGAGGCCAAAGAAATGGGAAACACCGGTCAAGATTTAAATCCAGCTTGTGAGCCAGCAGCTGGAAAAGGGGGAGTGCGCCTTCGCCATCCCCCTGCCACCCAGCTGCCATTTATTTATTTATCTTCGCCAACGTATCGGGAGGGTGCTGGGGCAGCAGGAGCCCCCTGTGCCCACTCCAGCCCCTGTAGGGTCACGGCTGCACACCCACCCCGATGGATATTAAACCCAAAAGACTGCTAGAGTCTGAAAACCGACGCCATTTTGATGAATGATAAGTTATAAGGCTGCTGCACCCCGGGAGTAGTGCCACCCTCCCCCACGCCGGACGGAGCCCCCTCCGCAGCCTTCAGCGCGGCCCCGGGGCACAGAGCCGCTTCCCCGGCCGGTCCGAGACGCGCTGCGGGTCAGGTGCTGGCCGTGCCCAGCAGGGGGGTGAGTCCTCCCGGGGTGCAGCCTTCCGCTCCCCTCCAGACCCCGGCCCCGTGGCGCGGCTCCGTCCGCGGGAGGTCAAGGAGCCGGGTCCCGGCAGGAGCAGGCGGCGTAAGGCTGGTTCAACCGCCCCCATGAGTCCCGGGCGCTTCCCCGCCCCCCGTTCCGTTTTTACCCTTTTGGAACAATTGTGCCGGAGACCCGGTGAATTCTGCGGGGCAGTTCAGCCCCCGCGGCCGCCGGGAAGGGCCTCCCGCCGGGGCACGGTGCGGGGAGGCAGGTAGGAGGGAAGGTGGGCGGGCGGAAGGAGGGTGCTGTGGGGGGGGGGATACCCACCGCCCGTGTTGGTCCTCTTGGTGCTGCCGGCTTCGGGGGGCGCTTCGAGCGGTCTTTTGCGGGAGTCCGGCGGGTCCAAGTCTATAGGAACCCCGGTGTGGGTCCCGTTCTGCTGGATGGGAGCTGCCGCCATCATGTTCGCCGCGGCCAGGAGCAGAATGGTCTCTTCCTTGGGGAGGCGGGGGGCAGGGCGGGGACGGGGCTCGTCCCGTTCTCTGTCCCCCCTCGGGACAGCGGAGCTCCGCGCGGGGTGCCGAGGATGCTCCGGGGCTGGTGGGGCTTGCCCGGGGGGGAAGGGAAGAGAAGCGGCGGGACTGGCCGGAGGAGCAGCTGCAGTGCAGTGCCAGGAGGAGAAGGGAGACGGGGGGATCGGAGGGGGGAGACGGGAAGCGAAAGAGTAAGACAGGAGGAGGAGGAGGAGGAGGAGAGGAGGGAGAGTGTGAGTGGGAGAAGAGGGGAGGGAAGAGAATGAGTGAGACGGGAGGGAGGGAGCGATGGGGATGGCAGGTGAGCCAGCGAGTGGGAGTCTGCCAGAGGATTCACGCTGCCTCCGTGCCCCCTTCAGTCTCTCCCTGCTCTAGTCCTGCGCCGGGGGCTGGTGCGGGGCGGCTGCTGGTGGCTGCTCTCGGGCTCTCATTCTCGCTCGCACTTACGGGGCTGTGCGTACCGGGGTGGAGGCTGCGCCGCGCGCGCACGCAGAGCTTGCCGGTTCCTCCGTGCAGCGGGGCCAGCCAGCCTCAGCGGCAGCTACACACAAGGAGGAAGGGAGACGGGGGAGGGGGGCCGAGATTTGGGGGTGGGAGGAGAATAAAAAGAAAGGCGGGGTTTCTTGGGACGATAGGCGGGAGGCTGAGCCAATCGGAGTTGAGGAATGTGAGGTTCGGATTGAAGGGCTTAGCCAATCAGAAAGGGTGGGCGGAAGACAAAGCAGGGGGGCTGGGGAAGCTAAACCGCATGCTGGGGTGGGCATGCGGCCAGTGTGCCCACCACCCCGGAGCGGGCGGGCATGTGGAGAGCGCGCCTCCGGAATTAGCGCTAACCTAATAACACCTACCCTACCAAGTACCTGGGTTGGGGAGTGAAGACTGAAATAGCCGGGAAACGTCCTAGCGTTCCCCTCTGTTAGTCCGCACTATTTCTAGGTTAATGTCTTTCCATACAGGAGCATAACGATTCCTCCCACAGTGGAATTGGATAGTACACAGGTTTTTTTCCACAGCCTTAGAGAGCCATGTGTAGTCCGCATCTTTGGGTATACCAGAAAATGAAACACTGTGAAAGTCATTAATATTACACATCATGCTCCATGCCTCGGGTCCGACCAAATTCAGCCTCCATTTAGATCAATTTCACAGTCACAGGATTTTAAAAATCATAAATTTCATGATTTCAGCAATTTAAATCTGAAATTTCACAGTGTTGTAATTGTAAGGGTCCTGAACCCAAAAGGAGTTGGGGTGCGGGTTGCGGTACTGCTACTGTTACTTCTGCACTGCTGCTGGCAGCAGCGCTGCCTTCAGAGCTAAGCAGCTGGAGAGCAGCGGCTTCTGGCTGGGAACCCACCTCTAAAGGCAGAGCCGCCATCAGAAGCACCGAAGGAAGGATGGTATGGTATTGGCACCCTTACTTCTGCGCTGTTGCCTGCAGAGCTGGGGCCTCAGTCAGCAACTCTCTGGCCACTCAGCTTTGAAGACAGCAGCACAAAGTAAGGGCGGCATGGTATGGTATTGCCACCCATACTTCTGCGCTCCTGCTGGCAGGGCACTGCCTCCAGATCTGGGTGCCTGGCCAACAGCCGCTGCTCTCCGGCCGACCAACTCTGAAGGCAGCACAGAAGTAAGGGTGGCAATACTGTGACTACCCCCCCCCCAAAAAAAAAACCTTCTGACCCTCCCCCCTGCAACTCCCTTTTTGGCCAGGACTTCCAATTTGAGTAATGCTGGTCTCCCCCATGAAATCTGTATAGTATAGGGTAAAAGCAAACAAAAGACCAGATTTCACGCGGTGAGACCATTTTTCAAGGTCCGTGATGCTTTTTTCGTGGCTGTGAATTTGATAGGGCCCTATCCATGCACCTCGGATGATGCACCTAGGAAGATGGTCAAAAATTATGTAATAGTAACATTCAAAGCCATAAAGGACCACAGTTGTAACTGCCTCTTTCAAATTTACTTTGGCATTAACTTGCCTGACTTTGAGTGCTTAACTTCATCCCTAACATCACGAATGCAGTTTTTTTATTAAAGTTCCTGGGTTATTTGAAAGAAAACTTTTGTAAAATAAAAAAAATTGCACAGTCTGAAAGCATTAAACTAGACACCACAGGGACATCTAGTACAGTGCAAAGAAATTCCATGGAAGGATCCTCCTGCAAAGAACAAGTGGCTGAGTTCCAGTTTAAATTAGGTAAGTGGTCAAGAGGACTACTGCTTCAATCAAAGCAAATCTCAGATTATCACATTTATGGAGGCAGAGCAATTCACTATGTGCCATACAATAAATGTATAATACAAACCTTTGGTAAATTTTTGAACACACAACTAAGTTAACCAGTACAAATGCAGTACCCTGACAGAACATCACATGATTGACTTTTTAAATACCACTATCATAAGGGCTTGCAAGGAAGAGCCAGCATAGAAACAGCACTGCCTGCACCAATGGAATTCTCCTTCAGTTCCTTGCTGTGCTGTTTATGGCCCTATATGCTGCCAGAATAGCATATAGGGGCCAGAACCCCTTCTTGTGAATATCACTTTCTCTTCAGAAACATACAGACTAATTAAAGTTCAAGAATGCACTGAAACATCACTTTGGAGGAGAGCGCAACACCAGATAATTTCTTAAAGTCCACTTTTCTATGAAGTTACAGATTTAGTCCGCAATCCTGCAAAGACTTATTCATGTGCTTAGCTTTAACTTCCTGAGTACAGCCACTGCATTCAGCTCTGCACACCCTTGAAGACAAAACTCTTAGAATTCAGTGATGCCAGGTTCTGGCCAAGAGTTGACACTTTGTTTTGTTGTCAAATCACACTGCAGAATGGCATTGTGAGTGTTGTACACCAATCCCACTAAATATCTAGTAGTTTGCCCTGCGTACTACAAGGTAGGAACACTAGTCTTTAGAGGCTCTATGAGAGTTTATGGGGACCCACCATGCTCTACAGCAATGGTTCTCAATCAGGGGTCTGGGGCCCCCTGGGGGGCTGCAAGCAGGTTTCAGGGGGTCCATCAAGCAGGGCCAGCATCAGAGTCACTGAGGCCCAAGGCAGAAAGTCGAAGCCCCACTGCATGGGGCTGAAGCCCAAGGCCCTGAGCCCCACCACTTGGGGCTGAAGCCGAAGCCTGAGCAGCTTAGCTTCATAGGGCACCCTGTGGTATGGGGCCCCCAAGCAATTGCCCTGTTTGCTATCCCGGCTTTTATATGTAGAAAATCAGTTGTGACACAGGTGGGCCATGGAGGTTTTATAGCATGCTGGGGGGGCTCTGAAAGAAAAGGGTTGAGAACCCCTGCTCTCAACCCGTGGGCTGCTTGTAGCCCAATCAGCATACAGCTGCGACCCATGTGACATCCTCAGGGCCATACAGGTAGTATATATATTGTGTGGATGCGGCCCACATAACACATAGAGAGCTGCATATGCGGCCCACAATGGTAAATAGGTTGAGAACCACCACTCTAGAGAGAATTACTTTACTAAGCCTTCCAGAAACCAGGCTTATAGGGGAATACCCTAAGCACAATTACTTTAACAGTTCCAATGAAGATCATTGCAGTTCAGTCCAGTACAGGGTATAAAGGACTATATACTCCATGGTAATACAAATAATAAAATAATAAGTCTCCTCCAACCTACTGTCAGGGATATTCCCTCTAATCCCGCCTCATTCCCATAACCACTGAAGCAAGAGCCCAACTCTTCTGTCTGTGTCCTGTTGGGGCCATGAGCACTGTCATCCTGTTGTCACATATGCAGTTATATCACATCTACTGCTTGCAGGTCACTGCCCTGTACCTTCGGATTGCAGCTACCCCTGTCCCTCTGCTCGGTTCTCACTTTTCCAGTCCCCTACTTCTCTTCACTACCTACTTCCAGCCTTCCCTCCACATCCAGCTCTGAGGCTGATGCATCCAACCTTCTCACGTGCAGCCATCAGCTTTCCCCACCACATCAGGATGTTACTTCCTTTTTTCTGTTCCCCTAGCATTATGGAGTAGAGCCTTGAAACCCAACTTGAGCCTAGTAGGATCTGACTAAAAGTGTTGGATCTGAATCAAGTCGGAAAACAACCAGGTCGGATCAGATTCTTCCTGCTTGTAGGGTCAGTGCCTTAGCAGCAGCTTGGCCCACTCCTGCTGGCCACTGCCACCTTGCTGTTCTGTGCATGCTGCATAGTGAGAATGCCAAGGAGTCACAGTACCTCTCACTCCACAGTATACCCTGCGCAGCAGCAGGGGCATCACATGGCAGGAGCAGGGCCGATAGGCATTGAGGAGGGGTTGGGTCATAAAATGATTCAACCCTCTCAGGGTCAGGGTGGGTGTGCTTGGGTCCAGTTTGAGCATAAAAAGTTAGCCCAAGCAGATCTCTTTTATGGAGTCCTCTCCTGGCTAGATGCTTAACAGAGTAACAGAGCAGTCTCTACTAGATAGATCCTTTTGTCCAGCTCAGTCAAGGCTGGGGGAACATACCCAGTACAAATGCAAGTTGTCACATCTTGAAAGCTTTGCTTACTATTGTAAAACATCCTTGGTTGGCAAAGGTGTGGGATAGTGGCGTTCGTGTAAACTAATTACGCAGAAACAGGGCCTCAGGAATCTGATAATGTCCACTACATTTCAAGACCAAGAGAATTCAAACTGCAACTGCCTGAGACCCAATTCTGTTTCCAGTACTCAGACACTCCACTGAGAGCAGGAGTGGGCCCTTCATTTCCTGCAGTGGTGCTGGACATTTCTCTTCCTGCTAATAAACAGGATAAAATAAACATTTTTTTCTCCCTCATGCAGAACATGACAGCTGCCAATAATCCATAGATAAAAGCCACCCACTTAAACAAAACCCCGGCCAGTAAAAGAAAACAGGTTTGATACTTATCCAAGTGTTGACGATGTCATTGGAAGTTGTTTGTTGTCCATAGGTAGCTGGGATTCCAGGAAAAGTTTTGCCCTGCTAAAATGAAAGCTGTGAACCCTACAAACTATTTCCTCTTTAAAATCTCCTTTATTTTTACTCTCATTTCTTACTATTGTAACTTCTTTACCCAATAATTTAATTACTAAACTATTAGTATCCTTGCATTAACTTACAAGGAAACTCTTCAAAAAATCTTTAACCTAAATTTTGAAGAAGTTACTCAGTTACTCTTTAACCTAAATCTTGCTTCCTCTCCTTCTCCAGGTATGCTTTGCTAAAACTACAGCAGTACCATCATGGTTCCACTGTTCATTATAGACAACTCCCAAACCATTACATGTCACATATCATTGCTGATAATGAAGTAGGTAAGAGCTTGAGTAGTGGCAAGTCAAAGGAATGTAGATGTGGCCATATTCATTTGGATCCTCTCAACAAATACTCTCTGCATAAAGGGGAATGAAAGAGAAGCAGTCATTCCTGTACCTGGGAGATAGAATCCTGTTCTCCCACACAGTCTACACTGATATTCCATTTGAAAAGCTTATTAATTTAGGCTTTGTTCAAAGAACCAGATTTGGCCCTCAGTCCTTTTTCCAGTCAGAAGTGCCTGCCCACACTTGTCCATTCCTCATGCATGGAGCAGGGTAAGCGATCTCGGCATTTCTTGTACTCTCAGGTTAACTGGGGTCCTACCTGGACTTCACTGTAAGTTAGGGCAGCCTCAGGTCTTGATCATGCCCTCTCGCTCCCTGACACATGCCTTGGGGGCCAGAAGAGATGCTTGTATGGAGCCATTCTGGTAGCTCTACAGTGGCCAGAGGACTGCCTAAAATAGGGGGCATCACTCAGCAGCCATTCCTACCAAGTAATGTAAGGCCCTTTATATTAATGGAGTGACAGGAATAGATAATCAGGTGCCCTTTACCTTCAGTTAATGTACCTATTTATCTACTGCTCCCCAAAGACTGATTTGGATCCTCCTATGACTAAACTAGTGTAAATCAAAAGTAATTCTACTGTAATCAATGGAATTGCACTGATGTAAAAATTGTGAGAGAGAAGAAACAGGCTCATTTTGTTTACTTTGTCAGTTTTCAGCAGTTGCCAATTCTATGGATAGGTCTACACTTGGAACTTGAGCTGTCATTCCCAGCTCAAGGAGACATACTCACACTAGCTTTTATTGAGCTTGTGTACTAAAAATAGAGTGTGTGGTCATGGCAGTGCAAACAGTGGAATAGGTTAGCCACTCCACGTATGTGCCTAGGGTCTCGGATGGATACAAACTTTGGATGGCTAGCCCCCACTCCCCCAAACACACACGCAGCTCACACTGCTGCAGCTACTTTCTATTTTACATCCTGCAGCTCCTAATTACATCTCCAGCTCCAAGTACAGGCATACTCTGTGTGTTCACCAAAAGGGCTTTTTGTGGAGTTTCAACCAGGATATAAAGCTGTCTACACTACAGCAGAAACTCAGCTCAGCCAACTGCCACCTGCCATTCCAAACTGCCACAGACTCTTCTGATTCTAACATTGTGGTGTAGTCAACAGAGCCCTAGACTAGGAATCTGGAGATATGGGTTCTAGTTCCAGCATTGCACTGACCTACTGCATGACTGTGCCTCTGTTTCCCCTCCACCATTCATCTCATCTTATTTATTTAGATTTTAAGCTATTTCGAACAGGGACTGTCTTTACTGTGTTTATGCAGTGCCTAGCACCATGGTCCTCCAATCTGGGTTGGGGCCTCTAGGAATCACTGTAATAATATAATAATAATTTTATGACAGGTGTGCACTACACTCAGGCCACTCCCTGCTAGTATTCTGTTTATATGGTGATGAACAGTTCTTAACCCTAGTGTATAATAGGTATTTTAACTGAAATCTTTTGCCTGTCAAATGTTATTATCATTCAGCTGCATCCTTAAGGCCCTGATCCTAATCCCATTGAAATCAATGGAAAGTTGGATCAGGATCAAAATGCATCATTTACATCTTTTTGGGGTAGGCACAGCTTGGACCAGGGCCCCAGGAAGAGCTCCAAGGTGGTATTCTGCCTCAGAGACACACCTCTGTGGCACAATTCATCACTTGCTTCCTTCTTGCTTTGGGGGTAGGGAGGGTTTGGAAACGATACAAGCGGCAGGTTATTGCAGCTCTTCAAAGAGTGCATCTTACTTCCCCTCTTCTGCCTGGCCACCTACTCTGGCCAGTAAATGAAAAGGGGTTATAGTGGGATACCCACACCCCATGCTTCATCTCTCCTTTTTTGTAGCAGTGAGTATACATAATGAAGGGACTGCTCTTCATTCTAGACCTGGACACAAGATCTGGGTAGTTCTTATCACAGAGTCCATAAAAAATGTAATCTGATGCTCTAACTAAAAGCTAATTTCCTTGATATTTTCTGTATTTCTTTCCCCTAAAACGTTGTTCTTCAACTGGCAGCCCACAGTCCAGATGTAGCCCACAGATGCACAACCCTTTGGCTTGCTGGCATCAGCTGTTCCTTTCTGTTCCATGCTGGGGGCTCTGCTGTACCCAGCTCCAGCTCCAGTCCCTGGGCTCCCCTGCCAGGCGACCCTGGCTCCAAGCCAGCATGTGCCGGGCCCAGGGTACTCTCAGATGAACCAACCAGCTTTCAACAACTGTTATCCTTTGAACTTGGGCACAGGGTGATCAAAGATAGACTCCATGATTATATTTTCCAGTTATGGGGAAATTTTCTCACAAGTTCTGCATCACGAAAGAAGATGACTAAGGAAGCTTCTCTATGAGTGGCCTGGACTCTGGCATGAAAGAAGAAGCCCTGCACTGATTCTGTAACTGTCAAAGAGCATACATTGTCTATTCTCCATTAGGTGGTAGCTGATGAGAAGACAAAGGAGGCCATTGTGAATGCTGCCAAGCAAGTTCCCCTGTCAGATGCAACAACAATGCATCCTGTCCAGGCCTTGGATGCTGAAGTGCTCTATTTTTTGTTGAAAGGACTGAAAGGTGCTGAGGTGTTGTTGGCCATCGATGAACCAGACAATAAGAATATAGCACAGCTATGCTTTTATGACATACTTTAATGGCCACGTCCTCTGAAAGGAACTCTTGAATTTGATACCTCTGGAAATGTATGTCACAGGCAACATCATATTTGAGAAAATCAGTGCAGTGTTTGAGCAACAAAGACTCTTACTAAGCAAGATCTGTCTTCTGGTAACTGATGGAGCACCTTCAATGCTGGGCAACCAGAGGGGTCTTGAGACATGACTGGCAGAAGTGGCACTACAAATGAAAGCACTGCACTATATCATACATCAAAGTGTGCTGTGTGCCAAGCTGAGTGAGGAACTGAAAGATGTCATGGAGGCTGTGATTAAAATAATCAGTTTCAGCAGCGCCTCCTCAAGTCTGCAGCACAGACTATTTTGTGAGTTGGTCATTGAGTCCTCTGCAAACCATGAAGATCTTCTCTATAATGACATTTGCTGACTTAGTAAGGGTACATTGCTGGCATACTTCTGCAAACTCAAGGCTCACGTTGTTGATTACCTTCAGTAGAGCACCCATAAGAAGGCAGCTGAATATCTGGTCCTTCTAGAAGATTCTGAATTCTTAGTCAAAGTAGCAATTCTATGCAACATATTTGACCACCTGAGTATCCTGAATGTACAGCTGCAAGGCCAAGATAAGAAAATAGAAGCTTTTCAGAAGAAGCTGGACATATTTCTCTTAGATTTGAGCTCTGGGAATCTTTGCACTTCACTCAACTCTGCAACACCCTGATCAGCAATGGAAGCAGATAATGTGATCAGTCGCCTCGTGACAAGTTTCCTTCAAAAGCTAAGGAACAACTTCAGTGTTCAATATGGAGATTTTTGCATGCCAAAGGATGTAATTGGCTTTGTACATGATCTTTTCTCCATGACACCTGAGGGTGACTCCCCATCTCATCCCCATAAGGTCCTCCCTGTAAAGGTGAAAGTATGCTGCAGCTGGAACTAGTCAACCTGCGGACCTCAGATATGCTGAAAAATGAATTCAAGAACACTGAAATCATGATTATCTGGACACAAAAGTATACAAACCTCAAGACATTTTCCCTCCCAGTGCTCAGTGTTTGAATCCATGTATATGTGTGAATCCAGCTTTGCAGTCATGAATGTCATCAAGAACAATGCTTGAAACAGGCTGACAAATGAGTCTCTGGAGAGCTGCCTTCATATAGCAGTCACTTCACTGAAGCCAGATTTTAACAAGCTAGTATAGAGCAAGAAGTGCCACTTTGCTCACTAGTAACAAGAGGTAAATATTGCAGACAACAACCTTCTGTCTATTAGCTGCCACTATTCTAATAAGTTCTGTAGAGGAGTGAAGCTTGTGTTTTATACATTAAATGCCAGAGAACTTTTTTTTATTCAAACAAAAAATTCAGTAAAACAAAAAAGCTAAAAAAATGCAAACAAAAATGATGTGGTGACGAGGTTTTAAGTGTCAGAGAAATTGGAAACAATGATGGAGGACTAAGGGAGAGCTCTGAGAAAGCATAGAACATTTCCACTTCAACTCCTAATGCAGTCTGTCACCATAGACAGTAGCTGAAAGAAATTTCACTATGAAACTGCAGCTAAAAATATCACTTTCCTTTATCCAAATGCCCCATTATTTGAAGGTGTCAGATGTCCTCAAGCAATTCAGATAAACGGACTTCACCTGTATTTAATTTAGAATCTTTTAATTTACATTTAAAAACACACTGAAGCTATACTGTGATACATTTCGACTTACAGTGATAGATTTTTAATCAGGCACTTAAGCAGTTGCTTATGCAACATCAAGCAATTAGTAATTGACATGCTTTCGTTAGAGAGCAAACACCTGAAGAGCCCATTCGCCCTGGAGAGCACCCTTTAGCCCACCAGGATTTGGAGGTTGCCTTTTCTGGCCCATCAGAAAATGTAATTGAATACCACTGTTTTAAAACATGTAACTATCGTATTTCAAAATATATAGAAAAAGAACAAATGCTAACAATACAGTCATTTTATAGCATGGTTTCTTCACTTTAAAAATTATAGCCTGGTCCTCTGTTCTCCCACATGCTTCCTGTGTACTGCTAGGTGTCCTGGAAGTCAAAGGATTCTGAGACCACTCTCCACCTCCCCAGAGGTGTGAAATACCTCTGTTTTAGGGCTTGGTCTTGCTCTCATTGAACACTCATTTTATGGTGAATCTTGTGATATTTGGAGTTTATTAAAGACCTAACTGCAGGACTCATAACATTGTGTTAGAATCTCAGCTTAGATTTAAAAAAAATACTCCCACTGAAGTCAAAAGAATTACCGTCAAGCTCATGCATAAGTTTTGCAGGATCTGGGCCTTAAAGGCTAAAAACCGGCAAAAACAAAATTCTGAATCACAGAATCATAGAATATCAGGGTTGGAAGAGACCTCAGAAGGTCATCTAGTCCAACCCTCTGCTCAAAGCAGGACCACCTCCAACTAAATCATCCCAGCCAGGGCTTTGTCAAGCCAGGCCTTAAAAACCCCTAAGGATGGAAATTCCACCACCTCCCTAGGTAATCCATTCCAGTGTTTCACCACCCTCCTAGTGAAACAGGTTTTCCTAATATCCAACCTAGACCTCCCACCCTACTACATGAGACCATTGCTCCTAGTTCTTTCATCTGCCACCACTGAGAACAACCTAGCTCCATCCTCTTTGGAACCCCCCGTCAGGTAGTTGAAGGCTGCTATCAAATCTCCCCTCATCCTTGTCTTCTGCAGACTAAATAAGCCCAGTTCCCTCAGCCTCTCCTCATAAGTCATATGCCCCAGCCCCCTAATCATTTTTCTTGCCCTCCGCTGGACTCTCTCTAATTTGTCCATATCCTTTCTGTAGTGGGGGGCCCAAAACTGGATGCAATACTCTAGATATGACCTTACCAGTGCTGAATAGAGGGGAATAATCACTTCCCTTGATCTGCTGGTAATGCTTCTACTAACGCAGCCCAATCTATGCCGACATCTGGAATTAACATTCAAATACACCTACAATAAAATTGAATTTACTTAGACTAGCGTTCTGCAGATTCTGAACATTTTCACTTCACAGAATGCTGTATAATCAACTTCTCCCGCCTTACAGGGAATCCACATTAAAAAAAGAAAAAAGTGTGTGTGAGTAACTTAAAATCAAAGAACTCTCAGGATTGGATCTGGAGCTATACTATACATATAATTTGAATACTGCAGTATTCATATTATACATAGGTAATTAGTGAGTCATTGGCAGTTTTGGATGTCGAAAGACTGCAGGGTTGAAGTTTTATGGTGAAATCCTGGACCCACTGAAGTCAATGGGAATTATGCCATTGAGTTCAGTGAGGCCAGAATTTCACTTCAGTGTAAATAGCAAATTCTTCTCAATTCAATTAATAGCCTAGAGCAGGGCTTTCCAAACTTGGTTCATGACTTGTTCAGGGTAAGCCCCTGGCAGGCCGCAAGATGCTTTGTCTACCTGAGCGTCTGCAGGTACGGCCGCTCGCAGCTCCCAGTGGCAACGGTTCTCCATTCCCAGCCGCTTCACGCAGCTCCCACTGGCCGGGAACAGCAAACGATGGTCACTGGGAGCTGCGACCGGCCGTACCTGTGGATGCTCAGGTAAAAAAGCGTCTCGTGGCCCTCCACGTGCTTGCCCTGAACAAGCCGTGAACCAAGTTTGGGAACCTCTACTCTAGAGTATGCAACCTTGATTCAATAAAGTATTTAAGTGTATGCATAATTTGAAATCCAACTAGAGTCAATGGAACTGCTCACGTGCTTAGTCATATGCTTAAGTATATTGCTGAACTGGAGTTTGTTCCTGCACCCATTAAAAATAATGGCAAAGCACCTGTTGATTCAGTTGTGCAGGATTAGCCCATAAGAGCACACTGAAGTCAAAGGAAGCCTTTCCATTGACTTAAACTGGGCTTTGAATTAGGCCCTGAGAGGAAAACATTTTAGGGGAAGGGGAATGGAAGAAAGAAAGGATGTGTAAAAAGCCTAGTAAAATGTGCTACTTCTAGCAATTTATTAGGATATATTATAAAATAAAATATTCACATTTTAAGACTTTTTTTCATGTCAATATATAAAAATAAATGGACACTTTGATTAGATTCTGGGTAGGAATACTTACTAACAGTTTGTTATTTCTAATAAGTTGTATGTTAACACAAGAAAAAGTAACACTGTATAACATAAATAAAATCCATGTCCAGTAGATAGGAAAGTGGAAAAATAAAAGAAATATGAATGTTTTCCAAGCATTAAAAACAGTCACAAAGTAGACTGGATATTGAATTAAAGTGAAGTATGAAATCTTCACACAGCTATACAAATTGAATTTATACTATGACAATAACCAGACATAAACATATTATTGTAAGCTGTAAAAGAAAAGCCTGGTTATTTTTCCTGGAGATCTTCTATGGGATACTTTATCTCTAAAGATTTAGACAAGCAAGAAGACTTAGTGAAATACTCTCATTCAAAAATTATTAAATATTTGTGTTTTTAAATTCACAGATGTGATCTGGCTGGTCTTGAGTGGAAGAGCTGATATTCTGAAATAGTAAAATAAATTGCTGCACTGATTCTCCTAGGAAAAAAGTAACTGAAGTGAATCTTTTAAAAAATATACAAATCATGAAGGAGAGAGAGAGAGAGAGAGAGAACCATTGTATATATTAGCAACACTGCTTATAGATTCATCATGGCTCACAACAAAGATATTATAAGTGGACCTCCTACCTCTGTGCCATGCTGTCACTGCTGTGGATTGACTGCTGTTAGATTCCTGTAATCCTGAGCCCTGGGATCTTGTCCAACATGTTTGCCCCACTTGGTAGGCCTGTTTGTAAGTATTTAAAATGGAAATGAACTCTAATCTTTCTATGTGTTTATAACAAAAGGTTTTAATCCCGTAACACCCATATTTAACATAATTTGTTTTTTGTAAAGTTTATAAAAAGCTGTAGTCAGTCTGACAATTCAGAATCCTAAAGTATATCTTAGCCATTTAACAATTTAGCCAATTAAGTTTGGTTTACTGTCTGGCACTCTTTAATTTGGCAGTGCGTCATGGCAAGGGTATTAAGGCACCCATTCATGAATGAGAAATTACATAGAACAACATCAATAACCATGCTAAGTTTGTACATTTATAATACATTTGAATCAGTAGCTTTCAGATCTGTAAAGCATTCACTAATACATAAAATGTGCACAAATATATATTTTAGTAGAATAATATGCTAAGGATATTACAAGGACACATGAGTGTGAATCCCTTCAAAGATTATTTTGAACAGCTCAAAGAATTCATAGAAACTATAGTATCCCATCTTAAAGATTATTGCTATCAATAGACCATAAATGATATTGCAAAATTAAACATCAGGGGCCCAATTCTTCCATCTTTACTCACATTGAGTAGCATCTTCAATTGATAAGTAGTCCCATTGACCCAAACAGGGCTACTAATCAAGTAAGTTTCTACTAAGTATGAGTAAGGGTAGCAACCCACATCAGAAAAATGGAAATACAAATAAAAACCTAAGAAATTCCACAACATTTTTTTCTGTGCTGCTGCACTGAGCTATTTGAGACAATACCCCTCTCTGTGTCTTGTCCTACTCCAGACCCCTCAACTGCTACTGACAGCAATACCTCCACCACTCACCACACTGCAGCAGAAGTCTGGGCCAACGTAGCTTCATAGACCATTCCAAGAGGAAGCATTTCCATGATGAACTTATGGTTGAAGTTCTGGACAGGACCAACAAGCAGGTTCAGACAGTAACGAAGACAGAGGGACTTTTGGCCACAGGAAAGACATGGTGAGAGGTAAGGTGCTGGATGGGCAGCTTCAGGACAGGATTTCAGCGCTGGAACAGGCACTTGATTCACTGTAACAGGAACCGCAGCTAAGGGAGGAGGTCAGAGCTCAGCAGAAAGAACTGTTTGAGTGGCTGCTATCACTAATAGGTGCAACAATAGTGGCTCTTGCTGCATCACCCACCCATGGCCTGGGTTTGCCCTGTGAAACAGTCCAGAAGCAGCATGTAAAACTGCTGGTGGTCCATGGAGTCGGGCCCTACGAGCAGCTGGGCCAGGCAACTTTGCCCCATACAGACACCCTCACTCCTAGATGCCTCTACTCCCCTCCCCTGGTGCCAGGAGACTGGGGGAATGGGCCAGGGGATATGCAACAGTAGGGGAGTTCTGTCTTGTACATGGTTTCACTGTTTTCACTTGTTCATGCACTTGGGGTTGTTTTTTGTTGTTGTTTTTTTAAGGTTTTGTTGTTACTGGTGTTTTGGTATGGTAATGGCGTGCCTGGCAGTGGGTTAATGTTTGGCTCACAGCACCAGCTGTGGTACGTACAATTTCTGGCCGAGTGTACGGGTTCAGCAGCCCCTCGCTGTCATAGGTCCATTCGGAGGAAATGGCTCACCCCTGGCTTTACAAAGATTGTGAAGAGCACAGGAAGCCACAGTAATGCAGACAGCACTGATGACACTGGCATCTAAACAGGTCTGTAAATTTCTCCAAAGGGGTTTCAATCTGCCAAAAGCACATACATTAACCATTCTATACCTGCTGAGAGTATGATTAAATCTCCTTTTACCCGGGGCTCTGAAATCAGGGTACGGTTACATAAATCAAGGGAAAAGGGGGTATGAGGGATCCTCCAGAAAAACAGTTGGGACAGTAACTCCATTTATGTTTTGTTCAATATCTTCATTAATGATCTGGAGGGTGGCGTGGATTGCACACTCAGCAAGTTTGCAGATGATACTAAACTGGGAGGAGTGATAGATACGCTGGAGGGTAGGGATAGGATACAGAGGGACCTAGACAAATTAGAGGATTGGCCCAAAAGTAATCTGATGAGGTTCAACAAGGACAAGTGCAGAGTCCTGCACTTAGGACGTAAGAATCCCATGCACCATTACAGACTAGGGACTGAATGGCTAGGCAGCAGTTCTGCAGAAAAGGACCTAGGGGTTACAGTGGATGAGAAGCTGGATATAAGTCAACAGTATGCCCTTGTTGCCAAGAAGGCTAACAGCATTTTGGGCTGTATAAGAAGGGGCATTGCCAGCAGATCGAGGGACGTGATCGTTCCCCTCTATTCGACATTGGTGAGGCCTCATCTGGAGTACTGTGTCCAGTTTTGGGCCCCACACAACAAGAAGGATGTGGAAAAAATGGAAAGCGTCCAGCAGAAGGCAACAAAAATGATTAGGGGACTGGAACACATGACTTATGAGGAGAGGCTGAGGGAACTGGGATTGTTTAGTCTGCAGAAGAGAAGAATGAGGGGGGATTTGATAGCTGCTTTCAACTACCTGAAAGGGGGTTCCAAAGAGGATGGATCTATGCTGTTCTCAGTGGTAGCAGATGACAGAACAAGGAGTAATGGTCTCAAGTTGCAGTGTGGATAGGTTGGATATTAGGTAAAACTTTTTCACTAGGAGGGTGGTGAAGCACTGGAACGCATTACCTAGGAAGGTGGTGGAATCTCCTTCCTTTGAGGTTTTTAAGGTCAGGCTTGACAAAGCCCTGGCTGGGATGATTTATTTAGGGATTGGTCCTGCTTTGAGCAGGGGTTTGGACGAGATGACCTCCTGAGGTCCCTTCCAAACCTGATATTCTATAATTCTATGATTCTATGATTTGGTGAGAATTGTGTCTCCTACAGTCCATGACTGTAGTCTCCCAATCGGGTAAAAACCCTGGCATCTCAAACTTTTCCATAGCAACCCATGTTGACATTCATAAATCACCGTCTGTGGTCCATAAGGGCTTGTACAGAAATGGAATAGTACCCTTTGTGGTTTATGTACTCATGTGCTTCTTGAGGAGGGCAAACTGTGGGCACATGAGTTGCATCAATGGCCCTGACATAGTTTGGAAATCCCATTTTCTCAAAGACAGAAATTACTTCAGGAATATCTTTTATGCCTGCCACCTTGGGATAAACCACATACCGGATTGCCTCAGAAATCTCTGCCACCTCTTCACCCACAGTTGACTTTCCAGCACCAAACTGGTTGGCAATGGACTTGTAGCAGTCTGGGGTAGCCAGGTTCCAGAAAATTATAGCAACCAGCTTCTGGACTAGCATGGCCACCCTCATGCATGTGTCTTTATGCTGAAGGGTCAGGGCAAGCTGCTCAAAGCTCCAGAAATGTAGCTTTCTTTTTGCAAAAGTTCTGGACCCACTGCTGAACATGCCAGGTCTGCATGACAATGTGATCCCACCAGTCTGTGCTTGTTGCTCTGTTCCAGAAGCACCAATCTATATAAGTGACATCTGTGGTGATACTGATTGTTATGAACAGCATCAGCTAGTGTGAGTCTTCCATGTCTGTGTCCTTCACCTACATCTCCTCCTCCTCCTGCTCCATCATAAACTCTGTCAGATGCCTTTGGTGGATCAGCAAATGCCAGTGAAATGTCCACCGTCTCACAGAAGCTCTTCCCATTTTCTGACACAGGAACAAAAGTGCAAGCAAGAGAAGTTCTTCAAAAGGTGCCTCTTCCATGCTGATGGCTCCGGTAACTGGGGGCACACAGACTAAAATGACTGCTTGGCAAGATTTGTTGGTGGGCTGTTCAAACTTCCTGTAATATATAGGATAGACAGTCAAGTTTTCCCACACTGTACCACAGTGATATAGCTAGAGTGGGCACATTTGAGGAGGATGATGGGGAGCCTGGGATGTGATTGGTTTGACTCAGATCTGCGTGCTGACATGTAGACACCAGTGCCCCGGGTTCAAGGCCAGATTAAAAAATTCTTAACCTAGGGTTGATAATGACTCTAGCCACTCAATCCCTGGGTTTTCTAACCAAGGGTCAGCTGGGTCAAGTCCATCTAACCATGGGCTTACATTGCAGCACATACCTAAGTGTATATCTAAACTGCAGTAAAACACCCATGACTGGGCCATGTCAACTGACTCATGGGGTCCCAGACCCTTGGCTCCAGCCTAGGTATCTACATTTCAGTTTTATAGCCCCATGATCCCAAATCTGCTGACATGGGCCAGCTGGAAGTGTTTTACTGCAGTGCAGATATACCTTAAGAGGTCTGATCCTATTGTTCTTAGGCAGACAAAATTTCCATTGGTCAAATCAATGGACCAGATTCCTACCTTGTGCAAATCATTGGCTGTAGAAAAAATACCCATAAATTGAATAATGCAGACATATGAATGCAGTACAATATGATATACTTTTACTGATATATATGATTACTAAGTATAAAGGGTAACATATATCTTATACCTGACAGAACACTAAGTAGCCATACCAACCTTCAAAACTGACATCAAACCAACATAACAATACTTCATTTTTTCCATAATATATGTACACAGATCTCTGTAGACACATTTACATACTGTGAAGAGGTTGTGTCCGGGCACAGAGTAGCAGCTCTGTCCCCCCCTGTGTCTCTTTCCAATGGCTGCTCCATCCCTGCAGTGGTCTGCCTCACCCTGTGACTTGGCCCTTCAGCCAGGCCACTTTAAAGTCTCTTTCTTTCTGCAGTTGTTCATGAACAAAAAGCAAGCATCTTAGACAGAGATATAGAATCATACACACATTTGTATATCTAGATATAACCTATCTTTCTCTCATTCTTGTAGCTGACAAATTGCAACATAGAATTAAATTTGAAATACACTCAACTGTAATTTGTATGAGACAGGAGAGAACTGTAGTGGTCTAAGAGTGCTTTTTAGTTAATTTTAAAATAATAAACACAAGAAAATGCAACCTATTGAATTAATAGATTTAGGCCTTGTCATAAAAATAAAGGGAAGGGTAACCACCTGTCTGTATACATTACTATAAAATCCCCTTGGCCAGAGGCACAAAAATCTCTTACCTGTAATGGGTTAAGAAGCTCAAGTAACCTGGCTGGCACCTGACCAAAAGGACCAATAACGGGGGTGTAAGGCTTGGCTGGATATTCTGGGGGACTCCAAGTGGTCCTTTCCCTGATTCTTTGTTAAGTCACTTGGTGGTGGCAGCGTTTACTTAATCCAAGGTACAAGGGAGAATTTGTGCCTTGGGGAAGTTTTAACCTAAGCTGGTAGAAATAAGCTTAGGGGGTCTTTCATGCGGGTCCCCACATCTGTACCCTAAAGTTCAGAGTGGGGAGGGAACCCTGACAGGCCTCAATCTTGCAAAGAGAGCCACGTGTGTGGTCCAGTGCCCCACAACATTTTTTTTGTAGGATGAGGGGTTTGTGTGAACATTAGTGATCCACTTTATTTATTAATTTATTGTTAATACTAAACATTTATATTGTAATAGCATAAAGGAGTCAATTTTAATATATTTTTCCTGAAAAAGAAATAGAGTAGGTTGACACATGTTTAATAATCAATCAGCAAAATTCTAGGTATAAGTTACATATTCATTTTATTGTAAACACTTACTCCACTTATATCCCTGTTCAATGACAAATTATTCTGAGAAGGCTATAATAATATTTTAAGTGTAAGAAAATTACTAGAACTGATGTTGGCCATTTTTGTGCTAGTATTTAAATTTTCCCGATCTTTCAATTGACTCCATGTGGGTGGATCTCTGTATCTGTGCCAAGTTTTGCTGACTTCAGTAGGCTCTATTTAGATGCACAAGTCCTCCTCCAGTTGCAGAATTGGAGCCTAAATTTGTAAAAGTACCATTTTTAGTCTAATATTGCCAGAATGATCTGAAATACATGTCAGCGTAGCCCTGGTCTACATTGCGGGGAGGGGGGGGTCGATCTAAGTTACGCAACTTCAGCTATGTGAATAACGTAGCTGAAGTCAACGTACTTAGATGGACTTACAGTGATGTCTTCACCATGGTGAGTCGACTGCTGCCACTCCCCCATTGACTCCGCCTGCGCCTCTCTCGGCAGTGGAGTACAGGAGTCGATGGGACAGCACTCTGTGGTCGATTTATCGCATCTAGACTAGATGTGATAAATCGACCCCCCGCTGGATCGATTGCTGCCCACTGATCCAGCGGGTAGTGTAGACATACTCTTAGTCTATAAATTCCAGGGTGATTTGCTCCAAGCTACTAATGGTGCAGCAATACAAAATGCCAGCCAGTCCAGTCTATTAGTAACAAGATACAGTAATTTGAAATAGCTTCCAGCCAACGCTGTGTGCGTCAGTAGGTTTTCAATTCCAGTCCAAATAATAGATTTAGAATTAAGACTCTATAAAAAGCAAAACAGAAATAACAATTGTTATAATTATTTATTGAAATGGTAAGGTTCCACCATTGCACACAACCAATTAATTAATTACAATTAAATTTAAAACGCAGGAAATGCAAGAGTTAAGGTTCCTACAGCCAAGCTAATTTGGCTATATATATATATATATATAGTGACAGGGTCGGGCCAGATGGCTATAGGAGAGTAATAGAAGGCAGATATATTAGCCCCAGGCTAAGTAGGTCCCTTTTCCCTGGGTAAGGTAACAGGGAAGGTTCCAGAACAATCAGAAACCTTCTGGAGACAATTAAGACAGGCTGATTAGAACACCTGCAGCCAATCAAGAAGCTGCTAGAATCAATTAAGGCAGGCTAATCAGGGCACCTGGGTTTTAAAAAGGAACTCACTTCAATTCGTGCTGTGCGTGTGAGGAGCTGGGAGCAAGAGGCACTAGGAGCTGAGAGTGAGAACGCGGACTGTTGGAGGACTGAGGTGTACAAGCATTATCAGACACCAGGAGGAAGGTCCTATGGTGAGGATAAAGAAGGTGTTGGGAGGAGGCCATGGGGAAGTAGCCCAGGGAGTTGTAGCTATCGCACAGCTGTTCCAGGAGGCACTCTAGACAGCTGCATTCCACAGGGCCCTGGGCTGGAACCCGGAGTAAAGGGTGGGCCCGGGTTCCCCCCAAATCCTCCCAACTCCTGGTCAGACACAGGAGGAGTCGACCTGGACTGTGAATTCAGAAAAACGGCCAAGCTGAGGGCTGCCATGAAGCTCCAAGGCAAGCAAATCTGCCAATAAGCGCAAGACCCACCAAGGTAGAGCAGGAACTTTGTCACAACTGGTGTCGGAAGTGGGATCTGGTGTCCACAGTGCAGCGGAAGAAGGAGGGTGTTTGGAAGGAAGAGAAAAAAAAAAAGGGAAGAGGGTCTATTTTTACTTTTTTTTCACCACAATGGAGGAGGTAGTGCAGGCACTGATACAAGCCACGGCTGCCCAGCAGGAGGCTACTCGTGTTCAGGCAGCCGCCCAACAGTAGGCAGTGCGCCTGCAGCAAGAGACTAATCACCTGCTGATGGACCAGGCTGCTCAAGACCGGGCTATGTTGCGGGAACTGGTAAACCAGGTAAAGGCCCTTACAGAGCTGAACCGCAGCTATGATGGGATGCAGATCATGTGGGCCAGCAATTGGCTGCAGAAAATGACGCGGAAGGATGATGTAGAGGCATACCTCCTGGCCTTTGAGAGGACAGCCCTGTGGGAGGCTTGGCCCCAAGAACAGTGGTCTGGCATGCTCGCTCCATTCCTGTGTGGGGAGGCCCAGAAGGCCTACTATGATTTGCCTGAAGAGGCTGCGGCAGACTACCCTGAGCTGAAAGCAGAGATCCTGGCCAGATCTGGGGTAACGACTGCAGTGCGGGCCCAGCGATATCATGAGTGGAGGTACCAGGAAAACAAAACCCCGTGCTCCCATTTATATGACTTCATCCATCTCGCACAAAAGTGGTTACGAACTGAGTCCCCGAGTCCAGAGGAGATACTAGAGGTTCTGGTCATTGACCGGTACATGAGAGGACTACCGCCAGACCTTCGCGCCTGGGTAAGCCAGAACGAACGCTCCACCTACGACGAGGTTGTCGCGCTGGTAGAAAGGTGAAGGACGGCGAGGGAGCTGACCCGACCAGTTAAAGAAGAAGCACCCCGGGTTAAACTAGCAGCACCAAGCCCTGGAGCTCAGGTGACTGGGCCACCAGGAGAACCCAGGTGGAAAAAGAGAGGGGCTGAAGGTCCACCAGAAGCCACAAAGAGTCGAAGCACTGAGGGGGAAGAGGATTGTGATGTTAGACTACCCAAACCAAGAGACCGGGGAATGCCTAAGGCTCCATACAGATGTTACGCCTGCAGGGAGTGGGGACACATAGCTGCACAGTGTCCCAATGCTGAGAAGCCTATGCAGTGTAACCTGGGGAACTGGGCAGACCCATGCTCCCTAATCCACCTTGTGGGGGCCTCACTAAACCCACATATGTACACTAGACCAGTGAAGCTAAATGGGGTAGAGACCACAGCACTGGTTGATTCAGGGAGTGCTATCACGCTTGTCTTGGGGAAGCTCGTGAAGCGTAGTCAGCGGCTGTGGGCTAAGCTTACGGGGATAACATGCGTCCATGGGACAGTTGGTTATTACCCCACCATCCCAGTAAAAATCGAGATTATGGGGAACACTACTGAGGTAGCAGCAGGTGTAGTCCCTAAACTCCCATACCCAGTGCTCATAGCGAGGGACTTCCCAGGGTTTGGAGACTTACTCCCTGTAGGGGAATTGGAGAAAGGGGGAAGCCCTGAAAGTAGTGAGGCATCCACAGTAGACTGTCAACCCCAACCTTCTCTGAAATATCCCCAGATTTGTTCTGCACTCCCAGACAGCGTAGAAAGACGAAAAGGGAAAGAAGAGCAGCTAAGGCCTTGGGAACCCGAATGCTGGCCCAATGCCAGAGGGTCGCTCTTGTAGGTAGGCTGACCTGAGCAGCTGAAAAGGAGGCCACCCAGGATGGAGAAGCACCCGAGTCTGATCCACATCCTAACGCCTCTGAATCAGTAGAGGCAACAGAGACTGGCCCCCTAGATCTTGGGCAGATTAGCCCCGGGAGAGGAAATTTTGGACAGGACCAGGCTGAAGACCCAAGGTACAACAACATTAGAAAGGAAGTGACCGAAATAGATGGGGTCCCCGTGGAAGGGAAAACCCAGGGACCAGGACCCTACTTCATAATGAAGAAGAATCTCTTATACTGGGTTGCACCGGTACAGAGGCAGAAGGTACAGCAGATCCTAGTACCTCAAAAACACCAGAATGCTGTATTAAGTCTGGCCCATAGTCATCTTTCTGGGGGACATTTAGGGGTAAAGAAGACCCTGGAATGGGTCCTGTGACGATTCTGGCCCAGAGTATATGAAGAAGTGCGGAGGCACTGTGCGTCCTGCCCGGAGTGTCAGCTGCACAGTCCCCATCCCCACTTGAGGGCACTTTTAATACCCCTTCCCATCATAGAGGTCCCCTTCGAGCAAATAGCCATGGATCTAGTGGGACCCCTGGAGAAGACAGCCCGGGGCCACCAATATATACTTGTCGTTCTGGATTATGCTATTCGCTACCCAGAAGCCGTCACCCTGCGGAACACGGCCTCTAAAACGATAGCTGAAGAGTTGGTGGAGCTACCAAAGGAGATATTAACAGACCAAGGTACCCCATTTATGTCAAAGCTAATGAAGGACCTCTGTACGCTGCTCCATAGACATACCCTGAGAACTTCAGTCTATCATCCGCAGACCGATGGGCTGGTAGAAAGGTTTAACCAAACCCTCAAGGCAATGATAAGGAAAGTGGTAAGTCGAGACGGGAAGGATTGGGACACCCTACTATCCTACCTTATGTTTGCAATCCGGGAGGTACCTCAGGCCTGAACTGGGTTTTCCCCCTTTGAATTATTATATGGACGCCACCCCCATGGCATACTAGATATTGCAAAAGAAATCTGGAAAGAGGAACCCAATGAGGGGAGAAATATAACTGACCATGTGTTGCAGATGCAAGAACAGATAGCCCGGGTCACCACTATTGTACGGGAACATTTGGAAAAGGCACAGGAGGCCCAGCGAACCCATTACAATCACCAGGCAAATGTCCGACAGTTCCAACCAGGGGATCGGGTGATGGTGTTGGTACCCACAGCAGAAAGCAAGCTTTTGGCCCAATGGCAGGGGCCCTATGAGGTGGTTGAACCCGTGGGGAAAGTAACTTACAAGGTGTGGCAGCCAGGATGCCGGAAACAAGAACAAATTTATCACATTAACCTCTTAAAGCCTTGGCATCAACGAGAGGCATGTGTAGTGGCCCAAGAGACCCCGATCCAGGGAAATAATATGCAAGAGCAGATCAGGATATCCACTGATTTGACACCAAGCCAGAAGAAGGAGGTAACTGAGATGATCAACCGATACCAGGACGTGTTTTCAACCAAACCAGGTCGGACCACTGAAGCATATCACAACATTATCACAGACCCTGGGGCAAAGGTAAATTTAAGGCCCTATTGGGTCCCAGCAGCAAAAAGGGAGGAGATCAAAGCAGAGGTAAAAAGGATGTTGGAGCTGGGAGTCATCTAAGAGTCCCACAGTCAGTGGTCAACTCCGATTGTGTTGGTGCCCAAACCCGATGGCATCACTAGGTTTTGAAATGACTTTTGCCGGCTGAATGAGATATCCAAATTCAATGCCCATATCGATGAGCAATGCCTGGGCAATGCCCGATTTTTGACCACCCTTGATTTAACAAAGGGATACTGTCAGATTCCCCTTACCAAAGATGCGAAAGAAAAGACGGCATTCTCTACACCAGAGGGTCTGTTTCAATATACTGTTCTTCCTTTTGGACTGCATGGGGCACCTGCCACCTTCCAGCGTCTTATGGACAAGCTCCTACAGCCCCATATCAGTTATGCAGCGGCATACCTGGATGATGTGATTATTCACACCCCCGACTGGGAAACCCACTTAGGAGAGGTGGAAGTGGTTCTGAACATGCTAAGACAGGCTGGCCTCACAGCCAACCCAGCCAGGTGTGCTATAGGGCTAGCTGAGGCTAAATTCCTTGGCTACATTGTAGGAAGGGGCATGGTCAAGCTCCAACTAAACAAAATAGAGGCTATCCAAAATTGGCCCCAGCCGAATTGGAAAAAGCAAGTCCGGGCATTCCTGGGTGTGGTGGGGTACTACCGACGATTTATTCCCCATTTTGCTACCAGAGCGAGTCCCCTGACAGACCTGTTAAAAGCCCGGGGTCCAGACATGGTGAAGTGGACAGATGCCACAGAGAAAGCATTCATGGATCTACTGACAGCCCTCTGCAGTAACCCCGTGCTTATAGCCCCAGACTTCAACAAAGAATTCATTTTACAAACAGATGCATCTGAAGTAGAATTGGGAGCTGTCCTATCGCAGATGGTCGGAGATGAAGAACACCCAATCCTCTACCTCAGCAGGAAACTCCTCCTGAGAGAGCAGAAGTATACCGTGGTTGAAAGAGAGTGCCTAGCTGTGAAATGGGCCATGGAAATACTATGTTATTACCTTCTGGGATGACAGTTTACCCTTGTGACCGACCATGCACCCCTCCAGTGGATCCAGCGAAATAGAGAAGAATGCAAGGGTGACCAGATGGTTCCTGTCCCTTCAACCTTTCCAATTCACCATACAACACCAGGCTGGAAGCCACCATGGCAATACAGATGGCTTGTCACGAGTACACCGCCTGATGTCCCAAGTTGCCCAACCCTGTAGTTTTGAGCGGGGGGAGGAGGGGATATGTGACAGGGTCAGGCCAGATGGCTATAGGAGAGTAATTTTTTTTTTTTGAAGTAAAAGATGTGGGGTTTTTTTGCATAACACACTTACAAAGTAAAAACAGCAGCATATGCAATGTGTAACACAGCAACCAATCACAATTGTTTTCTCATTAGCTTCAGGGGAGGGAAGTGTTCAAGCTTGCCTGGGCCCAGAGCAGGGGGCTTCATCGACTCTCGTGGTCTTCCACCCCTTCGAGTTACCTGGCGCCACGCCCGAGTGTCACCAACAATTCCCTCCTCTGAAAGCACCCAACAAGAAGGCAGGCTCTGGGGTGGACAGCCCGGGGGGGGGCATGTGCACCCATGTGTGAAAGGACCCCTCTAAGGTGGTGGTGTCCGCAGCAGCAATGGCTGGGGCTGGGGTTCCTTACTCTCTCCCCCAATCAAAGGGTCAGACAAAGGGACCCGGATGGGGACACCGAGCAGAGAACCTCGGACAGCGCCCACCGCTCCTCAAAAGCATCAAGGGAGTCGATGGACGCCGCCCAGAGGAGCTCCGCCCAGATACGTGAACGGACCGAGGATCGGAAAACGGCCCCACAGTCACAGGAAACTCCATCGGCCAACCTCCTCTCTCTGGTTTTATAGATGGCCGTTTTAGCCAGGGCCAGGAGGAGGTTAACTAGGAGATCCCGCGACTTTGTGAGGCCACAGATGGGGAGTGCATAAATAAAAAAGTGAGGGGAAAAATGCAACCAAAAACGTAATAGGAGATTTGTGAGGAGCTGGAACAGGGGCTGCAGCCTGGTGCACTCCAAATATATGTGCGCAAGGGTTTCCCTCACACCACAAAAGGGACAAGTATCTGGGACGGGGGTGAACTGCGCCAAGTACGTGCCCGTGCTCACAGCTCCATGAAGGAGCTGCCAACTGATGTCCCCGACGGGCCTCGGAACCAAGGTGGAATATAGGCTGGTCCACTGGGGCTTCTCACCCTCCAAAAGTGGCAGAAGGTCTCGCCACTTTGTGTCGGGGCGGGACACTAGGGTGAGGGCGTGAAGGGTGTGGAGCACGAGCGTGTATAGATGTTTCCTTGGCGCAGTTTGGAAGCGTACCGGCTGCAGTTCATGCAGCCGGCTCGCAGTGAAGGGGTGAGGGGGTCGATTGGGTCTGCAGGGCAGGGGTCCAATTAAAAGGTCTGGCGGGCCTGGCGTAGAGGGTGGGTGGGGCATGCCCTCGAGCAGGACCCGGTCGAGGTAAGCTCGAGCAGCGGGCGGCAAAGCAGCCTTCGCCTCCTGAAGTACGCGCCGGGGGGTGCAAGGTCTGGAGAGCCCCATGCGCCGGGCGAGCGTCAGGGGATCCAGCCAGTCTCCCCAGTTGTAGTCCAGGAGGTCTCCGACTCTCGTGACTTCTTCCAGGATCAAGCTCTGGCGCACCGAGCGGGACTCCGCCACCTGCACACGGAGCTGGGGGTTGTGTAGCAGGGGCTCCGCGAGGAGATCTACCCCCTTGGTGGCCACCACGGACCTGGTCATTAAGAACAGTTTCCAAGTCCAGAGGAGGTCCTGGTAGAAGACTGGCAGCCCTGAGAGGTCTCGCAGAAGACCTCCCGGATGGAGATAAAAGTCGATGCCGATCATATCGGAGCCCTTGGATGCGGCGCAGGATGGCGTGCGCCAGTGGGCTCCACGCCGAACTGCCCGCACTGTAGGGCCTGGAGGCGGAAGACACGGACCTGAGTGTGTAGACACTTCAGGCCCTGTCCTCCTTCCTTCAGGGGTAGATGAAGAACCCCTACAGGGGCCCAGTGCGTTCCTGACCAAAAGAACCCCAGAATTGATGTCCGAAGGTTGGTCAGGAAACCCGGGGCCGGGACCAGGGTGTTGAGCCGGTACCAGAGCATGGACAGGACTAGTTGGTTAAGCACCAGTGCTCTCCCTCTGAGGGAGAGACATCGGAGTAGTCCCATCCATTTCCGGAGCCGCTCTATCACCCCGCCCTCTAAATTTTACTCCTCGCCCGAAGCTGACCGGCTCTGGGCTGATAGGGGGCGGTGGAGGGAAGATAGCAGCTCCTAATGGGTTGGGGCAGGAGAACACAAAGGCCGCTCCATGGGGGTCATCAGTTGGGAAAGGGAAGGAGACGGCGCCGGTGGCAGCAATAACATTGCAGGAGGTAAATTGGATAGGGGTACGGGCAGGGGCAGGGGCAGAGGCAAGGTTCTGGGTTTTGGGAGGCAAGCAGCTGGTTGGTGGCACCTCCCAATCAGACTCGAGGGCTAAGGGGGTGGGGAGGGAGCTCTCAGTGATACTGGGCGCGGGCTCTATGGTGGATTTAGTGGCCACAGCATCAGGAGGTGGATTATCTTCTGTTGGGCCCCCGCCCGGGAAGGAAATCGATTGCTCCGCACCAACGGGGGGTGCCCCTGGCGACTCATGTCCCAGCCGCGTGGCTCCGGCTGTCACCTGAGCAGGCTCGGTGGTCATCATCGGGGTGCCATCAGCGGCTGAGTCAATGGAGGAGTCTAGGGGCTCCTCGGAGGTGGGAGCAGAAGCAGCAGTTAGGGGGAGAGAGCATGGGGAACAGAGGGGTGGAGTGAGGTCGCCCAAATCGAGGTTTGCTGGCAAAAGGTCGTCCTCCCCCTGGGTGACTGGGGTCAGATCTAGGGCCTCGATCTTCTCGAACATGAAGGAGAGGACACTTTCCGTCGCCCCGGGGTTCTCCCCGCTGGCACCCGCCACGACGGTTGCCTCGGGGTTCACGGGGCTTCGGGTAGCGTCAGGACAGAAGGGGCTTCCTCGAGGGTCTCGGAGGGGAGAGTCTCCCTTGGAGACACTACCTTCCGGTGCTACCACGTCTTTTCCGGCTGACACCGGTGGATGGGACGCACTCGTGGGCAAAGCGGAAGGTTCAGCATCGGTGCCCCACTTCCTGGTCTTCCAGAGGGCCTCCGCCTTGGGTAGATGAGGCGGAGCTCGAGCCTTCCGCTTGCCTCGCTTCCCCTGGACTAGGGCCCAGCCCTCCGTGGCATCATCTGGGGGCTGGTTAGCAGGGGTCGTGTCGGGGGTAAAGGCGGTGGCTCAGGGACTTGTGGGGGGGACGGTGGGGCGGCATAAGGGAGGGAGGATTCTCCCTGGGGCAGGCTCTCTCCCATGCCTGGTGGTATCTCTGCCACACCTTCCTCTATAGGCCCCGCTAGATTGTCAGCAGCGAGGGCGGGGCCCTCCCGCTCGTCTGGGCATTGTAGGGGAGGTGCCCCTTGGGCCTGAGCGGGAGAAGTGGTGGTCCGAAGAGGAGGGGGGGTGGGTTCGGGTATCGGGCGGCCAGGGGCATCGGCAATGACGAGGCTGATGTCCTGCCGGGTCTCGGGGATCCCAGGTGCCCCTCCTTGCCGGGCTAAGGGGCAGTCCCTCCGGACATGCCCTGATGCCCGGCAGAGGTAGCACCGGGCTTCCCCCCTGGAGAAATACACCCGGCGCAAGACCCACCAAGGTAGAGCAGGAACTTTGTCACTATATATATAGCATTTTATGGTACATCTAGTAAGAAAAATAAGATTACAATATACTATATTTTTTCAGTTTGATCAAGTTTACATGAGAGTAGAAAACTTAACTTTTATATTTCGTAGCTATTTAACTGTGAAACCTTAATATTAAATTAGCTATGGTTCATGCATTTGTTTCTTGCATTTTTAGTATATATTGTAGAGTCCAACCATGTTAACACTCAGACAAACCGTCCTCAGATGTGAAACTCAACTGAATTCAGATGAGACTGTTTTATGAATAAGGGTTTGAAAGACTGAGTACAAAAGGAGTAGTACAATCCTTCAAATTCTCACTCAAGTAGAATTTATTCACGTGTACAGTCAGATTGGAGTAGGTTTTTTGTTTTTGTTTTGTTTTTTGTAAACCAGCAGAACTTTGCTGGAGACTGAAGCATCTTTGGTTTAGTTTTTTTTTCCTTTTTCCACATTTTTTTCTATTAAAAAACACAACAAAACTCCCAAACCTAGGAAATTCTATACAAAAACATGGTATTATGTAAAACAGTGGTTCTCAAACCTTTGTACTGGTGACCCCTTTCACATAGCAAACTTTTGAGTGTGACCTCTCCTATAAATTAAAAACACTTTTAAATATATTTAACACCATTATAAATGCCGGAGGCAAAGCGGGGTTTGAGGTGGAGGCTGACAGCTCGCAACCCCCCATGTAATAACCTCATGACCCCCTGAAGGGTCCTGACCCCCAGTTTGAGAACCCCTTGAAAACAATTAGATAATGTTTGTAAAGAATGTTGATATGTCTTAAAGTGTCTATAACAGTCTAAATTACTATTACTGAGAATTATAATCTGAAACTTCACAGATCCCAGAACATTAGCTTCTTGAGGGCCACCATATAGTAAAAACAATATACATTTGCTGATATTTAAAAAATAATTGAGAACTCAACCTTCTGTATACACGAAATGATGCTTACATTTTTATTTTAATCATTCTGGGCTAACAAGCAATTGGTTAAGGGATGTAAGTAGGGGATATACAGTATTTCTGCCTCTTAATAAGAGGAGAGGTACCCATCAAGGAAGTGTAAGTGGGGGCCACACCATGGGAAAAATTTATGCATTACTTTAAATGAGTTCAAAAACCCCTTTCTCAAACACAATTCTCACATCAGTAAAAGATACCAGCTTTCCAGGAACACTTTATGTATTTAGAGCCTGTAAGATTTCCCAGGAGAGTGTGTCACATCTGCAAACAAAGATTCTCAGCATGATAGATTCTGTGACATTGCATTATTGTACATTCTGAGCAAAGCTGTTTATGAAAAATGAACTATGCCCATAATGAACTATGCCCATGTTATTCAATGTCCCCAAGATAACTTAATAAAACATATGATCACAGCAGGCATGGGTCAGGATAGTCAGCATCATGTTTTATTATGACTGTTTCCAGTACTTGACTTGGATTTAGCTGGAAGGTGATATTTGACAAGAGTGGAAATGTCATGAATCCCAGCATCAAGCCTCTTATCTCTGAGAGCAATGTTAAAAGTTATAATTATGTTAAGGAAAACATAGATTCTTTTCAAGTGAGCTATAGCTCACGAAAGCTTATGCTCAAATAAATTTGTTAGTCTCTAAGGTGCCACAAGTACTCCTTTTCTTTTTATAGATTCTTTGTAAGTTAAAGTTCATGATGATTAATAAAAAAAACCCTCTTCAAATAATTGAATCAGTCACGCGAAATAATACAACAATCCAAAAATATCTTTAAATTAAACTTTTTAAAATAAAACAGAATATTTCAAACTACCTTTTCAATGTATCAAATTTTACAAAATATACATGATACACAGACACACATTAAAGGGCAATTTTGAGCCCTCTAGTGGTAAAAAACATTTGAGATAGGATAGAAGGAGGCAGGTCAACCAGTCTAAGCCTATACATGTCTATATCTTGCAAACCTGTAGCATTTTCATATATTTGCCTGTGAGTGTTCAGCAGGGATTAATCTTTGTATGTGTTTGTACAGTTCCTTGACTCTGATTAGGGTATATGGATATTCCTGCAATGTAAGTGTTAATAATATTAACAGAGACCTGAGAATGAATATATTCCCTTTTCCATCTTGTAAGTTGTCTTTTCTACTTTATCTACAAAAAAATTACCCTTTTCATAAAAAAGCTCTCCTATATTCCTTTAATGCCCACATGATCATCTGATCTTAGTGACAATATTACTGAAAAAACTAAACAAACCACCACAGCCTGGAGAGTTATTTAAACAAGAAGCATTCTCAAACACGGTATTGTTACTCTCAGCCACACATTCAGTGGTGCCACAAGTTAGTACTCTTGCAAGGAGAGGAATAGAATGACGCCACTCCATTTTATTTTGGAAAAGGGATATTTATAAAATGACTCTTGTGACGGGGCAAGGCCAAATGGCTATAGAAAAGTAGTGGGAGATAGATATATTAGCTCCAGGCTAAACAAATCCCTGGTACCAGGATAATCCAGGATAAATGGCAGCTGCTCCAGGTCAATTAAGACACCTGGGGCCAATTAAGAACTTTCCAGAAGGCAGGGAGAATGCTAGGTTGATTGGGACACCTGAAGCCAATTAGGGGCTGGCTGAAACTAGTTAAAAACCTCCCAGTTAGTCAGGTGGGGGTGCATGTCAGGAGCTGTGGGAGGAAGTTGCACTGTTGGAGAGGCTGAGTAGTACACACCATATCAGGCACAAGGAAGGAGGCCCTGAGGTAAGGGTGAAGTGGAGCTTGAGGAAGTGAGGGCTGCTGTGGGGGAAGTAGCCCAGGGAATTGTACATGTTATGTTTCTAAAAGGTCAGCTACCATAGCTGATATTATTAGGGTCCCTGGGCTGGAGTTCGGAGTAGAGGGTGGGCCCGGGCTCCCCCACACAACCTTTGCCCCCTGATTAATCACTGAGACTGGGAGACAACAGAGACTGTGCAAGGAAGGATAACTTCTCCGCACCTCCCTCACTGACTTATGATGAAAATGGCACATCGGCCAGGAGCTCCTGGGCAGACATGGGCGCAGGGACTAAATTTGGAGTGACTTGACCAGGTCATTCTCTTTAGTCCTGCAGTCAGTCCTATTGAACCATCTTATGGTAAGCAGGCAGGTGATACGGATTGCTAGCAGTTGTACTGTACCATCTTCTGCCGGGCAGGCAAGAGATGAGGATGGATAGCAGTCATATTGCACCATCTTCTGCCGGGCAGGCAAGAGATGAGGATGGCTAGCAGTCCTTCTGCACCGTCTGCTGCCAGCCAAAGATGTAAAAGATAGATGGAGTGGATCAAAACAAGAAATAGACCAGATTTGTTTTGTACTCATTTGCTTCCCCCCCTCCCCCATCTAGGGGACTCATTCCTCTAGGTCACACTGCAGTCACTCACAGAGAAGGTGCAGCGAGGTAAATCTAGCCATGTATCAATCAGAGGCCAGACTAACCTCCTTGTTCCAATAAGAACAATAACTTAGGTGCACCATTTCTTATTGGAACCCTCCGTGAAGTCCTGACTGAAATACTCCTTGATGTAAAGCCACCCCCTTTGTTGATTTTAGCTCCCTGAAGCCAACCCTGTAAGCCATGTCGTCAGTCGCCCCTCCCTCCATCAGAGCAACGGCAGACAATCGTTCCGCGCCTTTTTTCTGTGCGGACACCATACCAAGGCAAGCATGGAGGCCGCTCAGCTCACTTTGGCAATTAGGAGCACATTAAACACCACACGGATTATCCAGCAGTATATGCAGCGCCAGAACCTGGCAGAGCGATACCGGGCGAGGAGGCGACGTCAGCGTGGTCACGTGAGTGATCAGGACATGGACACAGATTTCTCTGAAAGCATGGGCCCTGCCAATGCATGCATCATGGTGCTAATGGGGCAGGTTCATGCTGTGGAACGCCGATTCTGGGCTCGGGAAACAAGCACAGACTGGTGGGACTGCATAGTGTTGCAGGTCTGGGACGATTCCCAGTGGTTGCGAAACTTTTGCATGCGTAAGGGCACTTTCATGGAACTTTGTGACTTGCTTTCCCCTGCCCTGAAGCGCATGAATACCAAGATGAGAGCAGCCCTCACAGTTGAGAAGCGAGTGGCGATAGCCCTGTGGAAGCTTGCAACGCCAGACAGCTACCGGTCAGTTGGGAATCAATTTGGAGTGGGCAAATCTACTGTTGGGGCTGCTGTGATGCAAGTAGCCCACGCAATCAAAGATCTGCTGATATCAAGGGTAGTGACCCTGGGAAATGTGCAGGTCATAGTGGATGGCTTTGCTGCAATGGGATTCCCTAACTGTGGTGGGGCCATAGATGGAACCCATATCCCTATTTTGACACCGGAGCACCAAGCCGGCGAGTACATAAACCGCAAGGGGTACTTTTCAATAGTGCTGCAAGCTCTGGTGGATCACAAGGGACGTTTCACCAACATCAACGTGGGATGGCTGGGAAAGGTACATGACGCTCGCATCTTCAGGAACTCTGGTCTGTTTCAAAAGCTGCAGGAAGGGACTTTATTCCCAGAGCAGAAAATAACTGTTGGGGACGTTGAAATGCCTATATGTATCCTTGGGGACCCAGCCTACCCCTTAATGCCATGGCTCATGAAGCCGTACACAGGCAGCCTGGACAGTAGTCAGGAGCTGTTCAGCTACAGGCTGAGCAAGTGCACAATGGTGGAAGAATGTGCATTTGGACATTTAAAGGCGCGCTGGCGCAGTTTACTGACTCGCTTAGACCTCAGCGAAACCAATATTCCCACTGTTATTACTGCTTGCTGTGTGCTCCACAATATCTGTGAAAGTAAGGGGGAGACGTTTATGGTGGGGTGGGAGGTTGAGGCAAATCGCCTGGCTGCTGGTTACGCGCAGCCAGACACCAGGGCGGTTAGAAGAGCACAGGAGGGCGCGGTACGCATCAGAGAAGCTTTGAAAACCAGTTTCATGACTGGCCAGGCTACGGTGTGAAAGTTCTCTTTGTTTCTCCTTGATGAAACCCCCCGCCCCTTGGTTCACTCTACTTCCCTGCAAACTAACCACCCTCCCCTCCTCCCTTTAATCATTGCTTGCAGAGGCAGTAAAGTCATCGTTGCTTCACATTCATGCATTCTTTATTCATTCATCACACAAATAGGGGGACGACTACCAAGGTAGCCCAGGAGGGGTGGTGGAGGAGGGAAGGAAAATGCCACACAGCACTTTAAAAGCTTACAACTTTAAAATTTATTGAATGCCAGCCTTATTTTTTTGGGGCAATCCTCTGTGGCGGAGTGGCTGGTTGGCCGGTGGCCCCCCCATCGCGTTCTTGGGCGTCTGGGTGTGGAGGCTATGGAACTTGGGGAGGAGGGCGGTTGGTTACACAGGGGCTGTAGTGGCAGTCTGTGCTCCAGCTGCCTTTGCTGCAGCTCAACCATACACTGGAGCATACTGGTTTGGTCCTCCAGCAGCCTCAGCATTGAATCCTGCCTCCTCTCATCACGCTGCCGCCACATTTGAGCTTCAGCCCTGTCTTCAGCCCGCCACTTACTCTCTTCAGCCCACCACTTACTCTCTTCAGCCCGCCACCTCTCCTCCCGGTCATTTTGTGCTTTCCTGCACTCTGACATTATTTGCCTCCACGCATTCATCTGTGCTCTGTCAGTGTGGGAGGACAGCATGAGCTCAGAGAACATTTCATCACAACTGCGGTTTTTTTTCATCTTCTAATCTTCACTAGCCTCTGGGAAGGAGAAGATCCTGTGATCATTGAAACACATGCAGCTGGTGGAGAAAAAAAGGGACAGCGGTATTTAAAAAGACACATTTTATAAAACAGTGGCTACAGTCTTTCAGGGTAAACCTTGCTGTTAACATTACATACATAGCACATGTGCTTTCGTTACAAGGTTGCATTTTGCCTCCCCCCACCGCATGGCTACCCCCTCAACCCTCCCCCCACCCTGTGGCTAACAGCGGGGAACATTTCTGTTCAGCCGCAGGCAAACAGCTCAGCAGGAACGGGCTCCTCTGAATGTCCCCTGAAGAAAAGCACCCTATTTCAACCAGGAGACCATGAATGATATCTCACTCTCCTGAGGATAACACAGAGAGATAAAGAACGGATGTTGTTTGAACGCCAACAAACATACACTGCAATGCTTTGTTGTACAATGATTCCGGAGTACGTGTTACTGGCCTGGAGTGGTAAAGTGTCCTACCATGAAGGACGCAATAAGGCTGCCCTCCCCAGAAACCTTTTGCAAAGGCTTTGGGAGTACATCCAGGAGAGCCGCGAATGCCAGGGCAAATTAATCCTTTCACATGCTTGCTTTTAAACCATGTATAGTATTTTAAAAGGTACACTCACCGGAGGTCCCTTCTCCGCCTGCTGGGTCCAGGAGACAGCCTTGGGTGGGTTCAGGGGGTACTGGCTCCAGGTCCAGGGTGAGAAACAGTTCCTGGCTGTCGGGAAAACCGGTTTCTCTGCTTGCTTGCTGTGAGCTATCTACAACCTCATCATCATTATCTTCTTCGTCCCCAAAACCTGCTTCCGTGTTGCCTCCATCTCCATTGAAGGAGTCAAACAACATGGCTGGGGTAGTGGTGGCTGAATCCCCTAAAATGGCATGCAGCTCATCATAGAAGCGGCATGTTTGGGGCTCTGACCCGGAGCGGCCATTTGCCTCTCTGGTTTTCTGGTAGGCTTGCCTCAGCTCCTTAAGTTTCACGCAGCACTGCTTCGGATCCCTGTTATGGCCTCTGTCCTTCATGCCCTGGGAGATTTTGACAAAGGTTTTGGCATTTCGAAAACTGGAACGGAGTTCTGATAGCACGGATTCCTCTCCCCATAGAGCGATCAGATCCCGTACCTCCCGTTCAGTCCATGCTGGAGCTCTTTTGCGATTCTGGGACTCCATCATGGTCACCTCTGCTGATGAGCTCTGCATGGTCACCTGCAGCTTGCCACGCTGGCCAAACAGGAAATGAGATTCAAAAGTTCGCAGTTCTTTTCCTGTCTACCTGGCCAGTGCATCTGAGTTGAGAGTGCTGTCCAGAGCAGTCACAACGGAGCACTCTAGGATAGCTCCCGGAGGCCAATACCGTCGAATTGTGTCCACAGTACCCCAAATTCGACCCGGCAAGGCCGATTTAAGCGCTAATCCACTTGTCAGGGGTGGAGTACGGAAATCGATTTTAAGAGCCCTTTAAGTCGAAATAAAGGGCTTCATCAGGTGGACGGGTGCAGGTTTACATCGATTTAACACTGCTAAATTCGACCTAAAGTCCTAGTGTAGACCAGGGCTAAGTTTATAAAGTGTCACAATAACCTATACCAATAAACATTGATGGGAGAAGGTGCAAAAGGGAGACAAAAATACTGAATTAGTTTAAACAAAAAGGCTTACTGATATAATTCAAGGATTGTGTTAAGATTGTGCCTGGAAGAAGAGAAGTGTGGGACTGGAATTCCATTAACTAAATAAAGTTGGCAAGTCAGAATTTAGGCTTATTGGTGGACAAAACAATGAGAGGACTATTCCACCCAACACTCCCTTTTGGGTCTTAAAAATAAAACAGTTTTGGAGAAAAGTTAGCGGAGGAAGCAGCCATCTGCCAACAACCACTGAAGTGAGTTATCCCATCATGACTGCCACCCCTACTGTGTCCTTGGACCCTGGGCTCCACCATGACATCATTGTGCCTTCATTGTCCAGCTCCTGAGTGATATCCTGACCAGACTGGGCCAAGGTAGGAAACCTAGATGACATTGCGACCTCCATTGGCTCCAGCAAAATCCCAAACACCCCTTCTGGTGTCCAGGTTCTCATTGTCTTGTCTTCTAGGAAATGGGTTTGGACATTAACAATAACAGCAACAACAGCAGCTGCAGCCAGTTTCAACTAACTTTGTCTCTTTTCCCCAAAAAGGATAGTTATTACCATCTTTGATACCATCTAATGGACTGTCAGAAAAGAGGTTCTTTCTAAGAACTCTTTACAACTAAAGAGAAAGGCAACACGGGATTTTGTTAAAATGAAAGTCTTATTTAAAACTTTACATTTCAAATGTTAACTGTTCTTCTAATTTCTTTTCTGTATCTTCCATAAAAGGTTAAAAGGATGTTTAATTACATGCTTGCCATGGTATCAAGTAGGCTGAGGTCTCTGTATACCAAACCTTGATCCTTGTTTAAAACTGGCAGCGTCAGGGTCATATTAACACCTTTGACTCTTGGGTCCCATATATTCCATCTAAATTACTACAACAGTGACTTACCCAAAATCATATAGGTTCAATTCCCTACTCTGCTACAGATTTTCTAAGTCTCCTTTGTGGAGTTACAAGCTAGTGCCTTAACCACCGGACTATTCTTTCTCATTCTATCTGATCTTAAGGTTTAGGTTCTTCACTTGCTGAAAAACCTGATTTTTAGGACAATCACTGTTCCTTTTGCCACGTCCTGGAACCATCATTGATGTAATTCTCTAAGGGATCCAGCATGTGTTTTATAGCTACAATGTTCTAGAATTGTGCCTGTGTGCTTCTCTAACATTCTGTTAGTTAACCATGGTGACTTGTAGGTGCAGGATAGGGAGGCTGTGTTTTGACACCAAAGCATCTATGGTTGCTGATGACAATCATCTTGGTGTCTGTGTCTGGATCCAATGCAACCAGCTTTCCCAATGTATGGCTAAGATTGGTGTTTGGAGGAAAGCTAGGTGGCTGAAATACAATCCAGATAAGCCACAGGTAACATTGGCAGGCTGGGGAAAATAACCAGAGGAAAAGGTGAGATTTTCTCCTACAATTGAGGATTTTCATTACTCAAATTTGTTGGGGGTGGGGCAGTGTTATTGAAACCTTGGGTGCATTCTGATATTCAGATCATAGCAGTGGTCAAAAGAGCTTTTTCCACCTATCCTTGGAAAGTTTGATATATCCTTTTATTTCATATGTATACCTCACCACAGTTATCACTGCCTCCAGACTGAATTACTGTAATGTGCTTTACTTGAGGCCACTCCTGAACACCATTCAGAGACTTCAGCTGGTGCAAGATGTAGTACTTACTGCAGAGGACAATTTATCTGGTCTCCAGAGACATCACTGGCTTCCTTTTCATTTCAGGCCACAATGTAAGGTGTTGGTTTTGATCTATAAAGCCCTACATGGTTTGGAAACTGTGTATCGTAGAGGCTACAACTCTCTTCAAATATTAATATCTCAATTAGTTCTCTGGCCTGTGTTATACAGGAGGTCAGATTAGATAAGCAAAATGATTGCTTCTGGCCTTTGTATTAATAAATCTAGATCTTCAGGGATGTGGAGTTTAACTGTCTCTGGATTTGTTTTTCTGGGCTCCAGTTACAGGGCATTCTCAGTAAAGGGTCTTGAGCTCTGGCATTCTGCTCACCTCAGTCCAATAGAGGTGGAATTTGCTGGACTTTCGGAAATGGTGCATATCTTAGTTGTCCAGGACTTTTTCTGAGGGGATATGTTGAATGGGGAGGGTATCAGTGTTTTCTGTAGTGATTTAGAATGGACATTGTCATATTCTGAATTATTGTTCTAATATATGTTTTTAAACTTGTAATTGTCAAGAGCTTAGGATAGGCACATTGTGTAAATGAAATGTAATTAATTCTTATTCTTAACTGTACAGTAACAAGCATTTTTTTGCTTGGAGGATATTAGAACTGTTTAATATTTGTTATTACTAAATTAACTTTGTTTATTTTAATCCCTATCACAACGCCTCACATGCTACAAAAATTACCTTCTCAAATGAATAATTTATATTAAAAATGTTCACTATCTTCTTAGCTAGGAAGAATTTTTTGAGAATATTATTCAGATTAAGACATACATGATTAAACATGAGGTTTCTGTGAGATAACTGCACACTTCAGGCACGTAATGAAACACCAGGTAGAAGCCTAGACCAAATGCCTCCAGCATGCAAGGAGTATGGTTATCACATGCCTGGGAGTTTATGTCTTTCAGAAAAGAGTACAGTAGATTTGCCCACGCCAAATTGATTCCTGACTGGCCGGTAGCTGTCTGGCGTTGCAAGCTTCCACAGGGCTATCACCACTCACTTGTGAACTGTGAGGGCTGCTCTCATCTTGTTATTCTGGTGCTTCAGGGCAGGGGAAAGCAAGTCACAGAGTTCCATGGAAGTGCCCTGATGCATGCGAAAGTTTCACAGCCATTGGGAATTGTCCCAGACCTGCAACACTTTGTGGTCCCACCAGTCTGTGCTTGTTTCCTGGGCCCAGAATCGGCGTTCCACTGCATGAACCTGCCCCATTACCACCATGATGTCCACATTGCCTGGGCCCGTACTTTGAGAGAAGTCTGTGTCCAGGTCCTCATCATTCTCCTCACCGCGCTGCTGTCGCCTCCTCGCCTGCTTTTGCAGGTTCTGGTTCTGCATAAACTGCTGGATAATGCACGTGGTGTTTAGAACGGTCATAACTGCTGTGGTGATCCGAGCGGGCTCCATGCTTGCCATGGTATGGCGTCTGCAGGAGAGCAGAGTGGCAGCGGAAGCAGCGGGTGGATGACGATGCTGACAGCAATATGGCACCCGCATGGAAAAAGGCATGAAACGATTATCAGCCATTGCTTTCACAGAGGGAGGAGCAAGGGGTAGGCTGGCAGCAGACTGCAGTACAACTGCTAGCTGTCATCATCTCCTGGGTGGTCGCGGTGCTGCTGGCTGGGAGAGCAGCCTGAGGCAGAATGGCCCCCTCAAGGATTGAACTTATTGAACTCGCAACCCTGGGTTTAGCAGGCCAATGCTCAAACCACCGAGCTATCCCTCTGCCAATATTCCAGGCAGGACTGAATCTCCATTTGACCGAGGTCTTCCAGGAGCACCCATGTCTGCCCAAGCACCCTGACTGACCTCACCGAGGCCAGCCAAGAGCACCCAGGAGATGATAAGGACGGCTACCAGTTGTAATGCACCATCTGCTGCCACAAGGCAATGAGCTGCTGCTGTGTAGCAATGCAGTCCCGCATCTGCCAGCACTCAGGAGACGTACGATGACGGTGAGCTGAGCAGGCTCCATGCTTGCTGTGGTATGGCATCTGCACGAGTAACCCAGGAAAAAAGGCGCAAAACGATTGTCTGCTGTTTCTTTCATGGGGGGGGGAGGGGGGCTGATGACATGTACCGAGAACCACCCGTGACAATGTTTTTTGCCCCATCAGATCTCAACCCAGAATTCCAATGGGCGGCGGAGACTGCAGGAACTGTAGGATAGCTACCCACAGTGCAACGCTTCGGAAGTTGACGCTAGCCTCGGTACTCTGGACGCACTCCACCAACTTAATGGTCTTAAGTGGAGACACACACAATTTTTTAAAAAATCGACTTCTATAAATTCGACCTAATTTCGTAGTGTAGACATAGCCTAAGTCAATCAAAATTCCAGATTATACTGACACTAGACTGTATGTTGTGGCTTGGAATCTTAAAACCCAAAAGAAATTTTTTCCATTCAAGTGCTGTTCTTTTGTTTTTAAAAAAGCCATATTATACTAAAAATAAATATTTCATGATGCTAGTACTGTCTAGCAGCACCACATTTAGGATAATATAATCACTTAATCTTAAATTCATGCCTCACAAAGTCAGATGTTATTGTTTAGCTGTGAAGTGTTGGGAATAGAAGAGGAATACAAGACGTATGGATGAAAGTGTCTCTTCAGACAAGATAGTTCAATTTTCTCTAACTTAAAAGTATTGTACAGTGGCTGCTTGCAGTGATGGTTTAAGGGCTGGTCCTGTGGCCCTTACCCCACACCATTTCCACAGAAATGAAATGTGTTCTGTATGAAGTAGGATTTCAGTAACAAATGTTAATATATATATATATATATATATATTTTAAATATTTCAGAGTAAAACTAACCACTGATTGTTAATGTGTAGGCCAAAAATACTAATAGAGGAATAGTGAAAACTACTATGTATATTGTAATTCCTTTCTGTACTTAGATGGTGCATTTTTACTTCAATAATGTGTTCAGTTCTGGTCACCTCCTCACTAAAAAGATATAGAAAATGGGGGCCTTAGAAAGTTAAAGAAATATAGAAAATTGAAATAGACCATAAAACATAGAAATAAATACAAAATAGAGATATAGTACATGAATAGGGGCATGGAAAGATTTTTATATTAGAAGAGGTGAAAACATTTTAGGACTATACATTTCAGAGAGAAGACATAAGAGTCACATGAACATATGTAATATAATAAATTAGGTCATTTGGGATCCTAAAATCCTGAGTCATAAGACTACAACAACAGTGGGACACCCAATTGAGTTAGAAGGCAATTCTTTTAAAAGATAAAAAGAAATACTTGTTATACAGCACATACTTAACCAGTGGAACTCACTGCCCACAAGGAGTTATGAGGCCAAGACCTTAGCAGAAAAAAAACACCCCAGACATTTATATAAATAAGAAAATCTCGTTATAGAAGATCAAATAGAAAAACATATAGAGGGTTATAAGTCCTCATGCTTCAGGGCATGAAGCAGCCACTAACTGTCTGAGGTTAGGAAATAACTTCCCCTATGGACCATTTCTTTTCTAATATAACTTCCTCTGAAGCCTCTAGTTCTGACAACTGTCAGAGACAGGATACTTGTTTAGATGGATCATTGGTCAAATCTGGTATTGTAATTCCGGTGTACTGTGGAGAGAATAAGTAGAGACCAGGCAGTCACAAAGGAAGCTGCTGCCTCTACATTGTAAATATCACCAGAATGTCACACATACAAACTTCTCTCTTGGCTATTTGAGCCACTGAGTTGCTAGGCGGATTTAAAAAAAAAAGAAAACCCTTTTTTTCAAGTTTAGTTCTTGAGGTGCACAAATAATTCTCCTGTCACAACACAGAGGAAGAGCTTATAAAGTTACTTAAAACCTTATCACCAAGAAACAGTGCAGAGTATTTTGTATAATATAATGCCTTAGCAATACTTCTGCTTACTTCCTCATTGAAACTGCTACATATTTACATATCACTGCCAAGTAATTCCTCATTATATAGGTTAGTTATCCTTTTGCTTAAGTACATATTCCCCTTTTACACCGCTCAACATATTTAATACTAATGACATCAAATATTTTTTGTTTTGTTTCTAGTTCTTACTTAGTTACTATATAACTGTCTACAGGTCTTTGGACAGATTGACTTAGATATTATTAATGTTTATTGCTGAATGAAGGTATAGAAAGCTGGAAGTTTCTTATAAGCTATAACTCGGCTAGTCAAAAAGAAGAGTTTGTTTATATGTTCAGGATTTGCTACTTCAGAACAATGAACAAAAGAAAAAGCAAAGAAGCTGCTTTGTTCTTAGGAAGTGTTGTCCAGGGACTACACATTGGAAGTAAAATCTAATAATTGAGAACAGTACTTTGGCAGGAAGACATTTTTAGCATGTGATATTTCATAGTATGGAAAACATTTCTTTGAGATACTAAATATTTTAGAGACTCCCTGTGTTGGAGGCTTTTGATAGTTTTTTTCATACAAGACTGGATGTTTTTGCTGTCATTTGAAATTCCAAACATTTTCCTGTTGTACACAGCAGGATCAAGATACCAGTATTTTGAAGCTGCTCTATCTACATATGGATGTAGGTGCAGTCGAGCATTTTCAGACCATTAGGCCTGGACTTTCCCCAAGTATGCTCAATTTCATTCACTATTTACCTGTTTGACCTGCAATCTCCATGAATTTATGGGCTATCATTTCATAAACATGCTGCAGATTGGGATACACATTAGTTTCCTGTACAACTGTGAATGCTGTTCCAAGAATTAGCCAGCCAGACAAGAACTTACCAACTTTGTGCACTCTCCCTATTCTTTCTTACTTTGTGTTTGTACAGCACCCAGAACGATGGCTACCGCTAATTATAACGAAGGTTAGTAGCACCATCCATTGTTAAAGTTGCCCAACACCTCCCATAATAATCCCATTTTCAGTTACTTATACATTTTCCAAACTTTTTGGGTGTGAAATTTTACATGCCGGTTTTCCACCTCAGGCTTAATGTTTTTAGAAAATGTCAGCCAAAATGGTTCAGCCATTTCAGAGAACAAGGCTAGCAAAAATACACAGTTTTGACCATGTGTGATAGGGTATTTTCCCTACAGGAGCCCAGAAAGGGCTCAGAAGGGGCTAAGTAACCTGATAGGCCACACCTGAGGGAGACTTAGGGTGTTCTGCTCACGGTTTTATGTTTATGAATCCTGCTGTGGGCATTTCCCCAAATTAATGCAGAGTGACTTCCCTCCTTACTTAGCTGAGAGGCTTTGTCAAAATTCACAGATTAATTTCCTGAAAAAGCAAGGGAAGATGTTAATGCTTTTTTTTTTTTTGGTGGAAGGCCATGTTGTCACAGAAATGTCTTTTTATAGACTCAGATTCCAAGGCCAGGCTAGGCTGATCTGCTGTGGAATACAAGCAATAGAACCTCCCCAAAATAATTTCCAGAGACTATCTTTTAAAAATATCCAATTGTGATTTAAAAATTGTCAGTGTTGGAGAATGCACCACGACTCTTAGTAAATTGTTCCAATAATTAATTACTCTTGCTGTTAAAAATTTGCACCTTATTTCCAGTCTGAAATTGTCTAGTTTCATTGGATCACATTATACTTCTTTCTGGCCATTGGATCACAATATACTTTTCTCCGATAGATCGAAAAGCCCACTGTTAAATATTTTTCCCCATATAGGCACTTACTGAATGAAATCACCCCTTAACCTTCTCTTTATTAAGATAAATAGATTGAGCTCCTTGAGTCTATTACTAAAATGCATGTTTTCTAACCCCTTAATCATTCTTATTGCTCTTCTCTGAGCCCTCTCCAATTTATCAACATCCTTCTTGAATTGTCAGCACCAGACACAGTATTCCAGCAGCAGTCACACCAGTGCCAAATAAAGCAGTAAGATAACCGAGATAATCTGCTCCTCCTCGAGATTCCCCTGTTTATGCATCCCAGGATTGCATTAACTCTTTTGGCCACAGCATTACATTGGGAGCTCATGATCAGCTAATATCCACCACAACACCCACATTTTTTTCAGAGTCACTCAGTCTTAGGATAGAGTTCCACATCCTGTAAGCTACATTTTTTATTTCTAAATGTATACATTTATATTTAGCCATATTAAAACGCATATTGTTTGTTTGTGTTGGCCATAGATTTCTCCTTGTGGCCCTTCACTTTCCTTATAGATTTTCTACAATTCCCTAAATCTGATATTTATTCATTAATATTAATTTCCACTTTCTTTCATTTGTTACATATTATTTTTGTATTTTTTTACAGCTGCCTTCAATTCTTCCCTAAACCAAGTTGCTTTTTAACCAGTATGGCCTTCTTTCTCAATTGTGGGATTGAAGTTTTTTTGGTCATCCAATAAGGTGCTCTGAAATTATTTCCAATTATCATTCACATTTTTCTGATTAAATTCTTCCTCCCAGCTGATTTGGCTCAAAATGGTTTTCAGCTTTGTGAAAAAGTGCAAGTATATATATTTTTGGTGTGGTCTCTATTCTGCTTCACATTGTAGCTTGCCTTCCTCCCTCAGCTCCTATCGCGCATGCCTATCTGGTTGGAGGGGAGGCTTTTAACCGGTTCTGGCAGGCGCCATGTGTCCTAATTAACCTAGAGTAACCCCTGTTCAGCTACCAAGGGGAAAAGAACCTGCTTATCCTGGGGCCAATATATCTGCCTTCCAGCACTCTCCTGTAGTCGATTGGCCTGGTATTTAAGGAAGTAGTCATCCTATAGCAGACACCAAATAATACCCCATCTTGTGCTTTATCTGTTAGGCTAGTGGCCCATAAGCATTCAACTACCTGAAAGGGGGTTCCAGAGAGGATGGATCTAGACTGTTCTCAGTGGTAGCAGATGACAGAACATGGAGTAATTGTCTCAAGTTGCAGTGGGGGAGATTTAGGCTGGATATTAGGAAAAACTTTTTCACTAAAAGGGTGGTGAAGCATTGGAACGCGTTACCTAGGGAGGTGGTGGAATCTCCTTCCTTTGAGGTTTTTTAGGTCAGGCTTGACAAAGCCCTGGCTGGGATGATTTAGTTGGGGATTGGTCCTGCTTTGAGCAGGGTGTTGGACTAGATGACCTCCTGAGGTCCCTTCCAACTCTGATATTCTGTGATTCTAAGATCATTTTCTGCTGGGTTATCATTGACTTGGAAACAGGCAATGCCCTTTTTCATCTAGAGTAGGAGTGGTCAACCAGTGGCTCCGGAGCCACATGCGGCTCTTCATAAGTTAATATGCAGTTTCTTGTATAGGCATCAATTCTGGGGCTGGAGCTACAGGCGCCAACTTTCCAATGTGCTGGGGGGGGACGCTCACTGCTCAACCACTGGCTCTGCCACAGGCCCTGCCCCCACTCCACTCCACCCCTTCCCACCCCTTCCCCTGAGCCTGACATGCCCTTGCTCCCCTCCTCCCCGAGCCTCCTGCATGCCACAAAACAGCTGATCAGGAGGTGGAGGGAGCAGCTCATCAGCAGGGCTGCCAGTGGGTTGGAGGCGCTGGGAGCAGAGGGGAGCTGATGAGGGGTTGCTGACGTATTACAGTGGCTCTTTGGCAATGTACATTGGTAAATTCTGGCTCCTTCTCCAGCTCAGGTTGGCCACCCCTGATCTGGAGTGCCACTCTCCCTAAATGCTTCCTAAATAGGTTGTAACCATTGGTTTTAACAATCCAATTGTATGAATCATCCCTCCAGGTTTCAATAATATGAAATAGATCAAATTTATGCTCATAAATGAGCAATTCCACTTCCTGTTACCCAGCCTCCTAGCACTGGTCAGTAGGCAATTCAGTAATTTCTTCTCTTCATATCCTTTGGTTCCTTGATTAATTTTGTTCTCAACATCTCCATTTTGTGCTGACTGCTCATATCTTCCATTTTTTTACCATCCTCTTTTGCTGTTAGTTTAACCTTCCTTTCTCCACCGCCTGCTTCAATCTGCATTGGATGTTGTGGATGGTTCCTCTAGAATTATGGCCTCTGCAATAATAATGAGAAGAGTCTAATGGCTATATAATACTGGTGTTGCGCCTGGTATACAACAGACTATAGAGGACCTCCCCTTTTATGGTCATTTTCTATTCTAAGACAACTCCTATGAGACATTACATTCATTCAAAGACTCCTGGGCAACTCTCCATTCTTTAGGATTCTATACCCTTGCATCCAAAAGAAGACAGCATAGACCTCGACACACCCAGCACTCCCAACAATACTATAAGCAGTCACTCTACCTATCCAGACAATTTTGATTTTCCAAAAAGGAAGTATAGACCTCAGAGAAGGAGGTCCTCCAGCTCTGGCTTCAATCAGTAGGCACGTATGCAGCCATCTATGGGGGAAACCTCCCTTTTGTCTTTCCCACGAGCACAGCAACTCTGTTATTTGCAATCCACCTGCTATCTTCTCCTAATTTTGGAACAGACAATCCCACTTTTTTGATGCTTGGGAGTCCCTAACAACAGACATGTTTGCCATAAGTATCAAGAGACTGGGATATTTCGTCCGATTCTTCTTCATTCCCTCCTTCCCACTCTATTCCCCTGTCCTTTTCAATGGACCCATCTCACAAGTCACTGCTTAATCAAAAGTTTTGAACTCTGCTCTCCTTAGAGGGTATAGAAGTACCCCTGCAGTCTCAAGGAGGAGGTTTTTACTCAAGGTATTTTCTAAACCCCAAGTCCATTTTGGCCCTTCAGGCTCAATGAGATAATCAACTATGTGAGATTCTGCCTATAAATTCCTCTCTCACCCCAAAATGATGTCTATTTGACTCAGGGAAAATGAAAGTGATTTCTACTAGAATTTTTCAAATCACTTATTTCCATGAGAATATTGTACATTGCCAGTTCAGTTATTGTACATAAGCACATTTTAAATCAGTTTAAGAGGTAAAGCATGATTTAAAGCTCTTTATACCATATCATACTGATTTACTGTGCTTGCACCTGAAGTATTAAAGAGATTTAATTAACTTACTTACAGTAAAGCGCTTTTGTCCAACCAACACTAGTTCAAGAAACCTTAACATGATAAAAAGGATTTTAAACTAGTTTAATGAATTACCTCACCAGTCAACTGTGGAATAAAACAGAGCATTACTATTCCATATATAGTATTTAAACACCCAAATAGAGCACATATATGTGCTGCCCTAACAGTAATATTAAATAATATTCACTTTTATGACTCATTTAACTCTAGAGTCCACAGATAGAGCAGGGTCTAATTTTAAAGTTATTCACACTTTCGATACTGGAAGTTTAATACTGGAGAGAAAAAAAGAGTGAATGCGACACTTTTTAAAAATTAATGATGTGCTAAGGGCTTAGGTGGCATAGTGGTTTAATTCACCAGTTGCTCACGTCTGGAGACTTGATTTCGAATATGATTTAGGTGATATGTAAAATGAATTTCAGAGTCTCATTCTAAGTCACAGTGAAGATTTGTCCACATCACAAAACTAGCAATGAATTTAGTATGAAAGACCCTGTACTAAAGAAGGGCCAAGTAGCAAGGAAGAAATAATGAGATAAATTGGAATGAGAGACACTCTCAGAGCTAGAAGGGGAAGTTTGGTGAAGGCATTAGCATCTCTAAAATTCACAGGGGAAAAAAATTCATATGGGTTTGGATGGCTCAGGGAATTGATAGTGGGATATAGTGTCTTTCTTCTCTAGGTCACCAATTTGACCTGCACCCTAGTCAGAGTGACTGAAAATAGTTACTATCTGACATTTGTTTGGTAACTCAAGTAAAATGATTTAGTAGTCTCATCTGATTTCCTAGTGGACAGATAAGCAAAACAATTGGCAGGTTAGCTGGCAGTTTCAGCAGAGAGGGCAATGATTAAGCAGGCCGTGCAAGTCTTACAAGTTTTCCTAGGAAGTGCAAGAATCACCTGTGTGAGATGCCATTTAGTCCCTTTCCCAAGGGGGAAGATTATCTCCCTTTTCTCTCCATGGGACTCATTCCTTTCTCGATCAGAGTTCTGCTGCTTACTCCTTTTCACCATGAAAACTACTTTATTATCATTGCTGATACTAATGTTTTGGATGCTGGCACTCACGGCTGCCTGTCTGCTTAGAAAGGAAAAGCGTGAGGTTTGTGCCCCTCCTCTTTATCAATTTTGCTACTTCTTTTACTTCACATCTTCTCACTGGGTGGAATAACAGGTAACATAGTGCCTGCTTATGCCTATGCACTAAGACTTAAAGTCCAGGGCGGCCACATGGGTCACAGAGGTGTTCTTATTTCCTCTTCCAGCCCTGCATGGTCATACAGCTGGTCCACGATCTTGTCCTCAATGGGGCTTCTTAACTCAATTATCCTTAAAAAGAGAGAGTTGGTCTTAACTAAAACCTTAACAAAGCAAGCTTAAAAAGTGCCATCCTAGAAAATTCAGATGTGGTTTGTTTTCTAGATCTCATTGAGACTTAAAAATTGCCTCTAGTATGAAATAAATAAGGCTTGAGAGATTGCCCTAACTAGATTAGAAAAGTGATAACTTTTGATATGTACCCTGACTGTGAAATGCAGGTGGAGAAGGGATAAAGATGAGGAAAAAATCATTCCCTTCATAGTTCCTTGAGCAGGGATATAACATAGTTCCTTGAGCCTTCTACAAATTACTAAAGCAAAAAGACAGTTTCTGAACATTGGTGAAAACTCAGTCACTCCCACCCACAATTTTTGTTTCCTATAGTAGAATTTAAAGTACTTCAGCCAACTACCTGGAGTGTGGGATTAGAATAGGAAAGTGAGGTTAGAACGCTTTTTGCTCATTTTCTGTTGATCCAGGGGATGAGGCCTGTGCCTCTTTTACTGAGTGTATATAATTTGTTCCCTCCCCAGTAAAAGCAGCTGAATCTTGCAAGCAGAGAATTTGTAAAACACAAAAAAGAAACAAAAGTTAAGAAATAAAGTAAAAAACTTGAAGGTAACGAAAAATTGACAGTAAGTGTCAGAGGGTAAAACAGTGTCAGCTTGCCAGTCAGTTGGGAGAGTTAATTCAATTTTAGATAAGTATTTTTAAAGTCAAACTTTAGAAAAAAGAATACAGGAGCAAAAGATAAATTCTCAGAGTTGTGTTAAAGGAAAACATCAATGGTGTTTTGTTGTTTTAATTGGAGAAATGCAAAGGAAGCTTTTCATTCAGTTTTTGAAGAGCACTGAATATACAACCATCAAGACAGGAAGAAGTGCAAGCGCTAGAGGTTTACATGAGCTAGCAGCCTGTAGGCCTGTCAATAATAGTCAACCGGGAATTTGGCAATTGTTTCAACTTATTTTATAATCAGACTGCGCTTACAAATCATAAAGGCCATTGTGTGCCATCAGTCTATACATGGAAGTCTTACACTTCTCTGGGAGTATTATTGGGAACTCTGCCTACAAATCAGTGGCAGAAAGTGGCTTTGATACTGTTAATTGTGGACACATCTTACAAAGAAAATGAAATAATTGTAGACCTCAACTGAAAACTGCTCATCCTGGAAAAGCATATTGTACCTACTCAATGTGAGCTTCAAGATTAAAATCATTTTGCTTTGGAACATATTCATATGTTATTGTTTAAGGTTCAAACTGAGAGGTCCTTGTGTTAGCACACATAGAGAGAGTGATGAGCAAGCTGATGAAAAAATGGTGGGAAGGAGGCTGGGCCATGGACCTGTCCTTCCCCTCCCCACCGTACCCCCCAACAATAAAGAGCCTCTGTAGGAGATTGCAAACTCTGTGTGTGTGCAAAGCACTTTGGGTAATTATGCGGAGACCTTCAGAGTCTTTATAAGTGCCTCTGAAATGAAGGCATTCTGCATTTGTTCTCCCCTTGTCCATAAATACCCAGCTGATAAAATACCAGCAGTTCTCAGAAGTCAAGAATACTCAAAAGAGAACAGTGGCACCTTCAGACTTCAAGCAAGTCACTCCATTAACAAAACACAAGGCCCTGCAGTGATAAAATAATTCTTTTTGTTAAACATATGTAAAGTTTGAAAAACATCCAAACATTTATAATTATTTCAATTGGTATTCTATTATTATTTAACAGTGTGATTAAAACTGCAATTAATCTCAATTTTTAATTGAGTTAATTTGTTTTGAGTTACTTGCTTGAGTTAACTGTGATTAATTGACAGCCCTAGTTTTTATATTTGATTTTTGTTACTGTCATAAATAGAAAGGGAAGGGTAAACCCCTTTAAAATCCCTCCTGGCCAGAGGAAATCTCCTCTCACCTGTAAAGGGTTAAGAAGCTAAAGGTAACCTCGCTGGCACCAGAGTGGTGGGATTAACCTGAAATCATTTTGAGATCCAGTTGAGATTTTTCTTCGGGGGCGTGGGTTCGAATCCCACCTCTGCCACCATGTCAAGGTTCCTCCCCCACTCTGAACTCTAGGGTACAGATGTGGGGACCTGCATGAAAAACCTCCTAAGCTTATCTTTACCAGCTTAGGTCAAAACTTCCCCAAGGTACAAAATATTCCACCCTTTTGTCCTTGGATTGGCCGCTACCATCACCAAACAAATACTGGTTACTGGGGAAGAGCTGTTTGGACACGTCTTTCCCCCCAAAATACTTCCCAAAAACCTTGCACCCTACTTCCTGGACAAGGTTTGGTGAAAAGCCTCACCAATTTGCCTAGGTGACTACAGACCCAGACCCTTGGATCTTAAGAACAATGAACAATCCTCCCAACACTTGCACCCTCCCTTTCCTGGGAAATGTTGGATAAAAAGCCTCACCAATTTGCATAGGTGACCACAGACCCAAACCCCTGGATCTGAGAACAATGAAAAAGCATTCAGTTTTCTTACAAGAAGACTTTTAATAAAAATAGAATTAGAAATAAGAAATCCCCCCTGTAAAATCAGGATGGTAAATACCTTACAGGGTAATTAGATTCAAAACATAGAGAACCCCTCTAGGCAAAAACCTTAAGTTACAAAAAAGATACACAGACAGAAATAGTTATTCTATTCAGCACAAGTCTTTTCTCAGCCATTTAAAGAAATCATAATCTAACACATACCTAGCTAGATTACTTACTAAAAGTTCTAAGGCTTCATTCCTGGTCTATCCCCGGCAAAGACAAAATGTAGACAGACACACAAACCCTTTGTTTCTCTCCCTCCTACCAGCTTTTGAAAGTATCTTGTCTCCTCATTGGTCATTTTGGTCAGGTGCCAGCGAGGTTACCTTTAGCTTCTTAACCCTTTACAGGTGAGAGGAGATTTCCTCTGGCCAGGAGGGATTTTAAAGGGGTTTACCCTTCCCTTTCTATTTATGACAGTTACATTTTCTAAAAGTACAATAGAGCTAATGAAAGCAAAAGTTTTCCAATATCTTTAGAGATCAAGTTACATTTGATTGGGCTAAAGAGGGTTTTTATTATTCCTTTCTCCCCACTTTGGTACCCAGCTCCCTCTCCTCTTCTGCGATGCTAGTAGTGGAGAAAACTCAAGCAAGAACAAAGTAGGGAAGGATCCAGAGAGGATAAGGCTGTAGGGAGTAGAGGTGGGGAAGGAACAGACTCAGGACTCCTGAGTTCCAGGAGCATAAGTGAAGAAAGCTCTATGGGAGGAGGAAAGAAGGATGCAGGGAATACAGAAAGAGGAAAAGATTAAAGGAGCAGGGAGAGCAGGCGAGAAGGGAGGGGAGGAAAGCGGGGCAGGGGGAGAAAGGTGCTATAAGAGAGCAGAATGAACCAAAGAAACCACAGGGCAAGACAGAATTGGTACTGCTAGTTTCTCTCCAATCCGTCTCTTTGGAAGCTCTAAATCACCTTCATTTTCCTTCTGAAAAGTTGGCAGATTGTATGAACAAATTAGCTTTCCTTTTTTAGATTGCACTTATGTTTTGTCTTAATCCATCAAAAATGTTAAAGAAACTGTGGAGAAACATCTGTCATAAGCACCTTCAAAAGTATGATTCGTCCAGATTCCTCAGTCATGCAGAAGGGAGTTTCCTGGCTGGCCTGTGTGCTTTGGGAGCAACAAGGAGATGATGAGGTTCACAACTGTTGGGCATAGTAGTGAAAAAGCTCCTGAATGATTTCAGTAGTGCTTGATATACTCTGAGATCTCAGCAAACCTGAATGGCACAAAACGAAAATAGAACTTGTGGGTCCTAATGGAGGACATGATATTTGCAGTTAGGCTATCCAAATCAATAATCTTGGGACTGAGAGGAACAGAAAACTTAGGATGTTGCAGATCACCATTCCAGTCACAGTGCTTACAATCTTGCAACAGAGAATGACTCAGCTCAGAATAATGGCCTCCTGCATTAGTGTTTTGTGTATTTGTTGACACTGTTGCCAAGGAGTAGGAGAATCATCTGAAATATGGTCCCAAAAATATACTGTATATAAGCAAAACTGTTCAGAATTGGCTACTTGAGTGTAAAGCTTGAGAAATAACAGACACTTATGAAATGCATCCATAATTCAGAATTTGTGACCATGACTGCATATGAAACTTCAGACAGAGTTGAAAGGTTTGACAGCTGGGTGTGGCACCGGACTGTAGAAAGAGCAGGTTGCTGGGGTTTGGCACCAGGTGGGGGTAAAATATAGGTAATATAACAGTGACTCTAACAAGAATTGATATTTATTAATTGGCAATCAATATGGCACTAATACCTCTAGGTTGTTTTACAAATCATGAGACAAAGAGAGCGCATGCGTGCAAACGTAAAGCAATGCTCAGTCTTGAGCAGTGGGAGATGCATACTTACAAACTCTAGAAGTGGAGAAGCTTCAAAAAACTGGCTCTTTCAATGAATTCTGCACATGAATCTCTGCATGTGGCAGCATTGTTCAAGGACTGTTCCCCTAATTTTGTTCAAGCATTTCAAAAATATCATTTTTGAGCTGAGAGCATGCACTGGAATTTTAAGCCCCAAAGAATATTTCGGTATGTGAAAGTTGTGAGGGGAAGAAAAACAGGAAAGACTGTTACAGTCTTTACTTGGAAGTTGCTACTGTGACCATGTAATTAATGGATCAGTAACAGAATAAAAGCCTCATTGCAAATACATTGTGTTTCCATCTTGAGCTGTATGATTCTTATTGGCACAGATTTGTAAACTGTGAAATAAAGAACGAAGATGGGGGTCCTGGCAGACTTGGTTGCAAGCAAACTACAGAATGTGGCATCATTACTTGGTATATCAGTTGTGAAAACTTCTCATTTCCTGTGTGCTTAGGCAAATGAGGGATTTGAGCTATATTTTATATTTTACAGTTATACTTTCCGGCAGTCAGCTGTTTTTAGACTGACAATAAAATTTCTAATTGTTGTTTGTATTTCAGGAAGTTTCAACTGCAATTTTTATCAACTCACTAACTGTACTTCTGCTACTCAACAATGTCAAGCCTTAAAGAAAGTGAGGGATGGTGAAATAGCAGTATGTCCTTTCAGGGGGCAGGAAGAGGGAGTAACTGATGAAGCTGTTATATATTTCTATGAATCAGACAGTAGAGAGTTGGCCTACGAGCAGGTCATCTTTAACTGTATCTCCCAGTGCTCTCCTCAATCTCTTGGACAACAAACTTTCTCTTTCTTTGCTGAATTTTGTCTACACTATGAATTTAGGTTGATTTTATAGAAGTCGATTTTAGAAACCAATTTTATGCAGTCGATTGCATATGTCCACACTAAGTGCATTAAGTCGGCGGAGTGCATCCTCACTCCCATGGCTAGCATCGACTTACAGAGCAGTGCACTGTGGGTAGCTATCCCACAGTTCCCGCAGTCTCTGCTGTCCATTGGAATTCTGGGTTAAGCTTCCAATGCCTGATGGAGCAAAAACATTGTCACAGGTGGTTTTGGGTACATGAAGTCAGGCCCCGCTCCCTCCCTCCATAAACGCAATGGCAGACAATCGTTTTGCGCCTTTTTGCCTGGGTTACCCATGCAGACGCCATACCACGGCAAGCATGGAGCCCGCTCAGCTCACCATCACCATACATCTCCTGGGTGCTGCCGGCAGACACAGTACTGCATTGCTACACAGCAGCAGTTCCTTGCCTTCAGGGCAGATGGTGCAATAGGACTAATAGCTGTCGTACGTCTCCTGGGTGCTCCTGGCAGACCTCGGTGAGGTCGATCAGGGGTGTCTGGACAGACATGGCTGTTCTCCTCTTAGAGCACTGATAGGGAGCCAGAGACTCCAGGTCATGCTCTTCTTTAAGCTTCATCTCATGGAGATTCAGTCCTGCCTGGAATATCACGCAAGCTGGGGGCTTCTGCCTCAGGCTGCTCTCCCAGCTGGCAGCACTGCGCTGTCACACCTACCCTAGCCTACCCCTTGCTCCCATGGCTCATGAAGCCTGGACAGCAGTAAGGAGCAGTTCAACTATAGGCTGAGCAAGTGCAGAATGGTGGTAGAATGTGCCTTTGGATGTTTAAAAGCTCGCTGGCACTGTTTGCTGACTAGGTCAGACCTCAGCGCAACCAAGATTCCCATTGTTATTGCTGCTTGCTGTGTGCTCCATAATATCTGTGAGAGTAAGGGGGAGACATTTATGGCAGGGTGGGAGGTTGAAGCAAATCGCCTGGCGTCCGATTTTAAGCGGCCAGACACCAGGGCAATTAGAAGAGCACAGCAAGGTGTACTACGCATCAGAGAGGCTTTGAAAACCAGTTTTATGTCTAGCCAGGCTTTGGTGTGACAGCTGTGTGTTTCTCTTTGATGCAAACCCACCCCCTTTGTTGATTTTAATTCCCTGTAAGCCAACCACCCTCCCCCCTTCAAAATAAAGTAACTATTGTTTTGAAACCATGCATTCTTTCTTTATTAATTTTTTAAAAATGAGATAACGGACAAGGTAGCCAGGGTGGGGTGGGTGAGGAGGGAAGGACAAGGCCACATTGCTTATTGTAGTCACACTAAAAATCAAACTGTTTGAATGACAGCCTTCTGTTGCTTGGGCCATCTGCTGGAGTGGAGTGGCTGGGTGCCCAGTGCCTCGCCCCCGCGTGCTTGGGCATCTGGGTGAGGAGGCTATGGAACATGGGGAGGAGGGCAGGCGGTTATACAGTGGAGTCTGTGCTCTTGTTGGCTTTCCTGAAGCTCCAACAGATGCTTCATCATGTCCGTTTGCTCTCCCATTAGCCTCAGCATCGCGTCCTGCCTCCGCTCTGCTCTTACGATTCTGGGGGGACTGCATAGTCACCTGTGCTGCTGAGTGCTGCTGAGTTAGCCACACTGACCAAACAGGAAATGAAATTCAAAAGTTCCCAGCGCTTTTCCTGTGTACCTGGCTAGTGCATCGGAGTTCAAAGTGCTGTCCAGAACGGTCACAATGGAGCACTCTGGGTAGCTCCTGGAGGCCAATACCGTCGATTTGCGTCCACACTACCGCAAATTTGACCCAGCAAGGTCGATTTTAGTGCTACTCCCCTCATCAGGGAGGAGGACAGAAGTCGATTTTAAGAGCCCTTTAGGTCGATGGAACGGGGTTGGTTGTGTGGACGCAGTCATTTTTAAATCGACCTGACGTGGCTAAATTCGACCTAACCCCGTAGTGTAGACCAGGCCAGTGTCATTGTCTTCCCCCATTCTTTATTTTCCTCCATAGACACATTTACCTGATTATTTCTTATGCAGCCATTTTTCACATGGCTGTCCTGAATTTAGGATGTTTTTATTCATTTTCTGCCTTTAAAAAAAAAATTGCTCCCATTTAGTGCATCCCAGACATTAAATTACATGAGGGCACCACATCCAATGCTTTTTCCCCATCTGTGTTACACAAACACGAGTTAGAACAGAGAGGAAGTTATTCACAAAGAGGGGCATCTCTTTGTGTGTCAAACAGCAACACTTTTTTCATTCTCTCCTTGCAACACATGCTTTTTTATGGAAAGTGTTTCACTGCTAATTCATCAGAGAAAGGAGTGTGCCACCTTCTTGAGACTAGAACATCTGGATTGAAAGCCTGGCCCCACTGAAGTCAATAGGACTTTTACCATTGACTTCAATGAGGCCAGGATTTTTCTCCTGCTGCATTACGTGTTTCAGCGGTATTGTTTATCTCATGTAATGTGGAATGCAACTCCCTGGGGCAGGGACAAATCTGTGTAGAGTATTGAACACACTGATGGCACTCATAACAAACAATATTTTTACGATAACTTCCTCCAGTTTTCAACTGCTGTTTCTTAATTGATATTTGTATGGCAGAGATGTTGCTAGTGGCTAAGTAGGATTGTGTGTGTCATGAAAAAAAGTAACTGACAGGCCCCTGCAATGGATTGTATGGACATGGATAATAATTGCCTAAGCTCACTGTTGAAGATTCTACATGTTGAAGATTCTTAATGTGTGCTTAACGATCATGCAAACTGTCTCACTGATTTCAGTGGGATTACTGATGTGGACAAGGAATTGCAGGATCAAGACCTAAATTTGGCAGTTCCTGCTTTATTGCAGTGCAGACTGGTGGTAAATTATTCTTCTTTCAGGGGGCAGGAAGAGGGAGTAACTGATGAAGCTGTTATATATTTCTATGAATCAGACAGTAGAGAGCTGGCCTAAGAGCAGGTCATCTTGCATTCATCCCAGGATACCAACCATTTCATCTCCAAGATGTAGCTGACCTCTCTTGTCTCATGGAGCAGGAGTTCCTAGGTCCCTTCCAAACCAGAATCTTGATATGACAGCATGATTCACAGCTGCAATGCTGCTGGACTACCCACTTAAAAAAAATAAAATAAACGGAGCCATACGATATGCATTCTGGTTGCTGGTAAAAATCGAGCAATGCTTGTATAAGTATTTTTTTTAATTTGCTAGACCATAAAAATAAAATGTTAATTTCAGCTTTAACAATATGTAATTAGTAACAGTTCCTTTACAAATTTTCCCTGTTTTTATTGGCTTGGGTTGCATGGCATTGTATACAAAATGTCCTACGAAGTGTTTCCTTTTTGTAATTTCTTTTCAACTTCATTATCTTTTTGATGAGGCAGTAATTTTCCTTTCCATCTTTGATCTCCTTTTAGCTGACTTCTTCACTTTGTCTTTTCTCTACAGCAATACATGCTCTTACCCTTTTATTTTGGTAACTTTAACTGGAAAATTTATTTTTGAGAAGTATATGAAGGTATTTTTAGGCATGCTATATTAACACCTTTAAAGGCTAGTAGCCCAATCCATCTCCCATTGAAATTAATGGAAATGTCCCCACTTGGGAAATGGATAAGACTGTAGCTGGACAGATTATCAAAGAATATGAAAATGGCAAGACTGGTTCAAGGCAATCTGTCGAAAACAGCTAGCCTGAATAACTAGTGATCTATTACAGAGGGGTGCCCCTTCTACCAATTGAGGAAAGGCTGTAAACATTTTAAAACTAAACCAGTCTTTAAGATTTTGAAGTATTTTGTAGAATATTTTTACTCATAGCTAAAAAGTACAGACAGCTACTGTAGTATTTTGTAAGAGAAACAGTCTGAGACTGTCTCCTCCTTATGAAACATTTTGCTAAATATAATCCATGACCTGTTGTTCATTTCTGCTGAAGGACAAGTAGGAGTCATAACTGTGTCCTTTTTAGGATCCACAAAGCCTGCATAAATGCATTACAAATGTTGACATGGTGAAATAATTGAATTTGAGTGTACTGCTTACACTAAAAAGAGAGCGATGTAGTGATGTTGGAGGTCTTCAGGCAATAGAGACTTGAACTGCAAATCTGAAATCTTGGGGAAAACTTCATCCCTTGAATGCAAGTCTGAGTTATTCAGGTTCCCCAGAATGGAGCTCTCTTCAGTCTGTCTCTCTTCACAATGTGTATCCCACTCTTGAGGGCTGATCAGAAAATTTAAATTTAAAAATACCATCTTGACTTACTCCCAGTACAGTAATATTGCATTTGATGGCTTTTCTTGAGCTCAAAGCCGTAAAACAACACGACGGTCATACAATATGAGAACAAAAGTCTTTTTAGATAAACAACATACATTTTGTTTCATTTTTATGTGACAAGTTTTCAACTCATGGAAACACTGATTTCCTTTCAGTTATTTTAAATGGCCAAATCCAATAAAATTATTCCTCACATTTAAGTCTTGATTTGCGTAAACAATTTAAAGCTCAGAGCAGCAATTAATTTTTTTTCCAGTCTGCATCAATATTTGCACATCAGTTAGTGATGGGAGTTGAAGACAAAACAGCTGCAAGAACAAAGAATTTATTTTTGATGGCAGTCATGAACAGATGTTTTTTGTAGAATGGTATACCTGCATCAGAGTTTTTCAGCTATGAAGTGTTCATTTTCTTTTTCTACCCACCTTTCTTGCTGGGCCCTTTTCTTTCACGCTTTACAGGTGGTAGGGCTCTGCCAGTGTTCACCATTACTATGAGCCAGCAATGGGTGCACTGCACCAGCAGGGAAATACATAATAGAAACACAGCTTGTCCAAGCAAAGATAATTTATTTGTTTCTTTTGGACAGTTAGTACAGTTAATACCTATGGCCTCGTGAGATTTCTCTTTACTACCTAAGCAGTTAGACATGAACTAGCCTCTTCATGATTTTAAAATGCTATAGCTGTTGATAGGCTACGTTGTTGGCTTTGTTAAACAATCTACATTTCGCAAGCGCAAGGTCAGTTTTCATCTCTTTGGTCTCCTTGGTAAAACACTTCTAATAAAGGAAATTTGTCATGGGATTATAATGGGCCTGTAACCATGTTCTTGTCCCAGGGGTTACGTCTGTGAATCAATTTTCTGTCTCAAGCAAGAAAACCTTGTAATCTGGGTGTGTTAAGAATAAGGACTGTGAAGCCAGCCAGTTTTAGGTCACACACTTTTGATTTAATTCACAACAGTACGGTCAGTTTCCTCATGTTTGTTATCTTTCGGGCTATGTACAGACTACGAGTTAGGGGGTGTGATTCCTGGCTCGTACACACACATTTGCACTCGCTCTCATCAAGCTAATGCAAGTATAAATAGTAGCAGCAGCAGCACAGGCATGGCTTAGCTGGACTGGGTACATACCAGCCTGAAACTGGTGGGTATGTACCTGGCATGGCTGTAGCTGCTGCCTGTGCTACCATGGCTACACCGTTTATACTCATGCTGTATACACTCCCGCATGATGAGAGCTAGCTGGGAATCAGACCCGTAGGTCGTCGTGTAGATGTAGCTTAGTTTTGCTTGTAACCAGAAAACTACAAGCAAACCCTATAAGCAGATGCAGGGCTAATTACAAGCTTCACAGTGAAACTGGTATGTTTCACTTCTCTCTTCTCACTCACAGATAGACCAGATCAGAAAACAGAATTTCCATTTTGTGGGAAATGCCAATATTTCAAAATTTGTTTTCATTCCAAATCGGAAGGAAGAGCCAAAATTTTAGAATTTCCCACACAACAAAAATTCCCCCAAATTTTGATTTGGAACCATTGAATCATTTTGTCTTGATAATATCAAAACTTTGTAATAAAATAAACGACAGTAGAACCTCAAAGATACAAACACCAGAGTTACAGACTGATTGGTCAACTGGACACCATGTGAAACCGGAAGTAATCAGGCAGCAACAGAGAGACACACACACAGAAAGCAAATACTGTACTGTGCCTGTATTGCACCCTAAACGTAGGTACATCTGGGATACCTGTCCACACCCCACCTCCGCCCATGGGGAAAGCCATTTACAGCTACAGTAAGAGGTGAAGACACTGGGGCTACCAGCCCAAGGCAGCTGGAGACAGCAGAGCAGGAACAGCGCTGGGGTCTTGTCAAGGTTCCTCCCCCACTCTGAACTCTAGGGTACAGATGTGGGGACCTCCATGAAAAACCTCCTAAGCTTATCTTTACCAGCTTAGGTCAAAACTTCCCCAAGGTACAAAATATTCCACCCTTTTGTCCTTGGATTGGCCGCTACCACCACCAAACAAATACTGGTTACTGGGGAAGAGCTGTTTGGACACGTCTTTCCCCCCAAAATACTTCCCAAAACCTTGCACCCCACTTCCTGGACAAGGTTTGGTAAAAAGCCTCACCAATTTGCCTAGGTGACTACAGACCCAGACCCTTGGATCTTAAGAACAATGAACAATCCTCCCAACACTTGCACCCCCCCTTTCCAGGGAAATGTTGGATAAAAAGCCTCACCAATTTGCATAGGTGACCACAGACCCAAACCCTTGGATCTGAGAACAATGAAAAAGCATTCAGTTTTCTTACAAAAAGACTTTTAATAAAAATAGAAGTAATTAGAAATAAAGAAATCCCCCCCGTAAAATCAGGATGGTAGATACCTTACAGGGTAATTAGATTCAAAACATAGAGAACCCCTCTAGGCAAAAACCTTAAGTTACAAAAAGATACACAGACAGAAATAGTTATTCTATTCAGCACAATTCTTTTCTCAGCCATTTAAAGAAATCATAATCTAACACATACCTAGCTAGATTACTTACTAAAAGTTCTAAGGCTTCATTCCTGGTCTATCTCCGGCAAAGACAGACTGTAGACAGACACACAAACCCCTTTGTTTCTCTCCCTCCTCCCAGCTTTTGAAAGTATCTTGTCTCCTCATTGGTCATTTTGGTCAGGTGCCAGCGAGGTTACCTTTAGCTTCTTAACCCTTTACAGGTGAGAGGAGATTTCCTCTGGCCAGGAGGGATTTTAAAGGGGTTTACCCTTCCCTTTATATTTATGACAGGTCTACACTGCTTTCACCCCTCCTGCCCTGCCAGGAGGGGGACTCACTCTTTTCACACCCCCTCCCCAGACAAGGTGGAGGATGCGCTGTTTACATTGACAACCAACCCCAGCCGGGAGGGGGACAAACTTGAAAGAAACTGCCAGCAGGAGCAGAGGAGGGAGCTCAGCTGCTGAAACCTGGCCTGGATTGTCAGCTGCTGGATCTGGAGTCTGAACTGTGTTTTGTTCAAAGTTACGAACATTTCAGAGTTACGGACAACCTCCATTTCCGAGGTATCCGTAACTCTGAGGTTCTACTGTACTCTAAACAAAATGAATAGAAATTATAAAATCCAAATGAAACATTTATACTTATCAAAATGTAATGCTGACCCAGACAGGAACATTGGCAGCAGGGATCAAACCGGGCTTAATGCAAAAGCCTCTACTGCATGAGCTAGAAGAGACCTCTCTCTAAGCCAAGGCTGTAGCTGGTTTATCAAGCTCTAGCTGGCCCAGCCACCACTAGAGGGGGACAGAGTGACGCCCCGAGCAAGCACAGGGTTACAAAAACAAAATGTTTTTCAAATGAAATGAGAAAACTCAAAACAATTTATTTAACTTTTTCTCATCTCAAAGTTTTTGTTGAAATCAACACATTCCTGTGAAACACTTCAATTTTGATGGAATTGCATTTTCCAACAGAAAACTGTTCTGATACAAATGTTTTGTCCATCTGTACTCAGATTATTTTGGATCTGTTCACTTCCCTGGGCCCTCTTCCCCTCTCAATTATCTGGTGCCATTTTCTAGTGAAAGCCCAAAAGCTTCTGAGCCCCTCCCTCTTAACCTTTTTGGGAGTAGAGGGATGGCTAGCTAGCCCCTCTATCTAGAGCCTTCCTGTGGAAGGATACAAATCAAATAGGCATGCTATATATAATCCCTTATACATATGAATATGGGAGGCAATTTGGGGGGGGGGTGCAAACAATCTACCTGCCTCTCCTTCATTCAGCCAAAAGCAAGGAAAATGTAGGCTAGAGTTAACGTGGCATATGCATGGCACATTCTGACTTTTTAGTATTACAATGTACAACTTTAATGTGTTCTTTTTGTATGGAATGTGTATAGTTAGCAAAATAAAGAAAATAGGGATTAAAGTCAGTTGGTAAACATATTAGATGTAATTATGTTTTCCATTTTCTTCACAGCAAAAGAACCAACATATGAAGGGAGGAATAAAGGACTGTGGGGAAAGAGTCTTTTTTTTTTTCACTTTATAGTACCAAAGAAATCTCAAAAAATTGCACCTGGTTTAGGCAACAGAAAAAGGAGCACAACAGAGTCTGAAGCAAAATAAAACTATTGAAGTAGAGAACAAGTGAAGAGTCCATCAGGAAGCCAAGTTTCTAAACAATTTTATGAAAGGCTAATCACAACAGTACCAGGCCTTGCTAAGCATTAATGAGTCCTTAGGGGGTATGTTAATTGCCTATTTCAGCCCAATAATGGACACATATTTGGGTTTAGCCAAATCTTTGCTGAATTTGATATATGATGCAAGAACACCTATACAGAATGATGAAAAAGAAAACAAAGACCATTATATTCAAATTTAGCCTAGCAGCTTAATGGTTGCAAAGGTAAAGGAAAATATTTTCAGGAGTGCTTGTGCACTCTGCTGTAATTAGGGACAAAACACCAGAGTTCAGTTAGGTAGACCACTTTTATCATTCGTCTTATGTTTTATTCATAAAGGGAATGAGTCTTTCTTTCTTTTTTCTTTTTTTGGCCAGTAGATTATATAACTCAATATAGGACTGTGGTATCAAAAATATTAATAACCCAGGAAACCCACTGCAAATGGACCTTTACCATAAGTGGTATTTACTAAAATATTTGATTGTTAAATAGATATTTTCTCCTTTACTCTGCCCCTTATGACCAATTCATTCTTTGATTCCACAATCCCGTGTTTGTCATCTTACAGTTACTTCTAAGGTATTGAACTTTGCTGGCACTTATGGAATGAGCATGAAAGAGATTGATTATAAAAGAAGAAATTTTCTATTTTCTATATTTTCTGGGCACAAATATTTTGACAATTTGCGATGATGGGAAGGGAAATACAAACACATCACAGGTAAATGCACATTTTCAAAAATATATTTTTCTTACTTTTTTTATATGTTTGCATATATAGATATATATTGGGCTTCTCCTTCCCCAAAACAATCCTACCAGCAGATAGAAAGAGGGAGGGAGTGTGGGTGGGTGTGTCGTAGATGGGGCTGATAGGGCCAAATTCATTGCTGGTATCAGATCAACTTCAAAATAGTTACACCATGGAGCTCTTGTTCCCTTCAGTCAGTGACTGAACAACCTCCTCCCTATTAATGCCTCAGACAGCAGGATCAATGCCATTCTCTGGAGACAATCGATTTATGCTACTGGGTGCAATCTCCTCTCCAGCACAACTGCATGCAAATATGTAAACACTGGGTCCTGCCACCACTTTCCTTTTAATATGTAATAGGGATCCCTAAGCGAATTAGAACAGTAGGCAGAGGCAGAGTTCCCATGGTGCAGATCAAAGAGAAGAATTTTACCCTTAATGTTCATACAAACAATGTTATACCTTCTCTGAATGGATGTACATTGGTACGTTGGCAGCCGAACGGTAATATCAAATTAAGAATCTCACAAATTCCTAATATACAATTATTGTCCTATCAAAACTTCATGGCCTTTACATGAATTAAAACTACAATTTAACGTCTCATATTAATTACTTTCCTTTTTAAAATGTATCTTTAAAACCCTAGTAAAAAGCTACTGGAAAGTAAATAACCCCAAAGAGAGTACTGTGAAGTTGGTCATAGGAGTGCCTCTCTTTTTCGCCTCTCAAGAAGATGGAACATAAAGTAAGTACTTCAGCATTTCTAGTCAGAAATCTAATCTAAACCTGCCCACAATGTGTCTGATGAATGATTGAATTTGTATACAGTGCATGGATTAATTTGCATGTTCACTGCTGGTGCTGTTTTTGGCTCGCCTTTATAAATGAGATATTAATGTTTTTAGAAAACTTTTATGAAGAATTTAAAATAAATGTTACCCACTGTATGTATTTTCATTTACTTCATAATAATCTTGGATTAATGAGTTCAAAATCTCATCCAGGTATGTTACAGCTGACAAGGCGGAATACCATTCCATTTGTTGAGGCTGTAAATGCACCATAAATCCAGTAAGTCCCCTACATTGAGGTTCTGGGTATGATGGATTTCTTCACCTGTTCCCTCCTTCCCACCAAGTGATTTATCAGTCAAGAACAAATTTGTTCAGCAGATGTTGGGACTATTCCTTAATTATTTACTGAAGGGATCTTCTGCAGCAAATGATGTTCAGGCTGGATCTATAAGGGACTATAAAAACAACCATCTCACATTCCAGGAACCAGACATGGAAAGAAGAAGTTTCAGTGATACCTCTGTAATTGTTTGTGCAATGTAAGCAAATTGGTGTGATGTTTTTGTAATTGCTGTTTGTTTGTTTAATAGGATATGCCATGATTAAAATTGAAAACTGCTCCCATCCATGGATATTAGTAAGTTACTTGAGCCTTGCATCTCACTCAACCCTAACAAATCAATCACAGAAAAGCCGATTAAGTGATCCTACCCACTTAAAGTGACTAACACAAGGACTTGCAATTCCCTGATCGTGCACTACAGTTCAAAATTGTTTGGTGCTAACCTATCACCTCAAGTAGGTTAATAACATGGTGAAGAGTATGCATCGATACTGAGAAAACAAATGAAAGAAATAGAATCCCTTTCCCAATTCTCCACTGAAATCATACAAGTGATACCAGCAGAGAATTTGGCCCAGAATATCATGATTCATTTGCTTGCAATTCTTTTAACTTAAAACATATTTTTAGTAATCTTTTTTGATACTGAAGAAGCTGAGCCAAATAATTTATCATGCTTACCACATTATGGTCCTGATCCTTCAAACATTTGCTCATTTATTTTATGCACACGAGTTGTGCTATTACATTCACGTTAGTATGAGTCTCCTTAAAACTTTATAATTTTTTGCTTGAAATACGCATGTATTTTCATGTGTCTTCGTAAGCCTTGTATAAATTCAGTTTCTCAGTAGGTTATTTTAAAAATAACTTATCCCAAGGTGGTTTGAATATACCTTCACGTATTCGTTTTCTATACTTTCTTCATCAAAGCAGCTATGATTATATCACTTGTGAACACATTCTTTAATACTGTCAACTAGCTCAGTTTTATGTTCAGTTGATGCTCACAATAGTATGTTAGGAGAATACTGTTCCATAGTGTTGACATTAATTTTAGCTTTTGAGAGAAATATGGTGCAATGAAATATCTTCTCTTATTTTTTGATGGTAGAAGTCTTCTTTACAAGAAGCTATCCGTGTAGTTACATTGTTTATATTAAAGATGGACCATGCTACAAAATTTGGAGCTGTATCCAAATTTGAAATGTCATCTGTTCAGATCAAAGATTTGGAATCAGTTCATTATAAAGAGATCGCCTAACCATGACATTTAGAGCTGAATTTGGATTTCAAATTCTCTCAAAATATGGGAATGTTCAGATCCAGCAGTTTAATGTAGGCTTAAACTCTAATAGATATGTAAAACAATTACATATGACAGAATTAGATTTTGAGTGTATCTATGTTTTAACCCATAGAGATAGATCTTTGGTTGGAGAAATTCAGGATAGCTCAGTTAAAGTCAATGGAGCTACACTTATTTACATCAGCTGACAATCTGGCCCAGTGTGTACAAGAACATTTGATAAAGGATTAATTTAATAATATAAGAGAGGCATAAATATAGGTTGCATAACATTGTTATAAATTGCTTTTATAAGCAGGGACTTTTAGACAATTATTTTTTAGTAATGTAGCTATGGACAACGTTCAATAGGTTTTTGTCTTTTCTCCTAGTGTGAAAAATGGTAGCCAAAGATCTGTGGGAAACGGGAGCCTAATGGCCATTTGATTTTGCTGTTTGTTATTCAGAGGTGTGGCTATATTATCCACAATACAGTTTTTCGCAGGTACAATGGGCCAGATTCTTGGCCTAGCTATGGCTGCTTTATGTCACCGAGATGAGTAATGCATCTGTAAAGCCAATTCAATCAGCTGGTGAAGGATTCCTTTACGGTGGCAGAATCTCCAGAACAGTGGGCCCAGGCTGCTTGAATGACCCTGGGGGATGGTGGAAGTGGTGTATGAGTTAGAGCACTCCTGAAGATATTGTGCTTATGCCAGAGACTGGCCAAGTCCCAAGATTGTGGGAGAATAGAAATGGTGTAAAGTGTTCCTTTCCTTCTTCCATTTCCTGACTTGTGCCAAGTGCCTAGGATCGGAATATGTACATTAACATCTAATTTCTGTTATAGTACAGCATGGATTCTTCTGTTTCCTAGTTGTATCTTTCTACCCTGGCATTTATTTGAAAACTGGTTGTGTCTGTGTTTCTCAGGCTATTAACTATACAGTACAGACCCATTTATGCGCGGATATCGGGAGTCAAGCCATCACGACCGCATGTTAACGGACCGCGGGTTAAGAGGGCCATGCTGAAAAAAGTGTCTATGATTCACTTAGAAAAAAAAGTGGTTATTTTCTGCTCTTTCTGGCTTGCATTTTTTTTCTTTCTTATGAAGTCTGTCATTCGCCACAGATGAATGATTTCGATATTTTCCGCATTTTGCTCCTCCATAAATCTTACAACAGTTTCTACAGTATTAAGGGCTTCCGTGGGCGCAATTTTGACCTTTTCAACGACATCCTCGCCATCACTTTCATAGTCCAATGTGCCCTCGCAGCCCATTAATATTTCTTCCTTGGACAGAAATTCTGAAGTCGGGCAATCTTCATCCATCTCCAGCCAATCGGTAATGATTTCCGGCGATGTATCCAAACTAAAATCTTTTATCATTTGAAAGAGAAGTTTACCTTTAGCCTCTTTTGTCTGCGTGCGTGTTTGTAGGATGTCTTCTTTCGAAAATCCTTCAAAGTCTGGCTCTGAATCAGTGCTACTGCTGGAGTTTTCCGAGTCTGAGCCGTCTTTGAAGAAAAGGCATCACCAAGAGCCTTCATCCAGCAGTTTTCAATGGACTTTTGTTTTACTCCATCCCAAGCTTTTTTAACTAAATAAATAATTTCCTTCATGTTCAACTGTTTCAGGAATTTGGAAATGCCTGAAGTTGTGCATGACACGATCGCCAAAATCAGCTCCCGTCGAGAATTGTTTTTAAAATTGTGAATAATGCCCTGGTCTAAAGGTTGAATTTTTGATGTTATGTTGAATAGTAGGTATAGCACTCAAATTTTTCCATCGCTCGATACCAGTGATTCGGCTGGAGGATGGGCCTATGGTTAAAATTTTCTAATGTAGTATATATATTACTATATAACTACTATATATTATACATCTCTCTAGTGTGACAATGACTAAGCGTGCATGATACTTCTTTACCAATATCGGTAAAGACGTACAACACGTTTCTGCTCTGCACTTCCTGTCGATTTCTATGTCAGTGAGTTAGTGAGCAAATCTGTAGTGCTACATAGCAATTTCCTGGACTGCATATTAACGAGTCTCACATGTTAAATAAGTAGCACTGGGAGGCATGGTGCTATTGCTCGTTAAGTGGATTCGCATGTAAACGGGTCGCGCGTAAATGGGTCTGTACTGTTGAATGTAATGTTTCACTGGTGTGCTTATATTCTACATTTCAGGTCAACTCCTAGTTTGTGGGAAATGTACCATTTTAGATCTATCTAAAAATCTAAACTGTTTCAATATCATCTCTGTTGAAGGGATTCCAGTTATTAAAACTTATTTCAAACTTAAATTTGTCAGGCAATATACAACATTTAGTAAAATGGCTTTCTTTATTTTATGTGAATGAGTAGCTCATTTTTAGTTTCAGTGCAGTGATTTGAACACATTTATTATTAAGTAGAAAATATTTTTTTTAAACAAACAAGTGTCCCACCTTGAAGACTTTTTTTTTTTTGCCATTGATGTCAGATGGGTTGGATTGAGAATCTATATGCTTTATTTTGAACTAGCATAATTTGAAATGCTATAATTTAAATATTGAATCATTTAGTAATGGTAAGTCAGTTTCTGTGCATAGACAGATATGTTTGATTTTTTTATCCTTTAACAACTAGCCTGTCACCCTGTGTCTTATAATAACATGCCCTCAGTTTCACATAACTGGAGCTACGATGAATGAATTGTGTCAAAGGTCTGTAGTAGTGGCTGCATAGTCCTTGTGCAGAACTACAGTACATGATGACAACTCTGAATGACTGGTTACGAAATACCGCATCAATATTTAGTATTCACAATAGAAGCCTTGACACAATATAGCCTAAAAACCTTGAAGTGCTGCTAGTGCTTTGCAGTCCTATGACTTTCTGGTGCTTCTGCTTACATCTCTGAGGTAGTGCACTGAAGATGTAGAAGGCTATACAGAGATGCTTGAAAGTTTTGGAAAGCAGAAAGTACTTCTGATAAATACAAAGAGTAAGTTTAAAATAATTGTTAATAAAAAGAAAGGAAATTCATACTTAAGAGACTAGATGCTGCTTTTATAAAGGGAAACATCAACAAAACTGGATCCATTAAATCACCCATTATGCCTTTGCTTTGGATGTAGTACCTTATGCCTCAACTACTGGAGTACTTAGGAATACTTGGGAAAGTAACACAAATTTTTTTAGTCTAAACTATTAATTTATTGCTTTATGTACATCACAATTGTATTATTAAATGCAAAAAAGTGTTAATGGCTGAATAGTTAAAATCACACAGAAGTGAAGAAATGTCAAGTTTAAGATTAACACTATTAATTTACAAAAAGAAAAGGAGTACTTGTGGCACCTTAGAGACTAACCAATTTATTTGAGCATAAGCTTTCGTGAGCTACAGCTCACTTCATTGGATGATGAAGTGAGCTGTAGCTCACGAAAGCTTATGCTCAAATAAATTGGTTAGTCTCTCAGGTGCCACAAGTACTCCTTTTCTTTTTGCGAATACAGACTAACACGGCTGTTACTCTGAAAACTATTAATTTAGCTACACTGTACATTCCGCATTTTGTTATGGCATCCCTTTTACTATACAGACAGCCATATTTATGAAGTTACACATTTCATAAGGCAATAATGAATGGAAAATAGTGTGTGTATATGCAAAATGTTGCTGTTGGAACCTTCACTTTTGTATTTCCTATCTCTGATTTAAATTGCAACTCCATCATTACATTCATGCAGTTTTTTGCATTTTATTTCCTAGGAGTGTATTAAGGTGTTTTTGTTGTTGTTATTGTTTTAAAGGAAAATAAAAAACTTGAGCTATTGACCTTACAGAACTGTTTGGCTTTGTTCAGAGTGTCTTAGAACTGTATACACACTTTCCACCAGTATTTAAGTGCTCTATCAAATTTAAGGGAACAGATTTTTTTTTTCCTATGGAAGGCATCTCAGACATTTAACAAATCCTTTCCTTATTGGTTCATGGGTCTGGCTAGCAAGGTGCTAATACAGTTTACCTTGTCTGTGTAGACAGGAAGAAGCCATACTAGAACCCATTTGACAAAGTCAAGTTACAAACTAGGACCCTGAGTTTGCTTCCATCAAAGTCAATTGCAAACAGCTATTGACTTCAGTGGTGCAGGATGGAGCTGTTAGCTCTTGGATTAAACATAGTTCTGGTTAAAATGGTTTGAATTCCATTGCAGACAGGCCCTTTTACTCACATGTCCCAGATACTTCTTTTTCCTTGCTCAGGTGGAAAAAGTTTGCCAGCATCTATTATTTTAAATTTGAATTCACTTGAGTGAGGGAGATTTTGGTTTCTACCACCAATTTAATTATTCTACATTTATTTCCAGTTTATTTATTCTACTTGATCTTATATTACTCTTTTGGACTGTTGGCTGTAAATTATAAATGTCTGCAATGGGGTATGCTTAAGAGAAAAGGAGGTTTTAAGACTAACAATTTCCCTCTTATGCTTGCTAAGCTCCTTAACTAAATCCTCCTTTCTCTTATAATTTGCCTTATCTGTTCTTTGAATTTTTCCAAACTAACTTCTGTTGTGGGGCTTATGAAACTCATTGTGAATCCTACAAATTGTACTATGTTAAATTAATGTTTCCTTTGAATTTATTGTATATGGTCACTACTGAATCATAGCAGGTATAGGACTGGCCAGTTTTGTCAGATTAAAGCACCTCTGCATCCATTAACAATCAGGATGATTCCTGTCTGTCTCTCCACCCACCTGATAGGCCAAGCAAAGTTTTCTTTACTCTCATAAATGAGAAATGGAACCATGAACGTTCACAAAGAACCAGACGACCAAATCCGTAGTTGTTTTCTCTTCCTTTACTCAGGTAAATTTATATTTAAGTCAATTATCTCTCCTTCCTTTCTAGTACTATTATTCTTCTATTATGTGCTTCAGTAGGTAGTTTCTCTTTTGTTCTTAATTGAGGAATTGAGTGCTAGTTTAGGAATCATTTTAAGAATAGTCTTGAGCCCAGTCACATCTTTAACAAAAGAACATTTGTCTGGGTGTTTTGGTTTTTTGTCTTTTCACATTTGGAAACTGCAGTTTGGCAGTCCCGTGTGTGTGTTTGTGATATATATGTAACCCTTCTGCCCGTCAGAGTTGGCAGCAACAAGGGCCGGGTTCAATATCTAGGGGATCCATTCCAATAACACAATGCAAACCGGCTCGAGCCCCCACCCAGTGACCTGGGACAAATATATACCACCCCCGCTGGGCGCCTCCAAGAAGCAATACTTCCCCTCTCGCAAGCACATAGTCTGAGTGTAGCACATAGTCTTTTAATAACAGAGAGAAACAATGTGGCATTATGTTGGGGAAACACCACCAACAGGATTCATAACACAACCCATGAGCAAAAAAAACCCACCCCAAGCAAATTGGGGCATGCCCCTTTCCCTTTGGTTCTTGAGTCCAGCAACCCCAAATCACCCAAAGTCCCAAAAGTCCAATGACCCAAAAGTCTCTGTCCCTGGTCAGGGCAGCCCCAGAGTTTGAAAGTTTATCTGCGGAGCTTTACCTCCCACCCTGGGTGGAGATGGGACGGGAGTAAGAGGCACCTTACATGATCTGAAGCTGACCGCCCCACAGCTCCATAGGCCTTTGCTCCGCTCCGCTCCGCGGCCCACAAGCAGCTCCCGCCATCCCACGAACTGCTCCACCAGCCGGTCCACAAACTGCTCCGCGTCCCACCAACAGCTCCCACTGTCCTACGAACTGCTCCGCCAGCCGTCCCGCAAACTGCTCCACGATATATCTTCAGGCTCCCCCACTACTTAACACAATGCTCGGTGATTTCAGCTCTTAGTCAGTTCAGCTCTTTGGTGAATTCAGCTTGTAGTAGGGGAGCCTCAGTGCTGGTGCACCAAAGTGAGCTCAGCAGCCTGTAACTAGACTTCTAATGAAATCAAAATTAGCTCTGATATTCCACAGTGGAGAGAGGGGGAAGTGCAATTAGCACGTAAGGCCCTCACCAAGGGGCCCATGCCACCAAGTATTAATACTTGTCCCCAGCCTCTCTCAATTCACACTGTTTTGGAACCCATGACCCTTGCCTAGCGAGTGCTACTTAGTTGATGGTGAGTCCCTCCATCATAACAAAAGGCCAAGTACAGTTCCAAGCACAGTTCCCATAATCAGGGTAATAACAATTTATTCTTCCTGCCCCAATAACAGAGACACTGGGCAGCTATGGCCTCATTCTAGGTGGGGTGGGTGTGCCTATGCAAATGAGATTGGCCCCTGAAGTTTTTTTCCACAACTTGCCACACCTCACCACCAGATGTCAGGGTGGAGCTCATCCTGACACTGCTTACATATAAATATCCTGGATTCCTAATGTAATGAGTTACAATAATATTATGCAATCAGATTACCTTAAGGCCTGATCCTTTGCTGGTCGCACACCCAAAATTCCCACTGAACCCAACGGAAATTTTTGAGCTATGAAGACTGCAGGACCCAGCCTGATACGTGCACATAACTCACAAGGTGTTTGAGTCCTGAAAAAGAAGAGCCGAAACACAATTTCAACCGTAATAATATGTTGCATTAGCAGGGGTGAGATGCAGGATTTTTGAAAAAGGGCTTTTGTGAAAACTCCAGTATTTCTATTTTGAATAACCATTGGTTTACTTTACAATTAGCAGGAGTACCAGAATGCATTTCTGGCTCCCAAAGAAAGTGCAGGAACAGCGTTCTGGAACATTCTGGCATGAGTCAAGTGCTGAAGGAGACTGACAGACAAAATTGATTGGCAGAGATTAGGCATATAAATGTTGCAGGTATTGAGTGTGGGGAGCATAATGGCAAACAGTGACTATGTTAGCTAGAAGTCAATCCACTGAATCAATTGATAAGTGTCCCAGACATAGACAGCAATAACTATGTATCTGAAGAGGGGAAGGACAGGAATGAGAGAGCCAACTGGACCAACCAATTTGAGCTGGTCTTTGAAGTTTGACCCCAATCCTACACTCCTTACTTAAACAAAAGTGTCTGGGAGCTTTCCTACAGGCATGCAGGATTAGTTCTTCTACCCCAGTCTTTTAGCCAGATCATGACTGCACTGCACATTTTCACTCAGTTTCAGTTTCTCTCCTAGTTCCTTCACTGCTCCAGGGATGGAGTAAACTGCACTAGGGCTCTACTTGGCACAGCAGAGGCTCCCTGGGGTAATGGAAAAGCTAGGCTGGCTGACACATTTGGAGGGTGAAGGGGGAGCCAAGGCTCTGATCACTCCCAGCCAAATACTACCACCTTCATGGTGGTGGGGACATAGCAGCTCTACAGAATCTAGTTCACCTCCCAGACTACTACCTGTTTGGTTAGCCATCACAAGAGAATAGGATATGGCCGTAGTTAGTAAAATACTCACTTGACAATGTTAGCCGTAATCTCATTAGAAGAGTAATGCTTTTAAGTTATAATGCTTTATTTTCTTTAGAATTTTGCCAGTATTACTGTTGGCATATTAAATAACTTCCTCTCTATTTGAATGTTCTTTGCTTTTAGAATCTGATTAAAAATAAAAGGAAAGAATGAACACCCTCTTACATTGCTAGCATTTAGATTATTCAGTCTTCTACATATCTATTGAGCTAGACTAAGTTATATTGCAGCTTTACTCATGTTACAAAGTGCAAGTACATACAGATTCTTAATCTGATGAATAGCTCAACAGTCAGTCTTATAAAATATTCCTAAACAATAAACTTAGTTTAAAAAGAATTCAGGTTGAATGTGAACTTAAGTAAAGTCCAGTTAACATCCCAAAACAATATGACATTTTCTTTGCAAAGATTCTGCAACTTAAAAAACAAAAGAACAAATGTTATCTTACTGTGCATTCCCAGATATTTTATCTAGCCAGTTCTCCACTGCCAAATAATTCCTCACCACTCTGCACCATCCACTTAGCCATAATGTTGGACCGCTAAAATCTCCAGGAATATATATTATGGCATGGTCAGGATAACACTTTATTAGAAACTTTATAGGACATGGATTCCTTGGACAAGAAATGAGATTTTACAACTTCCTAATAATTTGTACAGTTTGAATGATGTCAAAGACTCCACTTTATGGACTGAAATATTGGCCCACGATCCCACTTTTTCACTTATATTTTATATCAGAGCTCCAATGGAACAATGTAATTAAGGAGCCTATGGCCTCCCACATGTCCACACTTGGTCCTCCACCTTCATTCCTCTCTATACCGTTATACACAGAAATAGTTTGGATAGCCTCTCTACTGGCTAAAGTGGTGGTAGAGTCCCCCTTGCAGGTCCACTTCACCAGCAGCTCCCACTCTGAAGATTTCTCACAATCCTTCATTTAAAGAGAGAGAGTAAAACGACACCTTTGCATGTAGTCAGTCAGAATTATCCTTCTTCTCCTCTAACTATGTAAGCTGCTTGTTGTTTGACAAACTTTCAAGTGTCAATTAATCAAAATAAAAGAGAAAGATTCAAGTTAAATTCAGCATAACAAATTATATTAGAATTATGATAAAACCATTTTCTTCTGTTTCTGATATATTTCCCAGTGGATTTACTCTATTTTGTGAACCTTATCACTGTTATTTCCTTCAGATTATGAAAGGAAAATATCTTATTGCTATTTAAATCCTTTAGGGATGAAAATGAAAGTTCAGATAAACACATTTTGCTATGGTATCTTCTATCAAGTTCATCCATATAGGGCTTTATAAGTAACACATACTCGTCTGTAGAGTTTCCACACACTTTGAGAATCTTGACTAGTCAAAATTAAAATATTTATATCTTCTAACAAAGACATATGTGCGCACTGTATTTATTATAAACATGCAAAGAAAGAGAGCCTACAGAGTCAAACAAGGCTAATTTATTTGGATTACCAATCACATTTTTAGGTATTTGTGTAATGTATATTTTTGCAAATTAACTATAAATTAAATAACTGCAAGTGTCATATTTTTATTATTCTTTTAATTCCAGTCAGTCAATGTCAAAAAAGCCTCAGAGTACTTACATAGGGAAGTATATGAACTGTAAATGTGCAAGTTCTTCATACATGACGCATAAACTAACTTGATAAAGGTCACACCTTTTTGCTTATTTTTCAAGTCTGGAATCCCAGATCTGTATTTTCTCTTTACTTGTAATATACCGATGCCCTTTGACTGTAGTAGCTAAGTGAACTGGTCATCCTTTCCGACCACTCGTATTTAAACTTGCTACATGGAAAATGAATTTTTATATATATGATTTATAAAAATATAAATTACCTGAAAAAAACACTAGTGAAATGTTGTAATTTGTTTTTAACCTATGTCACCTAAGGCAAGAGAATATTACATGAGAAAAGAGAATCTGGAAAATTTGGCTGAGTTTGTAAATGGAAAATCATGATTACTGAGTAACAGTACAGCAGAATAATATTTTGCAGTAAAATTTGTCCTTTTAGGTCAACATTACATTTGACATGTAAAACTATACCTAAAACAAATAAAGGGGTTGCATTTACTGTATTTCCATACTAGCTGATTCCATTCACTAGTGTTTAGTATGTTCATTTTCACCCTTCAAAGAAAATAATGCTTAAAGAAACATAAAATTAACTTGTAGCATCTCCATTGACAACAAAATGTGATTTCATTTTTTAAATTTTGGCTATGGAGCTTTTCAGAGCGCTCCCAGAAAGAGTTAATCTTATTCATGGATTTCAGAATTTTCCCTCTGCTGAGCAAAATGTAGAGAAGCAACAAGACTAACAAACTGGGAGCAGGTTTCAGAGTAGCAGTCGCGTTAGTCTGTATTCGCAAAAAGAAAATTTATTTGTGCATCCAATGAAGTGAGCTGTAGCTCACGAAAGCTTATGCTCAAATAAATTGGTTAGTCTCTAAGGTGCCACAAGTACTCCTTTTCTTTTTGCGAATACAGACTAACACGGCTGCTACTCTGAAACCTGAACCTTTTATGTGGACCAGTGCTAGGGGAGGACAGAGACTCATGTTTTCCCAATGTGGGTTACACAGGCCTGTTAAACAAGTCTAACTTGCAATTTGACCTGATCACATTCATTCCCTTGTTGTCTTTTCCACAAACATCTGGAGACATGGATAACGTTTCTTGGGGTGGGCCAAGCGGGAGAGATAGACACTTGGGGACAAGTACCTCACCCCAGTAACACATATAGTCAGAGGCAAGACAGGTCTCCAACAATGCTGTTTGTGACTGGCAGTGTTTGTGATATATGGTGTCAGAGAATGAGAGACTAGTAAATTTGATAAATGCAGTTGGCAGATATGTTCAATATTTTTGTATGGATCATTTAATACAGCAGTTCCCTAACTACCCCCACCTGTCTGTCCTGAGCCCTGGCATTAACACAATCAAGTGGGTGGACAAGGAGAGGTGATTGCATTCTTCACAAATAGCACTGAGCTAGTAAATTAAATTAATCACTGTGGTACATGATTTATACATGATTGCTGATATAAAATACAGAGTAGTTTCAATCAGTGCACTTAGCAGTTTTTAAATAATATATATCATCATCATTATTATTATATAGTGCATAGGAGAAAAATACTGCAGTTCCCTGACCTCTTTGGTTAGAGCCCTGACATGCAGGCAGTTAAACGACCTAGAGAAGAATCTGGTTGGAACTTTTGAAACTGAGTCTACACGCTTACATGCATGTACAATTATTTTTGTAAACATACTGAGAGAGAAAGTTAAATGTTAATTCTTCTTAGAGGGCTAAAAGTTTCTGGCTTATTCCTTTCTTTTTTCCTCAGTCAGGCTCTGATTCAGCTGCATATAATACCATTCATTGAGCAAGAGTGGACAACAAATGATTGTAAGTGTCCTAGAAGTTCCTAGACCTGTTTATCTCCTGTGCGCCTCTTCCCTGAGGGACACAATGGTCCAATGATTTCTTCAGGAAAACCTCCTGTTTACAAAGGTTAAGTCATTGACTCAGGGAACAGAAGCCACACCAAGTGACTGAATACCAGGGCTGAATACCAAATTCTGAATACTGAACACTTGAAGGAGTACAGACTAGGAACCGTCTGCAACATAGGCCAAATATGATTATTCAAACTATTTGTCGAACTGTGAATTAGGAACAAATGTGATAATATCATGATTGGATTTTGGACAACCTGCTAATAAAAAAAGATCAAAATTGACAATTTATTCAAGCTGAATAGTTCCATTTACTTTATTCATTGCAATGATTACAAATTATGCTGTTTGCCTATTAGACTTCTGTTGGCATATGGAGACAAAATTATAGGAGTCTGAAAAAGTGTTATTGAGGTTATGAATCCCTGTGATGTACTCAACTTTCCAAGCAAAAGAAGTACCCAGACACACAGACCATCACTGGAGATCTTCAAGTAGTGTTTCACTGGACAAAAGTGGAGAGATCTATCAATGCAGTTTGCAAAACCAATGGTAAAACAGAGAGCAAAGAGTGTTGGTGAATAGTAAAATAGTTTGTGATCCCTCGGAGTTTGAGAATAATTGTTGTATTCCAAGAAATGATGGCTGGTTATTGCTGGTGGATGCGCTGGTGGCTAATGAGACAATCCGGGATCCACAGAACTTTTCACAGTTGCGATAGATGTTTCCCAATGGAAGGGGTGAATCTGGATTGTTGCACGTTTACCTCCTTTTCTATTTTTTTGTTTCCTGTTGTCTTCTCTGGGTCTCAAAATGCTAGGATCCTTGCCACAAGGGTCCTCCATTTTAATGGTTGAGGACTTGGGTTTCCCATAAGTTTATGTCAATGTTGCATTTCTTCATGTTGGCTTTGAGGATGTCTCTGAAGTACTTTGTTTGCCCTCCCCTGGTCTTGGCTCAATTGTGAGAACATGGGCTGCTTTGGGAATCAATTGTCTGGCATTCAAAAAACGTAACCAGCCCAGCGGAGTTGGTGGAGGATGATCATACTTCAATGCTGGAAGTTTTGGCTTGGTACAGAATGCTGCTGTTGGTGTGTCAGTCATTCCACTTCCTTTGGAAGATCTTGTGGAGGCACCGTTGATGGTATCATTCAAGAGCCTTGAGATGTGTACTGTACATGACCCAGGTTTCAGCACCATACAGGAGAGAAGGAATAATGATGGCCTGGTACAGAAGAAGCTTGGTTTTGTTCTTGGTATCATAATCTTCAAAGAGATGTTTTTCAAATGTCTGAGATCTGCACTGGCCCACTGGAGGTGGTGTTGAATCTCCTTGTCAATGTTGACTTTCTGGGACAGGTAGCTGCCAAGGTAGGGGAAGTGCTCAACATTCTCCAGGGTCTCTTTTTTGATCTTGATTGCAGGAGCCAGATCCTGGTAATTTGGAGCCTGTTGGTGGAGCACTTTAGTTTTCTTGATGCTGAGTGTGAGGCCTAGTTGGTTGTACGCCTCAGAGAAGAGGTCGACTGTTTTTTGAAGATCTTCTTCCAAGTGGCCACATAGAGCACAATCATCCATATATTGGAGTTCAATGGTTGATCTAGTAATAGTCTTTGTCTTGGATCAGAGGCAACTGAGGTTGAAGAGCTGGCTGTTAATTCTATATGGGATGTCAAGTCCAGAGGGGAGATTGTCAGTGATGAAAAGGATGACGACAGCAAGGAAGATGGAGAAGAGGGGTGGAGCAATGACAAAGCCTTGCTTGACTTTTGTCTTTTGTCAGCAATGGATCCAAAATGGACAACCGTCACAGACATGTTGTTGTGGTAGAGTTGGAGGATGGTAACAAATTTCAGCATACATCCAAATTTGAGGAGAATTCTCCACAGAGTTTCACAGTTGATTAAATCAAATGCTTTTGTGAGGTCGATGAAGGCCATGTACAAAGGTTGATTCTGTTCACAGCATCTTTCCTGAAGTTGAAGAGCAATGTTGGTGGTACCTCGAGGTGGTCTAAATCCACATTGCAATTCTGGACGGATTTCCTTGGCAAGGGAGGGGCATCCAGTTGAGGAGAATTCTGGCAAGGATCTTTCTGGAAGAGGACAATAGGGCGAATCCTTGATAGTTTCTACAATCCGATTTGTCTCCTTTCTTGAAGATAGTCTATAAAAGTTACCTGGCTGATACCGAACATTTTCATTAGACTATTCTTGGTACGGAGAGCCACTTTGATAAAGAAAACCATGCATGAGAAAGGAAAACTCTTCTTCCAGTGCCTCTGTAGTTAAGAAAGAAAAGTGTTACCAACAGAAGAAAGTATATGCGTTAGAAAATTCCTTTAGTCTTCCTAAGTCTCCATAAGTACAAGAAAACCTTCCAAAGAAATCACCCGACAATATAAATATACCACATGTCTGCTAACATGTCTTCCCTCCACAAAGACCAGCCAGTAGACATACTTTATTAAGGTACAAGGATATCTTCAGTAATGGACTCTGAAATTGTATGCACCTAGATTAGTACAATAGATATAAAATAAGGAAAATGAGTAATTTTTTTCTGTTTAGATACATGTTACAGCACTTAAGGACTATTTCCTTACAAGACCGCCTAATTTAAAAATAAATTAACTAAAACAAAGCTCAGTGCACAAGGTTCTTTAAAGAATAGATGTCAACTCTTGGCCAGGAAACAGTCTCAGGGTGTGATCCCATGTCCACTGAAGTGCACGGTAGTGGAATTGGATCCTCAGTGACCCCAATTTTTTTTCTAGGTATTCTTAGTGAGTAAACCACATCAGCCAATAAGAACATTTTCATAATCACCATCCAAGAACAGAATTAGGCAGTCCAGGAATACAAAACATGAGACTCCCCTGTGGCACCAGACCCACCGCCCTGCCTCCATGCTGTGGCCAAACTCTTTACTTGGAGTGGTGGTGGCAAATGGGTTCCTTCCACTCCAAGAGAGCCTAGAATGCTGATGCTTTTATCTAGCCCCTCACCATTATTTGTACTTAAATGATAGAAAAGTATGATGGGATCCAATAGTTGAAATGGAGCATGCATACTATAGTATTTATGTGAAACTGTTAATTTCATTATACAGAGATTGAAAGTTTTGAGCTGCTGAAAATAACCCTTCATTATAATCTTTAATTCTAAGATTCTTGGCAAACCCTTGAAAAAAAGAAATCCACTGCACTGCCAGAGAGTTCATAATTTATGAGAGCAGTTTCTGCTCTGAATTTCTTAACTTGCTTGTTGACTTTGGCATCTAACATTTTGTTTTCAGCCATCTTACTGCTATACATGCTTGTAATGCAAGCTGCCTTTCATTTTCATCTTCCCTAGGATAGCTAGTGCTTACAGTGTACCTTGTGGATTCACAGAGTCATTTCCTGCTGATACATAACTCTATATGTAGTTGTGATTATCACCTATGTACCCAAGTAATACAAACCTGTTCTTTTTTTTAATGCAATAGCATTTGCACCAGTCTCTAATCTTATGTACCACTTTCTCCACTTTTAGAACCAAGCTGGCAATTCTCATCTTAAATAGCTTTCGAATTGCTCATAGCAATCAATGACAACTGAGGCATCACTAAAGAATTTCTTTTATCTCCAAGCTCCAATTTAGATCAGTCATTAAGCTTGAGTAAGCTTGAGCTGTCAGAACATTTTCCCTCATCACATGCTCTGAGCACAAAAAGTCAACTTCAAAATCAAATTTGTTCTTTTACTACACTTTGTCATGGTTTAGTATGAACAATAAACTTAACTGAAATAGTACTGTCAATCTTTAGTAACTCAGATAACTGTATGGGCTTCTTTATCTAAGGAAGGCTGCCATACCTCAAATATGATGCACAGTAAACCATTCACTCGTGTTACTTTTTTTTCTTTTATGCTGTTCAATCTTGTTAGTAATGTTTACTGTGAAATTTCAGTGCAGTGACATTAGCCTTTTGAAATAAATGTTTAAGAAAGTGAAATGTAAGACTATTAACTGGAAAATATCTAATAATAAATCATATAACAAAAACCCCACTGATTGTCTTCAGAAATACTTCCTAATAGTTCTTGTTCAAATTAGGTTTCAGCCTTAGAAAAGAAGTTGCCAGTCTAAAATCTTAGGTTTGTGTTATGTATTACTGCATTTCCCCCAGCAACTATCTCCACCTATCTTATTTTCCATATACTTCATAGAATATCAGGGTTGGAAGGGACCTCAGGAGGTCATCTAGTCCAACCCTCTGCTCAAAGCAGGACCAATCCCCAATTTTTGCCCCAGATCCTAAAGGGCACCCTCAAGGATTGAACTCACAACTGAATTGCATATATCCACTTGAAATCTCCCTTTATGGGCAAACTGAGGTTAAACACAAAAATCTGGGCCACACAAATTATTTAGTAGACTTTGTGATATTGCTATGGTTTCTTTGTTAAGGCCTCAGTCCAGCAAAATACTTAAGAATGTGTGTAACTTTAAGCACTTGAGTACTGCTGTTGACTTCAGTGGGATTGCTCACATGCTTGAACTTGTGTAAGTGGTTTTGCTGGAGTAGGAGTGGAGTAGAGAAGACAGTCTTTGGTGATTTCTTCACTACCTTCCATCTGAACTGCGTGCCCTATTTGTGAATATGGGGATGTAATCAGTTGCATGCATAGATATGAGCCCACAAGTTGTTTGAGGAGTCTCCATCAAGAAGTTGTATTTTGTAAGATTATGATGATGGAAAGAATTTTTGGGATGTCTCATTTTCTGACATAATTCCTTGTCATCAGATATATGCAACATCAAGATTCTCTTGTGGAGGAGACAATTACAAGGACCGACATGATTTTACCTTTGAAAAAGTTGTCTGATTTTAGCTATGTTTTTCTTTCTCTGATTAATGCTTCCAAACTTAGAATAGTTTGCATAATAACTTAAGTTTCCCAGAAGATATGAAACAGTCTGGGCCAGATTTTGCAACCCTTGCTATACAGAGTTCTACCTTACTACACATTCAGACCTATTGATTGCAATGGGATTTATGGAGTAAGATATTACTCAATGTGAGTAAGGGTGGCAGACCCTGACCCTTAGAAAGAAATTGCTGACAGTACCATGCTCATTGGAGAGAGAAAAACAAAGGATAGGAAATTGACCAAAAAAGTCTCCTGTACCACTTTAGTCTCATTCTTACCAAAGCACTTTTTTACAAAAAATGCTTCAAATTCACAGTTCAGCTCAAAATATTACATGCCACGTTGGGGGGGGGGGGGGCAAGAGAGGAGTGTGTGTATATGGATGGCATAGCTTCTAGTTGCCATGTTTGCACATATAAAACTTTAATCCATTTCTTTAGGTACATGTTGAACTTTTCATTTCTAGTCTGCAATTTTTTTTATGTAGCTATTGAATGCAACAAGTCTCAACCATTCCTAATAACCAGTGAAACAGAACATGACATTCGCATAAAACATAAACAATCATAGACATTCTTGATCAGGCACAATTCATCTGTGCTTATATAAGTAGGTGCATAAATAAAATGGAGGGAACTGAAGAGCCCTGAGTTGAATGCATCTCATTATATAAGCATGTGGAATGCAAAGCTGGGAAAGAAGAAATTGATTCTTAACCATGACTTCCATAGAAAGTAACCTAGTCTTTGTGACTGGAGTGTTTTTAAACTCTGAGATGTCCACTTAGCAATCATGAGAACACGTCTACTTTGAAGTTGTATTAGAATAAAGCTTAACTAAGCTGCAGTGGGGTGAATATGCTCTGTGCTGAAGAATAAAACATGGACCAATAAATAGCCTGTTCAACATGATTTGTAAACCACTAATCACACTTACTTCATGATGACTCTTTTTAAATGATAAAATGTTTTGAAATTAGATTTCATACTTAAAAGGCTGTTAAATGCTAAATTATAAACACAGACATATATATCATCATCGTTACAAATCCCAAAGGGATGTGGCTTCCTTGCTGATCAAGTGCCACCTAGATCAATCTGCATCCATCATTGGCAATTGTATTGCACTACCAGAACTTTTGGTGCCCTTGTGCTTGCTGGCTGTGTAGCGACATGCCTTGGTAAACACACTTTGGAATTCATTCATCTTCCATTCTAACATGTCAATATAAAGAAAGCTACCAAAGCCAAACCGGTGCTGGTGGATAATATATGATAGTTCTTTATATATTAAAATCTATATCTACCTATCAAGGTCTATATTTATACATACACATACACCACCACCCCAAACAGATATGTGTAGGTCACCATTTTCAAATGCAAGTGCCTCATGTTTGACACTTACAGAGAGGTTACTCGCCTTGTATAGTAACTGGAGGTATTTGAGATGTGTGTCCTTGTGGGAGCACATGTGCCCCCACACCTTTGATCAGAGATTTTTGATAGCAATGTGCATTTTGCCCACATATGTGTCCTACACATTCTCATGCCCTGTACTGAGGCCCATGCAGTCCTGTATATCAACAGCCCTCAGTCTCTTCCCTACAGTGAAACTGACAGAGGCAGCTCCAAAGCAGAAGAGAGGAGGGCAGGCAGTGGAGTACCTGGAGCGACATTCACAACAGCATTTGCTCCAACCCCTCAGATAGAGACAAACACCTATAAGATCTCTAGCAAGCGTTCTTACAACTACAATACCCACCTGCTGAAGTGAAGAAACAGATTGACAGAGCCAGAAGAGTACCCAGAAGTCACCTACTACCAGGACAGGCCCAACAAAGAAAATAACAGAACGCCACTAGCCATCATCTTCAGCCCCCAACTAAAACCTCTCCAATGCATCATCAACCTAACCTAACCTGAAGGACGACACATCACTCTCACAGATCTTGGGAGACAGGCCAGTCCTTGCTTACAGACAGCCCCCCAACTTGAAGCAAATGCTCACCAGCAACCACACACCACACAACAAAAACACTAACGCAGGACCCTATCCTTGTAACAAAGCCCGTTGCCAACTGTGTCCACATATCTATTCAGGGGACATCATCATAGGGGCCTAATCACATCAGCCACACTATCAGAGGCTCGTTCACCTGCACATCTACCAATGTGATATATGCCATCATGTGCCAGCAATGCCCCTCTGCCATGTACCTTGGACAGGCTCTACATAAAAGAATAAATGGACACATATCAGACGTCAATAATTATAACATTCAAAAACCGGTCGGAGAACACTTCAATCTCTCTGGTCACTCGATTACAGACCTAAAAGTGGCAATTCTTCAACAAAAAAACTTCAAAAACAGACTCCAACGAGAGACTGCTGAATTGGAATTAATTTGCAAACTGGACACCATTCACTTAGGCTTGAATAAAGACTGGAAGTGGATGTGTCATTACAGAAAATAAAACTATTTCCTCATGTTTATTCCCCCACCCCCCCCGCACTGTTCCTCAAACGTTCTTGTCAACTGCTGGAAATGGCCCACCTTTATTATCACTACAAAAGGCTTTTTTCCTCTCCTGCTGGTAATAGCACACCTTACCTGATCACTCTTGTTACAGTGTGTATGGTAACACCCATTTTTTCATGTTCTCTGTGTATACAGAATCTCCCCACTGTATTTTCCACTGCATGCATCCGATGAAGTGAGCTGTAGCTCACGAAAGCTTATGCTCAAATAAATTTGTTAGTCTCTAAGGTGCCACAAGTACTCCTTTTCTTTTTGCGGATATGGACTAACATGGCTGCTACTCTGAAACCTGCTCAAGGTGAGTAATCTCTCCTTTTTTTCAAGTAGCATGCCTGTGGGTGCTCCACCTTAGATGACTCCCTCATAGTAACCCTTTAGAAAGGTGGGTGTTTCAGAGCAGAGTCCATCACTGAAGAAATAACTGTGTTCCTTCTGCTGCGTTTGATCTTGCAGCGTGAATTAGGGTATAGTGGTTAGAAAACATGTACATCGAGGGGCATGTTGCAGCCCTGCAGATTTCAGCAATAGGAATGTCTTTGAGTAAAGCTGCTGACAGACTGATCTAGTGGAGTGTGCAGTCACTCTTAGGTGAAGTGTAATCTCAGTGAAACCATAGTGGGGAATAATACATCCAGAGATCCTTTTAGAAAGTCTCTTGAGTGGAGATAGGTGGTCTCTTAGAACAATGTGCAACAGAAATAAAGAGTCTAGGGGTTTTCCTGAATAGCCCAGTTTAGGCCAGGTAAAAGGCTAATGCCCTCTTAACATCTAGTGTATGAAAAGCAGACTCTTGTGTAGACTGATGCCGCTTAAGGGGAAAAAAACACTAGAAGGTGAATAGTTTGGTTGATGCGGAATTAAGGTGTCCTCTGAGGTAAGAATTTTGGATGAGGTCATAAAGGTACCTTTTCCTTGGGGAATAAAGCATTGGGAGAGTCTTCTATTAGAACCCCCATCTCCCCAACCCTTCAAGAAGTAGTCACGGCCACCAGGAAGATCATCTTCATCGACGAACATGTAGCTAATGGCTCAAAGGGCTGTTTCATGACACAGATAAGAACCAGGCTGAGATCCCAAAGCAGCATCAGAGCTCTAATCTGCAAAAAAAGATTGATAAATCCTTTTAGAAATCTCACTGTGGTCACAGTACCCAAATACTCGGAGCCTCACAAGCACTCTTCTTGAGGCCTGAGGTCTCTGGTGATCTTCTTTGATGAGGAACTCTGTTGTTTTGCTCCTTTGATCTCCTTTTTTATACTTGGAGTGGCAAACTCTTGGTACAGGCAGAGTGGCTATTGGTACCTCAGTCAAGGAGAGTGTTGGACACTGGGGTTTTGGTGCTATCTTCCAAAGCTTTCTGTAACCATGATCTTCATGGCAATGGGACACTGGCAAATGTGGAATCATAGAATATCAGGGTTGGAAGGAACCTCAGGAGGTCATTTAGTCCAACCCCCTGCTCAAAGCAGGACCAATCCCCCAATTTTTGCCCCAGATCCCTAAATGGCCCCCTCAAGGATTGAACTCACAACCCTGGGTTTAACAGGTCAATGCTCAAACCACTGAGCTATCCCTCCCCACCTATATATAGCATCCCTATACAGGGGGGTTCTCTGTATCTGGGTCCAAAGCCAGTTTTAAGGCTTGCCTCATCATTAATAGGCAATCATTGATCATTTCAACTATAAGGTACTAAACCTACTGTTAAGAACTAACCATAAAGCTAAAAACACTAATACAAGGAGGAAACAGGTACACAGCAAATAGGCACATGCTAGGCTCAGTCTCTTGCTGAGGGTGGTTGAGAAGAAACTGCGGGCAGTTCTCCCGTGCAGCCCTATATAGCCTTGCTACAGGGCACAAGGACATGTACAACACACGTGCGGGCAGAACAGGCTCTGCTACCAAAAATCTCTGACCAAAGGTGCAGGGGCGTATGGAGCACCCACAGGGACACTACTCAACCAAGCAGCCAAGATTTTCAAAAGTGTCTAGTGATTTGGGTGCCTCAATTCAGGGTGTTCAACTTGAGAGATCTTAAAAGAGACTGGCTACTCTGAACTTTCTGAAAACCAGGCCCTTTTTAAGGTGTCTCAAGTTGGTCATCCTGAGCTGAGGCATGCAAATTCACTAGTCTTTTTTTGAAAAATCTTAAATTCAGTGCCTAGGGAGTGATTTGAGAAAAGGGTGAGGAGACTCCTGTTTTCAAGCATTGGAATGGTTCAGCTGCTGCCAAGTGACTGGGAGGAGGGAAGGGACATGTATCCTAGCACTAAATAATTTAGTGAGGATGAGAAGATAGGAGAGATTTTTTGCTAGTGATCTGGAGGATTGAGGTTGGTATATAATCTGATGTGAAAAAGACTGTTAAAGACTGAATGGGGAGGAGGAAAGAGTGGCATCTGTAACCTGACACTGTACATGTTACTCCTGTTGAGGAATGAGTGGGAAGACGATGGGGCTGCATATGATTGTGGGGAATATGGGAAGGTTTCTTTAAGAAGTAAGTTGTTGCTTACTATTTGATTAAATAATTCATTGAAATTTAAATAGATAATTTCGGGCTGGTTGGCACTTTAGTTCAATGAAGATTAAACTCTGATGAAAAGTTTCATGCAGCTTTACTAATTACTCATAAGTATGATAAACTTCAAATCATTCTCAATAGAAAATGGCTTGCTTTGATGAGTGGCAGAAATAAAGGTAAGGCACTTTTTCAACAAGAGAAATGAGGTGGATCTGATTCTCCTCTCATTTACACTTCTATAAGGCCACAATTAAGCAAAAAGTATTTAAGCATGAGCTTTACTCCTTTGAAATCAGTGTGAATTTAGTGGAGTTACATCAGTATAAAAGTCGTATACATGAGAGGAGAATCAGGCCCATGGTTAGACTGTGCCTAAAAGATGATTTTGCTGATTTATTTCAAACGCTCAGAAGAAATTACCCTGTGACTGAAATAAAGCATAGAAAAATTAAGGAGATTAATTTTTGGTTGAATGGGGACCAAAATAAGGCTTATATTGAAACACTTGAACTTCGGTTAAAACCTTAACTAACCACGATTTGTGATCTTTGGATGATACTACATAATCTGTTATTAGTGATGATGGTGGATACTATTCACTGTTTTCTAGGACTTTCACCCAGGGATCTTCCAAGTGTGTTTCAAATATTAATTAAGACTCACAGTACCGTTGTAGGGAAGATAGGTATTATTATATCTATTGTCGGGGTGGTCAGGTCTGGAGATCGACTGTTTGGCTACTAGCGCAGCTCAGGAGTTGGAGGGCCAAAATATTGGCTTATAACTGTTGCTTTCAGGGTCCAGACATCCCAGCGGGAGAATGGAAGGTTTAAATCCCCAAAATAGCAGTTGGATGAACTGATTGCATTCAATTTTATTGTATATTGAGTAAGGTCTTTTATGGAAGCTTATAATATTCTGACCATGACAGTCATTATGAGATATACATACAGACTGAAGATGAGTTTATGCATTTATAGATAGGACAGAGGACTGCTCATAAACTGTGTTGCAACTTCAACACCACTTCATAGCATGGTGGTGAGCAGTGAGGCAGGAAGGGGCAACTTTTGAACTAGTTGTTTGCACAAAAGTTGGCTTCACGTAACTATCCATTGTCCAGTTCAGGAAAGGAGTTAATGGAAAGACATTGGGAACTCAAAATTGAAAAGAACATCCTGGCTCCAGAACATTAAATCAAGAGGGAATTCCCCCACCCAGATTAATTACGAGTCACTATAGACTGAAAGAAAAAAAGAAGAGAAAAGGAAAGGAAAAAGCCTTTTAAAAGCAGGCTTGGAAATAAGAATTTTATCCAGAACTTGGGGGACAGTCTTGAGAAGGGAGGCTGTCTGTGAATACTGGATCCCCCCTATAGCTGGGAAACTGTTCTAAGGCAAAAGGTAACTTAATAGAAAAGGGATTTTATCTAATATGATAGTGTGAAGCCTGAGTTTACACCTTTATATTTGTTTTTGTGTAACTTGTATAAGTTTGATTTCCCTTCTTAGTTCATTGTTGATTCTGTGATTTTTCTATTAAATAAACTTCTTGTTTATTTTTACCCCAAGCAGGTCTCTGATGTGCAAACTGTATGGAGTGTGTGCGCCAAAGTGACCTGATAGCTGGAGTGCTGGTTTCACACCTTCAGGGCTGAGTATCTGGCAGTTAAGATCTTGTGGAGGACGTATTTGGGGAGACTTGGGACTGGAAGGGCTGTGGCCTTGCAAAGAGTGATTGGGCTGGTGAGACCTTATGCTTGTGGGCTGGCTTCTTGTGTTAGCACAAAGGCCCCCAAGGTTCCAGGGCAGGCGGTGATAGAACTCGTGACTACTATGAGTGGTCCCCAAAACATCGCTGTCACCACCTTTGCATCTCCCTAATCCTCATGCAACAGTGCACTGGTTCACTGCTGAGAAATAAGTTAAAGCAGCCTCTAAGCTCTAAGTGTAACCAGTTGCAATAGGCCTCAAGGAAACCATAGAAGGGCACTTTAGCTATGCCTCTGAATGGGGGCTGGAAGGAGCTGGTGTAGACCCAGTGACATCATCCAGGAATCCCCCATGTAGCCAGTTAAGCTGGCTTTAAAGTTTTACTGTATTTCAGCCCATGAAACAGTGATTCAAAAACAGATTAAACAACATGCCCAAATTCACCCAGAAATTTAGTGACAGAACCCAGGAGTAATGATTCCAAATCTCCTCCATTAACTGCAAAACAATATTCACTCCAATGAAATCAGCATTTTCTACAAATTAAGGGTATAATCCTGCTTAATATAACTTGCCTACTGACCAATGGTCTGATTTAGTGGTACATGGTTGAAGGATCAGGCCTGAACTCAAGAATGAAAATGTTCTACTCCCCTCAAAGCTATTTGAAGATCTTCAGCTAATCTGCTTGTCCTACACTTAAAACATATTTTTGTTTTCTCCACCAACACTTTGAAACCAGCAAGTACTGAAATCTGCAATTGGACAAAGACTATAGCAGAATACCATTCCCTACATATGAATTAGCAATAGAAAAAAAATTAGGGTATAGGAAGTTTTGGTTCTTGTATAACATATACTATTAGTAATTTAAATTCTCATTTCTGAAGGTTAATGGAAGAGTCCAAGAGTAGTACGTGAGCACACTGATCTTATACAGCAAGCTGAATTGTAATGTGAGTCTGATTTTCAGGAGTATGTCTTCAGATGTTTAATTATTTTCATTTCAGTTTTTGTATTTTTGCTTTTAAAATTAACAATTTTTTCCTATAATTTTAACTTGGAATATGTCAGCTATGTTAAATCTAAGCATATGCATTGATAATAAACATCCACCTAGTGGATAAAAGTAAAATTGATTTCCATCAGTGACAGAACTGCAAAGATAGAATATCTCACAGTATAGTTCAGGCTGATTTTTATATTAAAATGTATTCAGAATTTTTTTCCAGAAGATAATTTTTAATACTTGTGAGTGACTATATTGGGGATGGGTAAACATTTTGGCCCAAGGGCCACATCTGGGTATGGAAATTGTATGGCAGCCCATGAATGCTCACAAAATTGGGGGTTGGGGTACAGGAGGGGGAGAGGGCTTCAGCTGGGGATGCAGGCTCTGGGGTGCAGGAGGGTGGGGCCAAGGCGTTTGGAGGGGGGGGGATCAAGGCTGGGGCAGGGTTTTAGGGTGCTGGAGGGGGTCAGGGTGCAGGCTTCGGGTGGCGCTTACCTCAAGCAGCTCCCGGAAGCAGCAGCATGTCCCCCCTCTGACTCCTACATGGAGGCGCGGCCAGGCAGCTCTGCACACTGCCCCGTCCACAGGCGCCGTCCCTGCAGCTGTGGGGGGGCACTTGGGATGGGTGCAGTGTATGGAGCCCCCTGGCTGCCCCGTACATAGAAACCGGAGGTGGGACATGCCGCTGCTTCTGGGAGCTGCTTGAGGTAAGCGCCGCCAAAAGTCTGAACCCCTGACCCCTCCAGGAGAGACATGCTGCTGCTTCCGGGAGATGCATGGAGCCATGGCACACATGGAGCAGGGCAAGTCCTGGACCCAACTCCCCTGGCAGGAACTCTAGGGCTGGATTAAAACATCTGGAGGGCCAGATGCGGCCCCCCCAGGCCGTAGTTTGCCCACCCCTGGTCTATATAGATTATGATTTCCATCCGATTTAATTTCTTGATCTGGATTTTCCATTAGAACTTTGAAAATGGTTTCATAAACTGAGCTGCTATAAAACGTGATGTAAAGCTACTGATTTGTTCCACTATTATCGTGAACAATAACTGGGAAGCAGATAATTTGTTACTTTTTCCTGCACAGCCGTTTATGTGATTATTCATATTAAAAAAAGAACTGGTCAACATCTATCAAGCAATGCTGACTCATCTTTGCAGTTCATACATGTATAAAATGGCATAATAATGAGTGGTTTCAGAGTAACAGCCGTGTTAGTCTGTATTCGCAAAAAGAAAAGGAGTACGTGTGTTCCAGAGGATCCCATAGGTTTGATTTCCAGAGCATTGGACTGATTTATTTTAGAGTATGGTATTGATAGTTCCCCTCCATCTTTATTTTTTGCCTAAAAGCTTACAACTCCATAGCAACCAGGGCAAAAAACAGAGGTAGCTATAATTTACTTAATTAACTCTAAACTTAGCTAATGCCAAATACCAGATGAACTGTAGATATAGAAACTATATTTAGAATTAAAGATAATTTGGGTTTGCTTAATCTATATTTGCAGAGTTCAAGTTCTTGTCCTGAATGTATTATTTCTTCGTATTATTTAAAATGATTGCACATGTAAAGAGTAAGAATCTGCAAGTGATCCCATTTTAAACACTTCTTTTCAGTCAATTCCTGTACAAGTTTCTTCTAAGGACCCAATCTTGTGGAATCCTTGTAACTGTAGGGTAGGAGCTGAGTTTTGCAGATGCTGTGTGTGATGTTGCACTCCATATGTTTATGGAAATATGCTTATGAGTGTGAACATAATGTAACTGGAATATGCTTTATGCAAAAGGTCTCTTGTGAGGTTTACAAAGCTGATAAGTGTGTTCATCCTATTTGTATGTATGTGTCATTCTTGTATCTGAAACTAGAAATATGAAATATTGCTCTGAGGTCCTATTGTAATTATGCAAAGTGTGGGCCATTAATAATGGCTTGGAATCTTGATGGCTCCCATTAACCAGGACAATTGGTTGTAAATGGCTCTGTTTACTCGCAAACCTTCCTGGGTATGTGCAGGCCAACCCTGAAAGAATGGAGAATGAGGTCTTACACTGACATGTGATCATGTCACCTGGTACTGGAATCCATCTTAACCCTGGTACTTTTCCATTTAGAAGGAAGGGTGGGAACCCAGAGAGAGACAAAGGATTCCCGCCTTGTGCTAAAGCTATAAAAGGGGGCGGAACAGAACAAAGGGGACTGAAGTCACGAGAAATCCCCTAGTTGCCACCTGAGCTGGAACTAACAAGAACTGTACCGGGGAAAGGATTGGGCCCAGACTAAGAAGGAGTCTAGTCTGTGAAAGAAGCTTCTTGGAACATCTCTGAGAGTGAGATTTACTTGTATTCAGTTTCTTAATATATTAGGTTTAGACTTGCGTGTTTTTGCTTTATTTTACTTGGTGACTTACTTTGTTCTGTCTGTTATTACTTGAAACCACTTAAATCCTACTTTTTATACTTAATAAAATCACTTTTGTTTATTAATTAATACCTGGGGGAGCAAACAGCTGTGCATATCTCTCTATCAGTGTTATAGAGGGTGAACAATTTATGAGTCCAAGACCATAACAGCGTTCAAAAAATAACTAGATAAATTCATGGAGGACAGGTCCACCAACAGCTATTAGCCAGGATGGGCAGGAATGGTGTCCCTAGTCTCTGTTTGCCAGAAGCTGGGAATGAGAGACAGGGGATGGATCACTGGATGATTACCTGTTCTGTTCATTCTCTCTGAGGCATCTGACACTGGCCACTGTCAGAAGACATGACACTGGGCTAGATGGACCTTTGGTCTGACCCATTAAGGCCATTCTTATGCTCTTATGTTATGCTCTTATGAGTTTACCCTGTATAAGCTTTATACAGTGTAAAATGGATTTATTTGGGGTTTGGATCCCATTGGGAGCTGGAGGGGGTGTCTGGGCACTGAAGATTAAGTGATTTGCTGAGCAGTTTTTGGTTAAAGTCTGCAGCTTTGGAGGCGTGGACCAGACCTGAGTCTATGTTGCAGCAGACTAGCGTGTCTGGCTCAACAAGGCAGGGTTCTGGAGTCCCAAGCTGGCAGTGGAAAACAGGCTCAGAAGTAATTCCAGCACATCAGGTGACAGTCCCAAGGGGATCTCTGTGACCGAAACCATCACACTGTGCGTCTGACCGATCATCTATTTTGGGGGTCAGGAAGGAATTTTTTTCTTCCCACTGGGGCCAAATGGGCAGAGGCATGGTGACTTTTTTCCACCTTTCTCACAGCATCTTGGAGGCATAGTTAGTTTGAATAGCAGTAGGGCTTAGTAATTAGTGGTTGTACATAGTAGGGAGATTAGTTCACCACCATTTGTAGCCATTTGTCAATGTGGTTAAAGAAGTGAGAGACCTGGGATTTTGTGGATGGGCCTTGTGGCTATGGGGTAGAGGGAGCCCTTGTGGCCCTCCTGGGCTGAGGTTCCCCCCTCCCTCCTAGTTAGTATCTTTGATCCCTTCTTGTGGCATAGGAAAGGGCAGCAAAAGGATTCAGAGGAGTAAGATCATGCCTAGGGGCAGGCTGAGGTGAGTCTACTCTGAATTACAGGTTATATCAGGGGTGGGCAAACTGGGGCCGAGGGCTGCATCTGACCCTTCAGATGTTTTACTATAGCCCTTGAGCTCCTGCTGGGGAGCGGGGTCTGGGGCTTGCCCCACTCTGGCGTTCCAGCTGGGGAGTGGGGTTGGGGGCTTGCCCCGCTCCATGCATACTGTGGCTCTGCACGGCTCCCAGAAACAGCGACATGTCCCCCCTTCAGCTCCTGTGCGTAGGGGAAGCCAGGGGATTCCGCACGCTGCCCCCGCCCCAAACGCCACTCCCGCAGTTCTCAGTGGCCAGGAGCAGTGGCCAATGGGAGCTGCAGGGGAGGTGCCTGTGGACTGGGCAGCACATCCTGATGCCTGGGTGTGCCTCTGCACAGGAGCTGGATGGGGGACATTATTACTGCTTCCAGGAGCTGCTTGAGGTAAGTGCCACCCAGAGTCTGCACCCCTGACCCCCTCCTGGCCTCCGAACCACTCCGTCCCATCCCGGAGCACCATCCTGCACCCTGAACTCCCCATTTCTGGACCAACCCCAGAGCCCGCCCCCCCCAGCCGGAGCCCTCACCCCCTCCCACACCCAAACCCCAATTTCATGAGCATTCATGCCCCGCCATAAAATTTCCATACCCAGACGTTGCCGTTGGGCCAAAAAGTTTTCCCACCCCTGGGTTATATGGTAGTCAGTGCCTAATTTGCGCCAATACTTGCCAGGGCTGAGACCCAGCACCTCTGAGCTTGGCAATTCATAGTCCCAGCACCTCTGGGCTTGCCAAATCAGACAGAAAAATAAAAGAATTGCTTGAGCTCCAGCACCTCTTTCATTACACATTAAGCACAGTTGGTAGGAGGTCTGTAACCCCACCACATTGTAACCACTTAAAATGCCTGGTATGTGAATGTCTGAGTGATAGGGCAGGGCAAGTTTCATGAAGTTGTGGCCTGCCACTTAAAATATATCCTTGTGTCTCTCCTCAGGTATAAGTGAGTGGGGAATTTGGATTTGGTGGCTTTATACACCGACTTTGCCAATTTGTAATGATTAGGTGAGCTGTAAGGCAGTGAAGAATCAAGTCCCAACTGTCGAGACATTTCACCATTTCAGGTTCACATAAATTTATTACGAGTCTTTCAGTTAACAAAAAGTGCTTAACAGACAATACCAGAAAGTTAAATCTTCTACCCACAGACCACTTCATTACAGAGTCTTTATGTTACAGATGGATCAGAGGACGGTATTCGGATCTTGTTTAAGTCTAGCTTAATTTTGAGACCAAATTGGGGTGATGTCTTGTGTTTGATGGCTCTAGAGTAATATAATCTGCTTGTGCAAGATTTAGGCCCAACATGGTGGAAATCTCTCAACGTCATCTCTTTTCATAACATTTCGGGTCTTAGGCCATTTACAGAGGTAATTCTTTTACCTTTTCTTTAATTAAAATTCTTCTTTTAAGAACCTGATTGATTTTTCATTGTTCTTAAGATCCAAGGGTTTGGGTCTGTGTTCACCTGTACAAATTGGTGAGGATTTTTATCAAGCCTTCTCCAGGAAAGGGGGTGTAGGGCTTGGGGGGATATTTTGGGGTAAGACATCTCCAAGTGGGCTCTTTCCCTGTTCTTTAACACGCTGGTGGTGGCAGCATAGGGTTCAAGGATAATGCAAAGTTTGTACCTTGGGGAAGTTTTTAACCTAAGCCGGTAAGAATAAGCTTAGGGGGTCTGTCATGCAGATCCCCACATCTGTACCCTAGAGTTCAGAGTGGGGAAGGAACCTTGACAGGCCACAATCAAACCCAGTGGGGAAACAAATGGAAAACAGGAAGTTCTGGACTTTGTGGATGGAAGATACATAGTAATAGCATATAGTTTATAGTATCATCATATTAATTACTAGTACTTAATAAATTATGTATATATCAATCACAAATCCCTACAGCAATTTTAAGCTTTTTTCCACTGGCAAGGCTGAAAGAGAGATATTTTAAGTGACTGGTGAACACAATAAAAGAAGAAATGAAATAAAAAACAAATTCCTGACAAAACTGGGGTGCCTGCATTTAAAGGTTTGTTCCTTGCTATTGTTTGGAAAGTTTTGTCAATGCTTAATACTGAAAATTGGGAGCCTAGTCTCCTTTCAATATGCACATGAAAATCTCATTATGCATGTGTATTAAGGTGTATATAAACTCATGTGATGTACTATGCAAATGTGTATAAGAATATCAGATCAGAAATAAATTCTGACTATTTTAGATTAGTTACTGCTGTACACCATTATTGAACTCTTCAATGTAAAATTTTAAAATATGTAAAAGTAAGACGGTTGCATAATGACACTAAGTTTCAATTAATTTTTATGTAAAGAAATTCTCAAATATTCATTCTAATGCTATTCATCAATTCCAAAAGTACAAGTGAATTAGACCCGTGTCTAAATAAGGATTACTCACAGCTATTTGTAGATACTAAAAAATGCCTGCACATTACAGCTAATCTTACTGAATAATACGTGCCAACAATATTCATCAAGAGATTAAGGACAAATTCTGAAAGTAAAATTTAGGGGAAACTTAAAGCAATCCTTCAGATTTCTGAATTATTCTTGAAGATTAATATAAGTAAGAGAGGAGACAGATGTAGATAAGCAGTGATAAGAGAACAGAGAGCAAGATTACAAATGCAACATCGCAAATCACCTGCCCAGAAATCAGTCAATACAAATAATGCATGATGCATTGAGTAGCTTGCAGGCCAAAAGAGGCTGGCAGTGTGACCAATGGCCTCCATCATTTTTGGTAAGGAGCCATACCTTACTTACTACAGGTTCCAGAGTGTACTGCTCCATCATTAACTAAAAAGCCAGCCACAAGCCACATTTCTGTGTTATATTTCCTATAGAGAAACAGTGAAAGGCCTACTATGCTTTCAGTCCCGGCAGCTGTTATTTTAGATTAAGGAAAACAACAAACATATAAAATCTCCATGAGAAATAAAGCACACTGCATCTCACTCCATATGATCTGCCATCTTGAATCCTCTCACAGTCTTGCCCTCTAGCAAACAGACAGGCAGACTTATTACATTAAAGGTGCAGTACAGATAAAACAGAATCATAGCTAAATACCTCACATTCCACGTAAAGGAGGAGATTGATTGATCTGCTTTATATTATGCAAAATTAGGTATGGCTCTCAAACCTCTTGGCAAATTGCCATGACAGCTGTTACCTGGGCAAAGTGATGTTCCTGATATATCCTATAGGTAATGTTTCTCTTTGAGTCCACAGAGATATGTGGATAGAAAAGCTTATCATACCCAGACAACAGTGCATTCTCTCAACCCAGAAAACTTTAATACACATGGGAAACATGGACAGGCTTTTTTCTTCCATATGTTGCAGTCACAATGTTCCTTCTAAACACCCAATGTGGTGGAATTTAGGTGGGTAGAGCAGGTGGTGAGAGAGAGTCCTTTGCCATTGGCCAAGTAAGAGTAAAGTAAACAAGGTTCAGATGCAGTTTGACCAAAGAGCCCTCAACAAGCCAAAGGGCCACTTCACAACAGAACAAAGCCCCCTCTTTCCAGGTGTGCTCATGGCACTCCTGGTTCTCCTCCCTGCCAATTCTTACTCCTGATCCCCAAGCCACAAGATGTACCCCAGCAATCTCCAAGGACAGGCTTTCCCTTGTATCCAAGTACTGTGTGTCCATGGCTCCCTTCTAGTCTTGCCTTAATCCACCCTTGTCCTTTGCTACATATAAATCCAACTTTCCAAGAGAAGCCTAAAAAAGAGACACTCACAAAATATTGCTGTTTTGTTTTGTTCTCTTTTCCTGCACACCCACTCTCTCAGTATGACAACACAATATTGCCTCACATCAAGGGGCAAACTGAATTAGCACACATATATAAAGACACAACGTGAATGGCTTCTAAACAAAAGAAATGTTTTAAATTATTCTCTCTTCTTAGTTGTCTTTTGCTTCTGGAATGAGTGGTCATGGCTACCAGAGGAAGCTAAAAGGGTAAGCAAATTACATTCTGTGCTCTGTAGTAGTGGTTCCCACATGTTCAGAATTTAAAGGTGAAAACACCTTTTATCGACATGTTATTCAAAAGAGTTATTCACACCTAGTGTTAACAACACTGATTGTAATTAATTAGGCCTATGTTAGTGTACATATAATTCCCATCTCCTTAAAATAAGAGCTTATAATTGCTACATTTTATTGCACCACTTATGTGGTGCAATAAATTTTTTTTTAAATAAATGTATTTAGAAGTATCAAATTATTTTGAAACACATTGACTATTCTTAATTTGAATCATTACTGCTTACTAGAGCTGGTCAAAAAGGAGTTTATTTTCCAGTAACATTTTGAAATACATCAAAACCATTTGGTGTTTGAATTGTTCATAGTTTAATTGAAAAACTGAAATTAAACATTTTGGGTTTTGATTGTCTAAAAAATTGGTTTATATTTAAGGAAACTGAAATTTTCTTGCAAAAGTTTTCATTTGGTCAAAATACCATTTTTCATCAAAAAACATTTTAGTGACAAATGTAGACCATCTCTGTTATCCATACAATACATTTATATCTTATCCATCATTACATTATTATCTTATTCACAAATTGAATACCTCCTTCAATGAGCATTTGTCTCAGGTTACATTGCTTGTCTGATTTAGCATTTCCTACTCCTAGGGAGCAGCCATGATTTTAGAAATCTATAGTTAGCAATCTGGATTGATTCTCAAGCTGACCAACATCAATGAAAGTTAAACTGTGGACTGTCAGAATGTAGCAGACTTGACACACATCTGAATCCTCTTGGGAGCAAAAGCGTCAAGTTTCTTCCTACCTAGCTGCCAACCCAGCCAGCTTCCCCATGAAAGATTTCTACAATGTAGTTACATGCTTTTGTTATCAAAGACTGTGGCAGAGTGAAAGCACAGCCTCAACCAAGTATCACAATAAATAATAGAGGGAAAGTAGTGATATTTGTAGTTTTTGAATTTTCTTATTTAAATCAGCAACCCTCTCCAGCTCCCCAATTTTGTTCATCTCGAAGAAGCTGCCACAGAATTTCCAGTTTACTGCTTCATAGCACTGCAGAAAGCAAAAGCTCTGCTGCAGAAATTAGATCCAGATTGCCATGGCGTACACAGGTCTCCTATTTTACTTATCTTAACCTTGCATATAATCACCAACACTGACTTCCGAATACAGTTACCAGATTTCCATTTCAGCTGTGACTAGCTCTTTCAGGAAAACCTCTCCAAGATTTTCATTGAATACTGGTGACTTCTCCAAAAACCCAAACTTATCCTTGTTCAGAACTCAGAGAAGTTACTAGATTAGAATCCTTTGTTCTTCCAGACTAGAGGTGGCAACCTTTAGTGTTTTTGTGCTTCCACACTGGCAAATGCATAGCTATTTAGAGTAAACTGCAACATACCCTGGGAGCTAAGTGTTGTCTCAGTTGACTGCTGAGAATGAGCTGCAACATAAGAGTTGGAGGACTGGAAGTTTACAGTGTTGTTCTCTCCACTGACTTTTTATGATAAAAAATAAGCATACATAACTTGAAGGAAAAAGAGAAAGTCAGACTAGTAAAGAAAAGGAACAGGATATTGTGTCACACAGAAACACAAATCGTGTACTCTAGTATTTTTTGCCTATTTTTATAAGTTTAATTTTATAATCATATGACATTGTAGTGGTAACATACTTGTATAATAAGAAAAGCACATCACACACACACTCACACACACACACACACACACACACACACACACAGAGTTAGAAGAGCACAGCAAGGCGCGCTGAGCATCAGACAGGCTTTGAAAACCAGTTTCATGACTGGCCAGGCTTTGGTGTGACAGTTGTGTGTTTTTCTCCTTGATGCAAACCCGCCCCCTTTGCTGATTTTAATTTCCTGTAAGCCAACCACCCTCCCCCCTTCGAAATAAAGTAACTATTGTTTTGAAACTATGCATTCTTTCTTTCTGTTCATTAAAAAAAAATGAGATAATGGACAAGGTAGCTCGGGTGGGGTGGGGGAGGAGGGAAGGACAAGACCACATTGCTTATTGTATCCACACTGAAAATCAAACTATTTGAATGACAACCTTCTGTTACTTGGGACATCCTCTGGAGTGGAGTGGCTGGGTGCTCAGAGCCTTACCCCCCTCCCCCCACATTCTTGGGCGTCTGGGTGAGGAGGCTATGAAACATGGGGAGGAGGGTAGGCGGTTATACAGTGGATGCAGCTGGGGGGGTCTGTGCTCTTGTTGGCTTTCCTGCAGCTCCAACAGATGCTTCATCATGTCTATTTGCTCCCCCAACAGATGCTTCATCATGTCCGTTTGCTCCCCCATTAGCCTCAGCATTGCGTCCTGCCTCCGCTCTTTGCGCTCACTTAATTCTTTCCTGGCCTCTGCCACTGAATGCCTCCATGCATTAAGCTGTGCCCTATTAGTGTGGGAGGACTGCATCAGCTCAGAAAACATGTCATCGCGAGTGTGTTTTTATCGCCTTCTAATCTGCGATAACCTCAGGGACGGAGATGATAGGGGGAGCATAGAAACTTTCTACACTCTACGATTCTGCGGGGACTGCATGGTCACCTATGCTGCTGAGTTCGCCACACTGACCAAACAGGGAATGAAATTCAAAAGTTCCCGGCACTTTTCCTGTGTACCTGGCTAGTGCATCAGAGTTCAAAGTGCTGTCCAGAGCGGTCACAATGGAGCACTCTGGGATAGCTCCCGGAGGCCAATACCATCGATTTGCATCTGCACTACCCCAAATTCGACCAAGCAAGGTCGATTTTAGCACTACTCCCCTCGTCAGGGAGGAGTACAGAAGTCGATTTTAAGAGCCCTTTAGGTCGATGGAATGGGGTTGGTTGTGTGGACGCAGTCATTTTTAAATAGACCTAACGTGGCTAAATTCGACCTAACCCCATAGTGTAGACCAGGGCTAAGATTCAAACCAGAGAAGACTGGCCACATGAACTTTCTGAACCAGTGCTTTGCATGGCTTCTCTGGTGACATTTTAAAGTCTCCATTGGCTAAATGCAGGATCCTCAGAGGAATCACCTCCAGGCAGATGTTCAGCCATTGTGGGCCTATGCCAGAAAGTATGTTGGCAGACAGTCATAACCTGAAGCTGAATCAAGCCCTCAATGCTTGTGATATTTCCCACTATCCCCAAAGCAACAGGAAAAATGTAACAAAATGGGGGGAAATCCCTCACCCCACAATATTCTTACTCTGTGATACTTTATTAAGTGCTGTCTCCCTGGCCTAATCAACCATGAAAGTCAATATTTATCTCTCCTACCTTCAGTTCAGTTTACTTTACTCCTATTACTACCACTCTCTTACCCTCTGCCACCCTTTAATCCAGCCATGGAGATCAAGCAAACATCATTTGTGGATAACAGCAGCCAGCAAGAGACACAACACTGGGTAAAACAACACATACTGCTGTACTTCCACCAACTTACCACTTTAGCTTCTAGCCCCTTATAAGAAAGTTAAACAAAGTCTGTGGTGTACAGATACTCAGTGTGCATATTAGTTCTGTTTGTGCATGTGAGGAGAGGGGCCTAGGATTTATCATTTCAAATACTTGTTCCTGTGTGTGTTTGCCTTGGTCAGAGACTTTTCTAATGTTTCAAGGAGCATTTTGTTAAACTAAAATACACAAACACTCACCTTCTCATTGTAGTTTATTTTCTGGATGGTGGAAATATCATATGAAAACCAGATCTTATGGTATTTTAGCTTCAGAAATGGTTATCTGAGGCATTAAAATGGTAGTGAAATATAAATACAAATATAATCATTTATTTGGAGTTATCCTGAATTGCTAATTTGGCTTTTGAGTTTCCTGTGGAACCCAAATGCAGAGCCCAAGGGTGGAGTTGAGTCTATGACAGGTACAATGACTGGTTAGTCTGAAGAGCCATACAGTGGTTAATATATTTATTTTCACACAATGGACCTAAGTCTCCACACCGTTGTACCAGTTTAACATCTGTAAAACTCCACTAAGGGTACATCTACACTGCAGCCAGGGGTGTGATTTACAGCTCATGTAGATGTATCTGCACTAGCTGTACATAGCAGTGAGTATGCGATGGTGCAGGCTGCCATATGACCACCTGGACCTGTACTTGCTCATACAGCCTGTGTCATTAAGATTGCAATATTTTTAGCAAGTTAGCTAGAGCACAGCTAGCACTAGTTTATCTTCATGAGCTGCAAATTGCATCTGCAGCTGCAGTGTAGACATACCATAAGTCACAGGCATAAAACTGATGTAGAATCAGACCCAAGATATTTTCTTGAAATATTCATATCCAGCTGGAGATTTAATTCCTACTTCTTGACCAAGAAAAACTTCTGTGCTTTTATTCTCTAGTTTTTGATGTGTTTACCATCTGTTCAAATTAGTGGTTAGCATTAGGAGATTGGTTGTGCCTTTTCCACATCTCCCTGACACACAGCACTCCAGTAAAAATAGAAACCAGTGGAAGGGCAGAGGATAGCCCAGTAGCAGATAAACTCAGTGAATATTTGATTGATGCCATTTCCTGTGCCTTAACTTCAATATAATGTTTAACATGTGAAACGAGGATCCTTTGGTAGATATATCAAATCTTCATCTGTTTGGCACTAGTGGAAATTGTCCACCCGGCTTTATTTCCCTGCCTAATTTGCTGCTGCTATGAAAAGTAAAGAGATCGAGATTAAACAAGTCATTCAAGGAACTGGAGTTTCTTAGCGTATTAAATGAAATGGCATAAAGGATGATGCAGCATCTGTAAAGCGAATGCATAAATTGGATGATAAGCATTTGAAGTAATCTAATTTCCTCAGTATTGTAGAGTTTTGTTTAATCTGATTTTAGACTAGTATATAACACTGTAAACTGATTTGAGAATAGTAGGCTGCAGTCACTTGATGTTTTTGTTTGGCTTAAATGCTGCAATTCTTTGGCACAACCACCATTTATAAAATATATCTAGATATTCACAGAGAAACAGTCTCTCCTTCTGCTTCACACATAGATAGAAAAGTTTTTGAGCAGAGGACTGAACCTTGTTCCAGCACAGTATAATCAAAACTTTTGAAAGTGAAGCTTCGCTTGCTGCCAGACCCACTGTTTTAAGCATCACAGGTCCATGGACCAAATCTCTTAAGCACATTCAACCATACTCTAGTTGCATAGCAGTTTTGTACACAGCCAGAAAAATACTAATCCTGACCACTATATGAATACATTATCTTTCTAGCAGGTGTTTTATCAGATGTTCTGTAATCTGGTTGCCAAAACTGGAACTGGTTGCCAAAAAAATTCTCTCATCTGTATGAGGATTTGTACGCTACTTTTATACATGGAGCCCACATCTGACTTCACATGAGTAAGAGGAATTTGTAATTTCTTGGATCCATAAACATTTTACTAAAACTATGAGCATTGATCTCTATTGATCTATTACAACTTAGCTGTAAAATTGGAGTTACAGTTTTGGTAAGAAGAAGATTCATTCAACATGGCAGCATAACTCTATAGGAGAAAAATGTGTTAAAATAGCACTCACTAATAATACAAGATTGTGTTTTAATTCCAAGACTTTTGTTTCAAAATAAAAAACAGTGCATGCTGTGGTCAAAGTCAAAGTAATGATAAAGTAATTCACTAAGCAATTTCTAAAAGGTGAAATTCAATGATATTGCTGTTGTCAGGCCAGGTGTTAAAATATTATTGGGTGTTAAATTAATTCTCACCCTGTTAACACTTGTCTGAATTGTAACAGCTGCTAAACATTGTTCCACAAGAGCAAACTATTGCTATAGAGAAAACAGATGCCTAATCAATAGGCCCAATAGAACTATATGAAAAAATGAAGAAAGCACTGTAGGGCAAGTGAGTCCCTGTGGAATGTCTCAACTTAATGAAAACATTGTTTTCATATATCCATGTACAGTACAGTGGTTGAAGAAGCAAAACAAATAGTCTTTCTTCTTTTATTTCTGGTTTAATATATTTGTCTGAAAGTCAAAACAGCTTTATTACTAGAGACAGCACATCTGACCACGGGATGCTGTTCCAGGAAGAAGGCCTGCTAAACAGAGATGGAGTCTACCTGTCAAGGAAGGGGAAGAGCATATTTGGCTACAGACTGGCTAACCTAGTGAGGAGGGCTTTAAATTAGGTTCAACGGGGGCAGGTGACAAAGCCCAAAGGTAAGTCAAAAACATGGAGACCTGGGAGAAAGGTTGGAATCTGGGGTGGGACCATGGGCTGTTATAGCAGAAATAAGGGAGAGACAAGACAGAATGGGGGGCAGGGGAATCAAATCAGTATCTTAGATGTCTGTATACTAATGCAAGAAGTATGGCGAATAAACAGGAAGAACTCGAAATGCTAGTAAATAAACACAACTATGACATAGTTGGCATCACAGAGACTTGGTGGAATTATACACATCACTGGAATATTGGTATAGAAGGGTACAGCTTGCTCAGGAAAGACAGGCAGGGAAAAAAGGGAGGAGGTGTTGCCTTATATATTAAAAAATGTATACGCTTGGACTGAGGTTGAGATAGAAATAAGAGACAGACTTGTTGAAAGTCTGTGGATAAGAATAAAAGGGGTGAAAAACAAGGGTGATGTCATGGTAGGGGGTCTACTACAGACTACCAAAACAGTAAGAAGAGGTGGATGAAGTAACAACTAACAAAATCATCCAAAGCATAGGACTTGGTGGTGATGGGGGACTTCAAGTACCCAGACATCTGTTGTGAGAATAATACAGCAAGGCACAGATTATCCAACAAGTTCTTGGAATGTATTGGAGACAATTTCTTATTTCATAAGGTGGAGAAAGCCCCTACGGGGGAGGCTGTTCTAGATTTGATTTTGACAAATAGGGAAGAACTGGTTGAGAATTTGAAAGTGGAAGGCAACTTGGGTGAAAGTGATCATGAAATGGTAGAGTTCACGATTCTAAGGAATGGTAGGAGGGAGAACAGCACAATAAAGACAGTGGATTTCAAGAAGGCAGACTTTAGCAAACTCAGGGAGTTGGTAGGTAAAATCCCATGGGAAGCAAGTCTAAGGGGAAAAACAACTGAAGACAGTTGGCAGTCTTTCAAAGAGACATTATTAAGGGCACAAGAACAAACTATCCCACTGCGTAGGAAAGATAGGAAGTATGGCAAGAAACCACCTTGGCTTAACTAGGAGATCTTCAAAGATCTAAAACTCAAAAAAGAGTCATACAAAAAGTAGAAACTCAGTCAAATTACAAAGGATGAATATAAACAAATAACACAAGTATGCCAGGGACAAAATTAGAAAATCCAAGGCACAAAACGAGATCAAACTAGCTAGGGACATAAAAGGAAACAACAAAACATTCTACAAATACATTAGTAGCAAGAGGAAGACCAAGGACAGAGTAGGTCCATTACTCAATGAGGGGGGAAAGACAATAACAGAAAATGTGGAAATGGCAGAGATGCTTAATGACTTCTTTGTTTCACCAAGAAGTGACCAAGAAGTTTCACCAATGACTTTGTTTGTTTTCACCAAGAAGATTGGTGGTTATTGGACATCTAAAATAGTGAATGCGTGTGAAAATTAGGTAGGATCAGAGTCTAAAATAGGGAAAGAACAAGTAAAAAATTACTTAGACAAGTTAGATATCTTCAAGTCACGAGGACCTGATGAAATGCATCTTAGAATACTCATGGAGCTGACTGAGGAGATATTTGAGCCATTAGCAATTATCTTTGAAAGTCATAGAAGACTGGAGACATTCCAGAAGACTGGAAAAGGGTAAATATAGTGCCCATCTATAAAAAGGGAAATAAGGACAACACAGGGAATTACAGACCAGTCAGCTTAACTTCTGTACCCGGAAAGATAATGGAGCAAATAATCAAGCAATCAATTTGAAAACACTTGAGGATAATAAGGTGATAAATAACATGGATTTGTCAATAACAAATCATGTCAAACAACACTGATAACTTTCTTTGACAGGATAACAAGCCTTGAGGATAGTGGGGAAGTCATAGATGTGGTATATCTTGACTTTAGTAAGACTTTTGATACTGTCTCACATGACCTTCTCATAAACAAACTAAGGAAAAGCAACATAGATGGAGCTACTATAAGGTGGGTTGGAAAATCGTTCCCAGAGTGTAGTTATCAGTGGTTCACAGTCATGCTAGAAGGGCATAACAAGTGAGGTCCCACAGGGACTGATTCTGTGTCCGGTTTTGTTCAATATCTTCATCAATGATTTAGATAATGGCATAGAGAGTACACTTATAAAGTTTGCGGATGATACCAAGCTGGGAGGTGTTGCAAGTGCTTTGGAAGATAGAATTAAAATTCAAAATGATCTGGACAAACTGGAGAAATGGTCTGAAGTAAATAGGATGAAATTCAATAAGAACGAATGCAAAGTACTCCACTTAGGAAGGAACAATCAGTTGCACACATACAAAATGGAAAGGAATCTGGTGTTCATAGCTAGGAACAAATGTCACTTATAAAGGGGTGACATCTTCACTTCTGCTCCAGACCCCTTGTGCCAGGTAAAAGGGTCAGAACAGTGCAAAGGAGACCTAAAAGCCCTGGTAGTATCCAGGGATGATTCCCCACTGCAAGCATTGCGGCAATCTGTCCTGGGTAAATCTGCCTTTGCTGGACACCATCACAAGCCTTGGTGAAGGAGCTGTGCCAGGAGTGGGACTTGTGGCCAGGCTCCAGCACTTAGTGCTGCAGCCAGAGTAGACTGGGGAGGCTGCCATAACTCAGATGCTTAAGTTATGCTGGAGGTCTTTCCAGCCCCCAGAACAGCCTAGGATTGGGAGGACACAAAGATGGCTTAAAGGCACAGCACAGACTCTTACTCTGTAAACGTACAATTTCCTTTCCCAATTACCCATATATGCTTATTGCTTCCTTTTTGGTCTACTCTTTTTCATGCCTTCAACTTTAAAATATTTCACTCAAAATGATTTATTTTGTGGTCAGAACCTTCCCCACTTGTGTTTATGACCCAAGGCCTCAAAGAGATTTAGTCCTGAAACTGTTTTACCTATGGTGGGGGGAGGCAGTATAAGATCTTGACTTGCTAAGAGATGAGAAGTAAGCCTGGGACTACTTCTCATTGCTGTAAGAGATAAGCTGATCTGAGCTGATTTGGTGGTGGTGGTAATGAATTAGGTTTTGCAGGTGCAAATGCAACATGATCCAAGTTAGTTGGTTGTGGACCTTCATCTATATTGTAAAGTTACTATACAGTTAAGAGCTGGCTACCCAGGCTATCTACAAAGCTGGGTACCAATACCTCTTAAATTCTGATTTCATCTTTGCTCATGACTCACAAATCACATCACTTTCTTTTCCAACTACCCCAGCTGTAAAATGGGAATACTAATTATCATAAAGTACATGTTACACACAGTGGTGTAAGGGTTAGTTCACTGACTGTCTATCTACTCATTCAAGATGATGATTGGAACAACTCAATCCTAGTTTCCCATAGTCAGATTGAAATGCACTGGTAAGATCTATCAGTTTCTCCATTTGCAGAAGCTCTAAAAGCCTCATCCAGTTTTTTAAAAAAGAGAAATCTAATCAACTTGGTTTCCAGGCAGAGTGGACTTGGGTTGCAGGAGTCTCAAGTAAAACTTGGGTTGTTGCAACCTGCATGAAGTTCATGCCTCCAGGCATAAGCCTGAAGCGCAAAGAAAAATCATCAAAACCTCCAAGCAAAAAACTCTTTCACATCCACCCATTTTCCCCTGGAAATGGGTTGACACAATGTTAGGTGGCTGAATTTCACATGATTTCCACTCCACACCATGAATCCCTTTCTAATATTACTGATGTTTACAGTGGATATGAGCTGGATATGAGTCAACAGTGTGCCCTTGTTGTCAAGAAGGCTAACGGCATTTTGGGCTGTATAAGTAGGTGCATTAGCAGCAGATCGAGGGACATGATCGTTCCCCTCTATTCTGCATTGGTGAGGCCTCGTCTGGAGTACTGTGTCCAGTTTTGGGCCCCACACTACAAGAAGGATGTGGAAAAATTGGAAAGCGTCCAGCAGAGGGCAACAAAAATGATTAGGGGGCTGGAGCACATGACTTATGAGGAGAGGCTGAGGGAACTGAGATTATTTAGTCTGCAGAAGAGAAAAATGAGGGGGGATTTGATAGCTGCTTTCAACTACCTGAAAGGGGGTTCCAAAGAGGATGGAGCTAGGCTGTTCTTAGTGGTGGCAGATGACAGTGGGCGGGGAGGTTTATGTTGGATATTAGGAAAAACTATTTCACTAGGAGGGTGGTGAAACACTGGAATGGGTTCCCTAAGGAGGTGGTGGAATCTTCATCCTTAGAAGTTTTTAAGGCCCGGCTTGACAAAGTCCTGCCTGGGATGATTTAGTTGGGGTTGGTCCTGCTTTGAGCAGGGGGTTGGACTAGATGACCTCCTGAGGTCCCTTCCAACCCTGATATTCTATGATTCTATGATTTACTGTTTTCAGCATTTTCTATTAATACATGACCTCATCCTGACTTCAGGGGGAAGTATAAGGGCTGAGTACTATTCAGAATCAGATCAAAGATTTATAATCTAACTATTTTCCTTTTCCTATTCTTCCTTACCACAGGCAAACAGACATCAGTTCTGGTTTCATGGGATGTTCTAATACTTTCAGTGGCCTTAAATATCAGCATTGGTGAGTTACTATAATTTGCATTTTTTATTAGTCTTCTATATCATATTATGTATAATGTCACTTTTTATTTACCTGTGCTCCATTTTGATCACAGCAGTAAAATAGCCTTCTTAAATGTCAATATCAGTTTATACCCCCAAAGAGTAGGATACGAAGGGCAAAACACATAAAATAACTTGACTCCATTTAAAGCCTCTCCATGCTTAGAAACAGAATCAGGAATACATAGAGGAATTGCTCCATTGTAGCTAGGTGGTCTTGGGGGCACAATACTGTATTGAATTACTTCACTTCTGCATTTGCCGTTGAGCTTTAGCCTTTCATGTAACGGAATCTTTTTTGGGGTCTCACCACTCCTTCATGCAAGGAGGGGCAGAAGGGAAGCAGCCTCAGTGGGTATGTCTACACTGCAATGTAAGCCCAGGGTTAGTAGAAATCAAGTTAGCAGACCCTGGGTTTGTTAACCTAGGGCTTGAGGGTACACTTATTTGTGACCCCAGTTTAGGAATTGTTGACCCCTGGGTCCCAACCTAGGGCTACAGCGTTTGGACTGCATTATGAGGGCCCAAATCCAAACCCCATACTCCAGATTTCCTAGCACCCTCCCAAAATGTAGCCACTCTAGCCCTTTGATTGTGATGCAGTATGGAAAAAGTTGAGTGTCCAAACTTGACTGTCCAGAGAACAAAGCGTCAGTCCACAGGATTGTGGAATACTTTTCGCAGACTCCCAGAGCATAAATCCAGTTGGGCTGCATACACGCTGCAATGCAATAGGGCTCAAACTCTGGGTCCTGGCTTGACCCCCAGGAGGTCCTGAGACTCTGGGTCTGAGCTCTGGGTTACCATGATTTGTGTGTAGACGGAAGGGGGGTTAGGTTTGAGTCTGAGTATGAATGCTGGGCGTACATTGGAATGTAAACATACCCTTTGGAACAATCTATGACCCCAGTGAGGATGCCCAATGTGGGTGGGATTCTCATAGGGTAAGGGACTAGAGGGGTAAATAGGTGGCTACATGTTGGTGAAGCTGAGAGGGACGCATATCTTTTCCCTCCTCCCAGCTTGGAGATTAGCAGGAAGAGTTATCAGCCTGGGGCTAGTACCATCTGTGCAGACCCGCTCTGCAGTGGGGATCTCCCTAAGAGGGAAATTCTGGGGGCAGCAATAGCAACACACTAACCCTGATATTGCAGGATTGCACTGGATTGACGTACAGAGAAGAAATTGGGGTTCCAGAGCTATCATGGGGGTACAAGGTCTCCACAGAAAGGCCATCGTCTCCAACAGATCCTGAGGATCCGTAGGCTTTGTGTGTGTGTGTGTGGAGGGCGGGGGGGGGGGTGCGGTAGATCAGTGGCTGATTTTGGAGGGGTAAGGTAAGTAAACAGTATATTCCTTCCCAGTCACCTTCTGAAACCTGGGGTTAAAGCAATCTGATTTTCAAAGTATTGTATACTGTGTTGAAATATCCCTGTCAGAGGTGGATCGCTGCCTAGTCACATGGGAGTGGGAAATGTTATCTCCTTGCAACTTCTCCTCTCCCTTGCAGCTAACAGAAGCTCCTCAGAGGAAGTTTTGTGAAGAAGGACTTCCACAGAATTCTGGGCAAGGATTGGGCTGAGCAAGGGATTGGCCCCTCTTTATTGCACTGTCCTCTGACAACCCCTAGATTTCTATTTGGAAACCACATAAGGAATTAACACGGGTCAGAGATGTATTAATTCTCTATGGGCTCCTAACACTCTTATATCCTTGGAGTAGGGTTACTACCTCTAAGGCACTAAAAAACAGGACATCTGGGATGATCTAGGCCCATAAAACTGGACCACTGGCAGTGGGTACTGAGCAGCTTTACAAATTTCCCAGCATAGCTCTCTCTAAAAAGGTACGATCCTGAGAAAACCTGGACTGGTAACAACTTTACCTTCGAGGTCTCCCACGTCCCCCTAAATCAGGGGTTCTCAAACTGGGGGTTGAGAACCCTCAGGGGGCTGTGAAGTGGTTACATGGGGGTTGCAAGCTGTCAGCTCCTGGTCTGGCCAATCATGAGGCTGTGAGCTCTGAGCCCCTCTAACCAAGTATTTTATATTTAACAGTGTTAAATACTAAAAAAATGTGTTTTTAATGTATGGGGGTGGAGGGGGGTCACACTCAGAGGCTTGCTGTGTGAAAGGGATCACCAATACAGAAAGTTTGAGAATCACTGCCCTAAATAATTTTCACAGAGGAAAATGATATTTTTTCTCACCATAGGTCCCTGTGTGCCTGACCTCTAGAACTAGCCTGTAAGCCCAAGAAAGCGTGTAGCCTATCTAAATACTTCTCCAGTTGAAGTTCATGCAGCCAGGAAAAAAAAAAACCCTCATTTTGGCATTAGTACACTGGGAGACTTTCCCAAGAGCCTGATCTCCATATACGGTTCTCAGACTGCACAATTATCAGACCAGATTTTGATCTCATTTACATTGATGTAAATCGATAGCTTCATTGTCTTCAATAAGAATATGCCAGCTCTAACAGTAAAATTGAGATTCAGATCTAGCCCACTGACTGCCCCTAAGAAGAGGGCAGCTACAGAATATTGACTGATGATATACGTCAGCAAGCGAAAGAAGGAGCTATTGTGCTTGTGGATCGAGAAAACCCTAAGAGTTGGGGAAAGCTGGAAATCAATAGCTTAATTAAGACTCACTTAGGCCCTGAATCTAAAGTTCATTAAAAACTTTTATATTTTAGCATTTGACTGCTATAATATTGTATGAATGGCAAAGCTGAAAAATATACTAGTTTCAGGCTACAGCCAACTGACTGGAGCAGAAACAAAGTCAGGCGCATCATAGCAACATTGTTCAGGACATGGTAGAAGACATTTTCAGGGGCTGAGAGCGTAGCTATACACATTTGCTCAACATTGTAACTGGGCACATACGGCCAGATCTCTAAAGTGTGAAGGATTACTACAAATTGGGAAGTTTTCTATGGAAACACACACAAATGAAATAAGACACAAGCTGCAAGCCAGCAACGAGCTATCTTTACCGGGCTCATAAATAGCTGTTGCCATACCAAAACTTTTAAGATATATTGTTAAGGTGGACTAGCCATTGAGTGCAAACCTACACAAAATACCAACACTTGTATTTGTTTACACAATTAATGGATTATCACATGCAAATATAGGTGCACATAAGAATGCAAATCTGTTACAGAAAACTAGATGGCCTCCATTCTTAGAAAGTTAGACCGTAAGATTTCCAAAGACATTTTTACACCGCAGTTTAGTGTTACAATTAACATATTCACAAGCCATGGGACAAATTAAAAAGCTCACACTGGTGAGCAGTTACTCACATGTGTAGTCTGTAGTAGGATAAATCTCTCTAAGCACCCTGGGGGAGAAGGTGGGCTCTGCTCCTGTTCCATAGTCCAGGCCACATCCCTCCAGCTGTGCTGGTCAGAGCATCTGCCCTCTTATGGGGTTGGAGGAGCAAGTGGAGGGAGGGGGAAAGAGGAGCCAAAGCAGTCTATAGGGTCAATATGATTCTACAGCCCACAAAGAGCAGAGTCTTAGGCCTTCAGGACACCTGACGGGGAAGGTAGGGGGAGGAAAGAGAAGAGAAAGTACCAGCCCTTCTCCTTTCTGAGAGTGCCTGGACAGCCAAAGTTCTCAAGCTATTTTGCTGGTCCACAACCCATTCTTCCCTGCCTTGGCTGGAGACCTTTGACTTGCTTCTTCAGAGTATCACCCTGTGCTTAATAAGGATCCTTCCTTTTAAGGACTCGCCCACCTCCAGCCTGACAAGCTTCACAGGGGTTGATTGTGCCCTCAGGGGCACTTTTAACCCTTTCTTGACTGGGTGGGGGTTTGCCCCACCACATAATCAACTGCCTTCAGTAGGACAACAACTGAGTAAAGATTCCCCAGTGGGTCACTAAATGATTTTAACTGGCTCCTGAAAACAATGGAAAAATACTTTAAGTACAGTATTTTAAATAGTGAGACTGTCATGCTGTAGAACAAAAATATTAGCAACCTCTTTACAATTTTCTATATATAAAAATGCATTGCATATAATGAAGACCTCTCTACATTTTGATCCATACTAATATAATGACAAGGTAGCAAAAATATGTAGCCTGCAGTTGGAGAATAAAGGAACAAATAATTCTTTGCTACAGTACAATAATAATAGACTCTAGGAGGGAAGTCTAAAAATAGTATGCTGAAGCTGTCCTTGATTTACTAAGACAAGGCTGTTGTGAACTGTATTTGAAATGTAGCTATTGATTGCATTGTGGAATTTGAGAAGGCAGAAGAGGCCAATTTGCATGGAGACAAATTAAACAATGTGTGTTGACTGCAGGATGCATATCACCTTATCATAGATAATCCGGAGTTGGGGAACTTTAGAGTATAAATCAGCTATCCAGCTAGATCAGATAACATCTGATAAATACTAGAGGATTTCAGGTTGCTTTGATATGTTGGTAAAAATTAATGTGTAGATCACAAATAATTTACTCAGATGTCAGTTTATGTAGGATGGTCTGGAGTTCGCATTCAACTAAAATTAGACCTACAAACTACTCACAAAGGTGCTAACAACACTGTCCATTTTGCTTCTCAGATACCAACAATCAGTACAGTGGGAAACAAAAATGTAGGGAAATTCCTAGTCTCACTGAACCATAAGAGAGCTACATAAAATGGAATTATCAGTGACTAAACTGAACCAGAAACACTTAGTATTTGTTCTACAATTGGGGATAGACAGTGATGCATGGAAAGGAATTTTCTCCAATTTTTCTGGTATTATTAAGGACCTGATACTACAATAATTCTATTGTCAAGCACTTGACTTTATTTGGACGCTCAGTCTCTAAGTATATTTAATAATTTTAGAAAGATCTCATGGCCAGAAATGAAACTGTATTGACAGTGGGTGAGATTCTGTATTAAGCCTCTAAGGGTATGTCTACACTGGAATAAGAGACCCGCAGCATGGCTGTGGCTGGCCCAGGTCAGATGACTTAGGCTAGTGGGGATCAGGCTGGAGCCCAGACTCTGGGATTCTCCCCCCTTGTGGGGTCTAATAGCCCAATGTCTAAATAGCCCTGTAGCCCGAGCCCCATGAGCCAGGCCAGCCATGGGTATTTAATTGCTGTGTAGATGTATCCTAAGGAGATGTTTATACTTCGAGCTGGGGTTGTAATTCCCAGTTTAAAGAGACATACCAACGCTAGCTCTGATAGAAGCATTGTGCTACTGTGGCAGCACAAGTGGTGGGAGGCTGCGCCAAGTACATGTCTGGGGTCCTAATGGGTAGGTAGTTGGGGCAGCTAGCCCCAAGTTTCGCTCATGGTGCCATGACTATGCTTTTCTTCGGCGAACTAGTTCAGTCAGAGCTAGCATAAGTATGTCTCCTCGGACTAGGAATCACACCACCCCAGCTCGAAGTGCAGACATACACTAATAGGCACAGCACAGAACTCACATTCCAGCAGCAGACCCCTGTCATTTAAGACACCTTCCACCCTCCAGATCCTTAGCTGCTCGAGGGTGCGGCCTCCTGGGCCGCAGCATTGCCTAGATTCTCCACAGCGTTGCATGCTGGGGTCCCTGCCCCTATCATTAGCAGCCCACTCACAGTGCACTTCCTTCACTGGCGCATATGAGGGAATCTTTGGGAGGCAGCTTTATGACTGTCTTCCACAGTGGCTGCTAAAGGGGATTCCTCCGATGCGTGGCAATGGACCTTCTAAAGGCCACTTTACACCACTTCAGCTTTTTTCATGCAGCCTAAAGGGGCTAGAATGGAGATGAGGTTCTTTCTAAATGACAAGGCCTTGAAAGTACTTTTATTATATTTTTCTATATGTTAAACCATCTGACAGTATTTATCCCCTACTTCTGGAAATAATTTGAAGCCATTGTGGAGAGTTAGTTACTGATGGAGTAAAAAGACATGGATAATGTTGTTGAGAGTACACTTACAAAATTTGCAGATAACACAAGATGGGAAGGGTTGCGAGCACTTTGGAGGACAGGATCAGAATTCAAAAAGACCTTGGCAAATTGGACTGAAATCAACAAGTTGAAATTCAATAAAGACAAGTGAAAAGTACTACATTTAAGAAGAAAAAAATAGGGAATGACTGGCTAGGCAGTAGTACTGGTGAAAAGGATCTGGTGGTCATAGTGGATCACAAAATGAATGAGTCAAAAATATGATGCAGTTGTGAAAAATGACAATATTCCGGGGTGTGTTAACAGGAGTGTCTTATGTAAGACACAGGAGGTAGCTGTCCTGCTCTACTTGGCACTGGTGAGGCCTCAGCTGGACTACTGTGTCCAGTTCTTGGCATCACACTTTAGGAAAGATGTGGACGAATTGGAGAGAGTCTAGAGGAGAGTAACAAAAAGGAGAAAAGGTGTCAAAAACCTCACCTATTAGGAAAGATTTAAAAACTGGGCATGTTTAATCTTGAGAAAAGAAGACTAAGGGGGGTGGGCATGATAACAGTCTTCAAATATTTTAACGGCTATTATAAAGAGAACAGTGGTCAATTGTTCTCCATGTCCACCGAAGGTAAGACAAGAAGGAGCCAGCTTTATCTGAAGCAAGGGAAATTTAGGTTAGATATTAGAAAAAAGTTTCTAACTATAAGGATAGTTAAGCTTGGAATAGGCTTCCAACGGAGGTTGTGGAATCTTCATAACTGGGTGTCTTTAAGAACTGGTTTACCAAACACCTGTCAAGAATGGTATAGGTATATTTGGTTCCGTCTCAGCACTGGGAGCTGGAACATATGACCCTTTGAGGTCGCTCCCATTCCTACATTTTTATGTTATTAACATTTTGGAAATAATCAAGAAAAAATATTGTAATCTAAGAACATGCTTAGTTTATCATGCTATAAAATTGACTTAAAAAAATCACAGCAGGTCATAGAGCAGCCTTCCCAATCACAAGCGTTCAAAAGTCATGACTCAACCACTCCTCCTGCTTCAAAAATAATGAGATTTTCTTAAGAATCATGAGATTAAAACAATAAATAATTTTTTTAAAATTTGATTTTACGTTCATTTCTTTTGGGGTCACTGTTCAGTTTTGCTCCACAGCCATGAAGAATAGAAACTTCCATTTAAAAAAAATAATCTGAGATTCTCATAATTCTTTGACTACCGAAGCCAGAATAAAAACACCAAACATAGAATTCATGTTAAAATCATGACAGCTGCAACAGTAAAAAAAAAAGGGGGACATACAATGTAAGGCCCTGATCTTTCAAAGACTTACACAAGTGTTTCTCATTGGGACTACCTAGAGTGTGTAAAATGAAGAACATAGATTCCAATGCCAGAAGATGATTGATTCCCAGTTATCAGTCACATTTTTCTGATTAAATTCTTCCTCCCTGATTTGGTTCATAATTGTTTTCACTTGAGAGTCTTTGAAAGCTCCGGGTCTAAGTGTGCATATGGGTACACAGTGTATATATTTGTTTTTTTCTGGATACTTTCTTACAACACGTGTGTACATTATATCCATTAGCCATAATTATATTTAAAAAAAAATAAAAATAGAATTTAAAAAAGCTAGTCCTGAAAAAACACGATGTTAATCTACTATCTAATCTATTAAAAAGACTGGACGACGACGTCAGTGGTAACCCAAGCTTTTTCCTGCAAGCACTTGTGCCTAACTTTACACAGCTGAATAGTACCAGTGATGTTAGGCATGTGCAGAAGTGTTTGCAGGGTTATGGCCCTAGAATAAAAGTAGATTCTACCTTGCAGCTGAAAAGAATGTGAATGAACATTGCTCCTTTCCTTTCTCTCCTCATATGCACAAAAAGTAGTTACTTGTGTGTGCAGTTAGATCCAGCTGCATCTGGTACATGTAGATGCACTCTGTGCCAGGTTCTGGCAAAGGGGTTTGGGAAACTTTTCCCTTTTTATATAAAGTGTTATCTGATGTGAGATCATAAAATGTGCTTTTTGTGATCATCAGTGGGAATAAAACTGAACCATCTGAAGGTCCATGGGAAATTAACATAAAATGGACACGAACCCAGTTAATATGAATAAAATGCATGGAAATAGATTTGGGGGATTTTTCTAGTACTGAGAAGCCTAGAACTGCATGAAGAACTGATCCCATTGATTTCAGCAAAACAACTCACAGTACTTAAAGCATGCGCTTAAGTCTTTGCCTGATCTGTTAACTCAAGATAGTTCCCTTTTGTCAGTTATGACAAACTATTCTGAGACATCAGGGACCATTAAGCTGTTCCAGGTTTTGAGAGATTTTTGTTTTTAAATAAGGTAATTTTTAAGAACCATTAGCACTTCCTCTTTGACTGGCAATCTTAACTTAAAAAAAGTTACAATGCATTTAATGCTAGCAAAGCAAAAATATCTTAGTAATTTTGTTTTTATACGACAATTACATTCCTGCTGCTCTGCACAGGTATTCAGAACTATCTTATTAAGAAAATATTCATCTAATTTAATGCAAGCAATGGTTGGGTGGCAACCTAAGTTGGATGCGTGAACACAACGAACAAGACTCTTACATCAAAGAGGATGGGGGTTCCTCCCTCCTCTTCTTTTTTATGAGAAAGGGTTATATATGAGTTAGTTTCCATGCATTTTTATTTTATTAGTCTTGTAGATAATTGGGATAGGAAAGCTGTGGATTTTTGTTGAAGTTTGTTTAATCTTTTTATAGTGTTTAGTTTTATACTGTTTATACTGCATAGTTTAGCTTTCACTGGCTTAGAAGTATAAAATGGTTGGACCTTTTTTCACAGTCTTTATTGTATCTCTTTTCTTCTAAGCTTGTTGCTTGGCCAGATGTGCACTTGGGTTCTTATTGTATCTCATCTATAAGCTTCTCAGTAAAATTGTATTGGAAAAAATATACTCCTAACATTGCCGTCAACACTGCGTCAACATCTTGCTCAGGCTATTGGTTAGCACGGTCATTGTTTGTGTGTGTGTTACTAAAGAATGTAGCACAATTATACTGTCAAATATTAGCATCAGCGCTGATTATAGGAGGAGGCTATTTGCCAAGTTTGGTTGATAAACTATAGAATGTCCATCACATGTGACAGGGCCTGACTTCTTGTTGCCCAACACAGCCCTACTCACTCTGTTGCAGAAACTCTAATGGTCAGTTGCTGTCTGTTGTGGTGATACTTTAGCCACTAAGCACAGCTATGGCATACTTGAGTCCCTTCTAAGGTATTAAAGTCCAAAATAAAGGAATGTGACAAACACAGGATCCTCCAACAAGTCTTTGGCAGGATCCTGCCCTTCAGTTCAGCTTTGCTCATCATCCCCAGCTTTGCTTCTATCCTGTCTTTCTGGGTGGGGTCAACCGATCCCATAGAAGGCTTGGTTAGGCAATAAGTTGTCTTGAGACTATTGGCTGAGTCTAATCTTCCCTCACTGAAGGAAAACCAGATTCTACTCTCCTTTGTCAGGCCCAAAGCTGCGCTTCTTCTTTTAACTTCCCTTCTCACGCCTGACATCTGCTGCAGGTGAGGTGGGATAGGTCCAGTTACAGCTAGAGGCCCGCATTAACCCCCCCACCCCGGCCAGTGTGGAGCTCGTATACCCCATCACAGTGTGAGGGTGAAACTCAGTGGAGAATCTGTTGATAACATTCTCTTCTGTGACTGTTCATTTTCTCTCTTTTTTTAATGGCTGGGAATGAGCTTAGTTGCAGACTAGTAACATATGGTAATGGACTGGGGAGATGAGCCTTCACTGAAATATAACACACACAAGGACACTAAAAAAAAGTAAAGTGTGAAAATTTGTTGTTGAAGCAGCAATAGCTTGGCTGTTGAAGTATTCGCAGCTTGTTGTGCTGTTGGGAAATGAAATGTGTGCCCACTGTGCATAAAAAGAGCTCTTGGGAAAAAAAAAGCTTAAAAGGTATATTACACATTTTCTCACCTTTTTTCTTTGTGTTAAAGTTATGTGGTGTGGCAGGCAGTGCAGCAAGTGGTAATATAATGAATAGGGAGTTGAATTAATGTATCTTCAACCTGCCTAGGCAAGTGGGGGTAATGACACAGGTTCCCATCCTCTTTATATTATTCACACAAATTGTCCCATTGAATAGGATCACTTGTGTAAGTAAGGTGAGCAGAATCTGTCCGATACCAGAAAGGGTTAAATCTGCAGAGTAACCTCTCCCTAGAGAAATACATAGCCACTAGATATTGCCCAGATTCCCAAACAGCAACAGTCTCATCCTTTCTTAAAACAACAAATGATACCTATAATATCTTGGGCCACTCTCCCTAACTCCACTGTTGTCAGGGAGCCAGCTGCAGCAAGTCCTGTCTTCTAGCAACATACTGGACACAGCTGATCTTGGCAGGGCCTGCCTGATTGATTGCATATCCTGATCGGTGGAGGGGCGGAGCTAGCTACTATTTGACCTAGCAGCAGCCAACCTTTGCTGGCTGTTTGTTGTGTTCTAGGTCTGCAGTTGTGGTTGGTTCTGTTTCCTGTGCCTGCCAGGTTGCTCTGGTGCCTGCTTCAGTTCCTGCTTATTTTCATCTCTGATGCTCCTGGTTCCACTTCCTAACAATGTCTCTGGGTCACCCATTGGCTTTGGCTTTTCAGTATGACCCTGGGCATCCCATAGTCCTGATTCTTGACTCCAACTCACCTCTGTTTTAACTAGGGTTGCCAACCTTCTAGGATTGTTCTAGAGTCTCCAGGAATTAAAGATTAATCTTTAATTAAAGATGTCATGTGATGAAACCTCCTCCAGGAATACATCCAGCCAAAAGTGGCAACCTTAGTTTAACCCCTTGCTTGCTCAGAGTTTGTCCCACTCTAGTGGTTGTTAGGCCAGATAGAGATTGATGAGCCTATAACAGCCCTAGTTAACAAACATGTGTTTTCTAGCTCATGCAGTAGAAACTCATGCATTTAGCTCCAGAGGTCCTAATCTTGATTCCCCACTGCCAATGCTCCTGTGTGGGTCAGCATGACAAGTGGTGATCTGTATGGGGAGTCGGCAGAAGGGATCAAACGTTGGAACTTAATGCATGAGCTTCTACTACATGAGATAAGAGACATCTCTATTAGACAGGCTCATCAATCTCTAGGAGGCCTACCCACCATTAGAGGGGGCCAGAGTGCCACTCTGAGCAGGCAAGGGTTACACTAATTTTAACCTCCTGGCCTGACCATCTCCATGGCTCCATCCTGACTGCTCCCATCCTGGTTGTGATCATAGATTCATATAGTGTAAAGCCAGAAGGGACTATTAGAATACCTAGTGTGACCTCCTCTGTAACATAGGCCATTATATTTCACCCATTTCATTTTTACCCCATGTTAATTTGAATAATATGCTTTATCAAAACACAGATCTTCCAGAAATCCATGCAGTCTTGGTCTGAAGATGTCAAGAGAAGGAAAATCCATTTTACTTGCTAGTTTGTTTCAATGTGGTTAAAAATTTGCTTCTTGTTTCTAATTTGACTTTGTCTGCCTACAGCTTCCAGCCATTGCTCCTTGTTATGCCTTTCTCTGCTAGATTAAACAGCCTTCAGTAGCCAATATTTTCTCCCTTGAATGTACTTATACACTATAATCAAGTCACCTCTTGATCTTCAGGAAGTAACTCCACTGAAGTCAATGGCCCCAGTCCTCCATTATGTCCAAGCTGTGCTTTGATGTAGTAGAGAGAGGTGCCCACAGAAAACTAGTTTCAGCTCCCTGATCCTTGACTGTCCAAGCACAGCATAAGTTGTAGCAACAAGAGGCCTTCTATACCTTATATTACTGGCATAACGTCCATAATGAACCTCACGCTGGCAACACATCAGGAGTAACGGAGCTCTGCTGCAACCTTTCCCTGTGGTGCGCCAATACACTCTTCTCTCCTTATGATAGTGGAAACAGGGTGGTTAGTACAGGAGTTGGCAAAGTTGTCTGTGCTGCTTTGTGTTGACTGGGAGTTGCCCTACACAAACAGAATTCCCCACCATGAATTGCCGGTCATATTTAGGTCAATTTGAACACAATACAAAGGGGAAAATGGCTTCGGCAGATTGGAAAAGCTGGGTCCAATGGACATACACCAGATCACAATTAGGTCAACAGTATTCATTTCAAGATAAGGATACACAGCACTATGGGATGTGGCTAATTATGGCCCAGCATTCCAGAGTCAGTACAACTCACCACTATTTGAGGAATATAACTTCGGTATCGGTCGCGATGCCTTGCTGCTCCCTAGGCCGGCAGAATCTGGGAGCACTGCTGAGGTTTCTCACATAATCCCCTCTAATTACTCCGGTATTCTCATGTTTTGGAGGGACCCACAAGCAGCCCTCTTCAGCTGTAGGAAGGTTGACCGGAACGGTAAAAGGGATGGTGATAGGAGATTACAGGCAAGAATTCTATACATATTAAACCAAGGCTTTTATTCCAGCAACAAAGGAAGTTGAAGCTGTTGGGAGACAGCAATTTATAGGAATCTTTGGTTACATCAAAATCACACCATTGGGGCATGAGTGTAAATATCATCCAGGTCTGCTAAATGTCATTCTAATACTGAATTATTAGATTAATGAAATCATCTATCTGTTCTACGGTTTTATACTGCTGTCCACCACCACCACATCTGTGTGCCTCTAAGATTAATGTGAGGATTTTCTATAGCACTTCTATGCAGTTTTCTGAGACAATGCATCAGTATTATAGGCCTTAAATGTAAAAGTGCATGTGCAAACTGCCTCATGTGCTGAGGACTTTGGTACCTACCTATTTTTGCACATGTGAAAGCCTGTCATGATTCGTTAGGTTCTGATTTCTTTAAATGACTGAGAGAATAAGCTGTGCTGAATGGAATGGATATTCCTGTTTTTGTGTCTTTTTGTAACTTAAGGTTTTGCCTAGAGGGATTCTCTGTGTTTTGAATCTAATTACCCTGTAAGGTATTTACCATCCTGATTTTACAGAGGTGATTCTTTTACCTTTTCTTCAATTAAAATTATTCTTTTAAGAACCTGATTGCTTTTTCATTGTTCTTAAGATCCAAGGGTTTGGGTCTGTGGTCACCTATGCAAATTGATGAGGATTTTTATCAAACCTTCCCCAGGAAAGGGGGTGTAAGGGTTGGGAGGATCTGGGGGGAAAAGATGTTTCCAAACGGACTCGTTCCCAGTAACCGGTGTTAGATGTTTGGTGGTGGCAGCGAAAGTCCAAGGGCAAAAGGTAAAATAGTTTATACCTTGGGGAAGTTTTAATCTAAGCTGGTAAAAGTAAGTTTAGGAGGTTTTCATGCAGGTCCCCACGTCTGTACCCTAGAGTTCAGAGTGGGGAAGGAACCTTGACATGGTGTGCACACATTAGGCATTTCCAGTGTTGCTAATCCTTATTTGCTTTCTGGTTTCTGAGCCTGTAGGGTCAGATTTTCAAGTTTTTGTTCACAACCGGGAGGCCTAGAAATGTTTTTATTAAATCAAAGCTGAGATTCTCACCTCATTTCTCCCGGAGCTGGAGCTTTAAGCAAAACACTAAATATTGTGAGATTTACATTAAAATCACAAGAGTTGGCAATAGCATGTTTTGTATGCACTTTTATACATACACACAAAAATTGGACCTGACAGTTTATGAATTAGTAGTACAGACAGTCTTTCTGGTCTCAGTTACACCAGTATAAAACAAGTGTGAGACAGAACTTGGCCCTCTGCCTGTTTCAGATGTTACTCTTATCCTCACCCTTCTGATTGTCTTTTACCCCACATTTTTATTTTAATTCACTGAAGAAGTCGTCCCTGTAATAGAAACAAGCACAGGTTTCTTATAGAAACTTATTGTTTATGCCTGGTAGCTTGATGAGAGCTGGCTTATAGCTATGTGGAACTGTGCTAAGTAGTGATCAGATGTACTCAATGAATGCAGATCATGTTTTTATTTATGTAAAGGACTATTATTTATATTTATACTTGTACTGACGTACTCAAGTATGGAGCAAGTTTAAGTAAAGAAGAAGTATATGTTGGGGAAAGTGGCCAAGTACTGATAGGAGAATGTGTGTGTGTATTGTGGGAGCATTAATTCAACGCTCTTTCTGCAGATGTATTATGATACAGTCTTTAATTACAGGTTTACATACTATTTTGGTATGGCACATTCAGCAGCAGTACAACTTCCCCATTGTTCCTTCCTGGTGTACATCAGTCTTATTGTTCTGGAAGGACAACTATGAGGGGTGAAAATATAGTTCAGTTTCTATAGGTTTGGCCTCTCATTCTGACAGCCAATTGGATTGATGGTGTATGTAATGTGGTTACACCTGTTGCATTGCAGGGAGCTACAGAGCAGCTTGGGAGGGGGTAGCGCAGGTCAGGGATGACGGATTCTTCCTAAAAGAGGAGGGGCATGAGGCCACACCCCTCCGTGGCCCTGCCCCCTAGCCAAGCCGGAAGTTGGAGTTGGGATGGGGAGCCCAGGCTCCTACACCTGCTTGGGGTGGGGTTGCCCGACAGCAGCCCCTGGCCCATGCCCGCCCCCTCTCCCCTGCCCCCCAGACTCCCCACCCAGGGCAGCTGGAGGGTCTCCAGCTCCCCACAGCTGTCCATGAGGCTCTTATTCCAACACAGCTCTGGCTTCCAGCCTGGTGAGGGGGCCAAAGAACCACAGGCGGGCCATGATAAGAGCCACCTGGGCAGCTGTAGTGAGCTGCAGACCTTCCACCTGCTCTGGGTGAGAGACCCGGGTGCAGGGACACCGGCCAGGGACTGTTCTTAGGCCTCCCACTCCCCTGGGCAGGTGGAGGGTCTGTGGCTCCCCACAGCTGCCCGGACTCCCTTGGTTGCTCTTACCCAGGCCGGTCTCCAGCTTCTGGCCTGGCCTCAGGGGGAAGAGGATGGGCAGGGGGCGGGGAGAGGGAGGGCCATGGCCCCTTGGCTCCCTTGTTCCGGTGCCCCTGGCACCAGTACATGAGCTCCCCAGCTCATGGGGAAAAAATAATTACTGATCATGTAATTAAATACAATATCATAATGCATATACAGCAGGGGAAAAAATTAAAAGTGCACAGGCAAACTTAATTTTGGCTTTTCCTAACATTTGACTTTTCAATCTTAATGTTCTGTTTGTGTGTGTAATAAGTATTGACAGTGACAGGCAGCCTATCCACCAGTAATTGGAGATCAATGGGTGGGAGCAGCCACAGACTTCACCCGTGGGTATCAGGAGGGTTGTGACAGACACATGCCGTGATGTGGCTGTCTCTAGGGTCCAGGATAATTATGGGCTAGATAAGGACTTTAAAAAAACATGCCACTAGATACTAAGAGAGCAAGCTGACTTACATTACTCTTTATGGATTATTCGTCTAGACACTTCCTTCATGTAAGTTAAATGTTTTCTTGCTTATTTAATGTACAGCACAGGGAAAATTTTCAAGAAACTCAGTCATTCAGGCAATGTACCTGAAATCCCTTTAGAAAGAATGCATACGCTCTGTATGAAAACCGAATAATTTTCACAAACTTGCCATCCCATGACTTCGGAGAGATTCTCATTGCAATAGAAGATGCTGTAAAGCTATTGAGATTTTATCAACTGCTGTCAGGAGGAAAAAAAAAAAACCAACAGCCTAGTTGTGGCTATGAATGGAATGGGCCAATAACACAGATAATCATCAGGGAACATGTGATCCCTTAAGACCACTTCTGAGATATGATAAAACATGTCTATGTATGAAGGAGACCTATCTCAGGAACCTTAGAGACCAAAAAGTATTAGTTTTAGGAAGATTAAATTTAATAGCTTTCTGAGTCAATTTGTGCCACTTTTGCACACAATGAGACAGCAAGGTGCTACTGTCTGTTCTATTGAGATTTCCAGAAGGTTGATATTGGAAATGTACATGTGATCATTCCAACATTATGAATGATAGCAGTTGTCTATTTTTTTAAGACTTTAAAAACTGAGGCCATGTTCCTCTTCTAACTGAAAGCACTTCATATTTAAAAACTGAATAAGCTTTTTATGTTTAAGAATGAAAATAAGATTTCATTTGTTTTCCCCAAAAACCCCTCATATATAACTGATAAAAGTATTATAACAGCAGTAAAATCATAAATAAAAAGAAACCTAGTATAACAGAACTCTAAAGAAAGAGAACTCTCAGGACTATTCAGATATCGTCAGACACATAAAATTGCTGTAAAAATTAGATGGCTCATATAAATCGGGCTATACATTATAGGCCAAAGTACAATTTAGTAGCAAACTTACGCAACAATGAAAAGTATTTTTGTAGACCTTATTTAGCTTCAGTTTTGCAGAAGATATTTTGGCAAAACAGAAAAATGCCCTTAGTTTTTAGAGCTTAACGTGTTATTCAGAGCTGTACGTTTTATAAGGGAGGCAGTAAAGTCTTGTGGACAGGGCAATGACTGGAACGCAGGAGACCTGGGTTTCCCAGCTCTTCCACTGGTGTGTTGGGAGAACTTGGGCAAGTCACTTCTCCTGTCTATGCCTCAGTTTCCCCATCTCTAAAATGGGGATAATGTTCCTGACTTTGTAATGGGCTTTGGGATCTAAAGATGAAAAACACTAGATAAGAGGTAGGTATTATGCTATGTATCTACAGAGCTTCCATCCCCATAGTATCTATCATAGGTGTTATACTTTAGGGCTCCAGTTTGTAAATCTCACATATAGACATATACACAGAAACTTTTTTTGTGTCCATGGTATCTAAACAGGTACTACTACTATTACTGAAGAAGCCACAACAGGGTATACATTAGCAGACTTGCATAACTTGTGTGTGTTGCATAGGCACTCCATTTCCAGAAAAGTAGGCCAGTAATCTATTAATGCACCATCTGGAGTGGCTTATTGCAATTAGATTATGGCTTATTTTGGTTATTTTAAAGAACAGGTCTGGGTTTTTTATGAAATGAATCATAAGCAACATTTTTTCATAGTGGAAGGATGAGGTAAAATGGTAGGGGAAAGGTTAAACTCATTTTCTCCATGGTTTTTTGCTTGTCTTCTCCTGCTTCTCTTATATCCACATGTAACATAACGATTTAGAGGAGTTTCCTTTTGAAAGTTGCCTTCTCTGCTAGCCCCTCTCCCCATTCTCCCTTATTTTCCCCCCTGGTTCTCAAAAAGCAAAAGTGGGAACCTTAAACAAGCTCCTAAGGTAGGCCCCAGCCTAAACTTTAGCATAAAAGCTACACAAGCACTTTGGGAGAGCCGGAGCTCGTCAGGACAAAACGCAAATAAGGTTTAAAAAAGAACCTCTCCTAGTCCAGCTGCTGAGGCCCAAAAGCAGCTGGGAGGTAAATTTAAGATAGAGACTGAGCTGAAAGTTTGTTTATATCTCCCAAATCATTTTAAGAACTAGGGATTGGAGGAAAAGGGATAGGTAGAAGTCCTTAAGGGGAAGGGGAGTGGGGCTTGTGATGGTTCCCCCCTGGGGTGCCACCTGGAACTGGGGTATCACTGAACCTCCCTGATCCACCGGCCTGGGCTCCCTTTAAACTATACTGCTGTAACCAGCCTGCCAAGCCCTCTCCCAGGCTCCAGCCTGCACTTTTACCAGCACACGTACAGGTAGGGACACACCCAGCTGCAGTTTCATACAGATGCTGTGATCAGCTCTACATGGGAATGCTTCAGCTAAGGTACTTCCCAGCTCCTTAGGTACCCTCCCGCCTCTGGGGTATAAATCCATTATTACACCATCTTGCACTGCACAGAGAACTACACAGTGCAAGCCCATGAAGTTTGCCTCCTCCCTCAATGTGGAGAGGAATATACAACAGCTTTCTGCCCCAAGTTATGATTTCCATACACACTGGTTTTAGACAAAGCAAAAACAAGTTTATAAACTATAAAATATAGATTTTAAGTGATTATAAGGGCTAGTAAACAGATTAAAGCAGATTACCTAGCAAATAAACAAAACAGGCAAACTAAGCTTAATATATTAAAGAGATTGGATATGAATAGCAAATTCTCACCTTAAATGATGATACAAGCAGGCTGCAGGCTCTTAAGGGACAAGCTGCACTGGCTTAAAGTTTAGAAACCCAAGTTGTTCCATTCACAAGCTAAAAATCCTTTAAGCCTGGGTCCAGCACTTAACCCCATAGCTTTTGCACATCCCAAGATGGAGTCCCGCACCAGGTGGCCTGATCACATGTCTCTAATGCATCTGATGAAGTGAGCTGTAGCTCACGAAAGCTTATGCTCAAATAAATTTGTTAATCTCTAAGGTGCCACAAGTACTCCTTTTTGCGAATACAAACTAACACGGCTGCTACTCTGAAACCTGGGCATAGCTATAAGATCATAGAATCATCGAATCATAGAATATCAGGGTTGTAAGGGACCTCAGGATGTCATCTAGTCCAACCCCCTGCTCAAAGCAGGACCAATCCCCAACTAAATCATCCCAGCCAGGGCTTTGTCAAGCCTGACCTTAAAAACTTCTAAGGAAGGAGATTCCACCACCTCCCTAGGTAACGCATTCCAGTGTTTCACTACCCTCCTAGTGAAAAAGATTTTCCTAATATCCAACCTAAACCTCCCCCACTGCAACTTGAGACCATTACTCCTTGTTCTGTCATCTGCTACCACTGAGAACAGTCTAGATCCATCCTCTTCGGAACCCCCTTTCAGGTAGTTGAAAGCAGCTTCAAATCCCCCCTCATTCTTCTCTTCTGCAGACTAAACAATCCCAGTTCCCTCAGCCTCTCCTCATAAGTCATGTGTTCCAGTCCCCTAATCATTTTTGTTGCCCTCTGTTGGATGTTTTCCAATTTTTCCACATCCTTCTTGTAGTGTGGGGCCCAAAACTGGACACAGTACTCCAGATGAGGCCTCACCAATGTCGAATAGAGGGGAATGATCACGTCCCTCGATCTGCTGGCAATGCCCCTACTTATACAGCCCAAAATGCCATTGGCCTTCTTGGCAACAACAGCACACTGTTGACTCATATCCAGCTTCTCGTCCACTGTAACCCCTAGGTCCTTTTCTGCCGAACTGCTGTCGAGCCATTCGGTCCCTAGTCTGTAGCGGTGCATGGGGTTCTTCCATCCTAAGTGCAGGACTCTGCACTTTTCCTTGTTGAACCTCATCAGATTTCTTTTGGCCCAATCCTCTAATTTGTCTAGATCCCTCTTTATCCTATCCCTACCCTCCAGCATACCTACCTCTCCTCCCAGTTTAGTGTCATCTGTAAACTTGCTGACAGTGCAATCCACACCATCCTCCAGATCATTTATGAAGATATTGAACAAAACCGGCCCGAGGACTGACCCTTGTGCCACTCCACTTGATACCGGCTGCCAACTAGACATGGAGCCATTGATCACTACCTGTTGAGCCCGACAATCTAGCCAACTTTCTATCCACCTTATAGTCCATTTATCCAGCCCATACTTCTTTAACTTGCTGGCAAGAATACTATGGGAGATCGTGTCAAAAGCTTTGCTAAAGTCAAGGAACAACATGTCCACTGCTTTCCCCTCATCCACAGAGCCAGTTATCTCATCATAGAAGGCAATTAGATTAGTCAGGCATGACTTGCCCTTGGTGAATCCATGCTGACTGTTCCTGATCGCTGTCCAGCATCCCCGTCTAAAGCAGATGTATGTTTTGTGGAACACAATCAAGGAGTACATACACATGTATGGGAGTAATGCTCTTTTATAGCCAGTGAGCAAGGTTTCTGCCTCAGTGGTGCACTAAATTAGCTTTCATCAGTGCTGGAAGAGGAGACAGTACTTCAGTCACCTTAAAGGGACATATCATTACATTGTTGGCTTTGGAAAAAAAATACATTTCTGGGGGTTGCTCCAGGTTAAGGTATTTTAAGAAAACAGTCATCCTTAAACTCTAATACCACACATAGGGTATGATCTACCTAAGAGTGAAATTTTCCAAGTCTATATTTTTGTTGCTGTTTATTCTGTAAAACTGGAGCTACCTTCTCCTATCGGTACATACTGATATCGGGAGATACTCAGTTCTTTTCCTTGAAATTTGCCATTGCTTCCAATGGGACACATGACCTAAGTTCTACAAAAGTTTAAATGAATGAAGCTCCCATCTTAATCAAGTAGATGGTACACTGAATATTTTTCAGACCAACTAATATTCGTTTTGACATAAGGCATATTACTCTGCTAAGCATCTTGCTGGTTATAAAAATGTATAACAATTAGAAAGGCATAATATAACAGGTATGCCATTGCCTCTCAAATGGAAAATATTTGTATCTTTCAGAGTCACATAATTAGGATAAAAACATAATCCTTACAAATGTTTAATGGCACAGTTGGAATTCAGTCGTTTTAGTACACAAAATTCTTTTAACACATTTCTTTATTTAACTGTAGTTTATAGTAAACATTGCTTTCACAGAAGTAGAACAGGGTAGCAACAAGCATTATTTATAAATTAATCCTCATGCATTTTCTGTTGTTAATAAGTGCGCATGATTATAATACATGAAAAATCCAAAAATGAGTGTAACGCTATTAAGTAAGCTCCAGTTGGTTTATCTTAAGAGTCTTCACATTTTCAGTGTTTTAAACTAGATATTATGGTCTAATGACAGAAATGGAAGAAGAAAGGTTAACCTACCACTCAGACCAACATTCACTTAGCATTTGATCCAAATTCCAGTGAAGTCAAGAAGGAACAAGATTCCCATTGACTTCAATGAGCTCTGGAGCACGACCTTCTAAAGAAAGGTTTTAAAATATGTTGTGGTTAGGAAAGTGATGCTATACACATGACATTGCTGGGTTCTGTATTTATTCTCTCTACATAACTTCAGAACAATTTGATCAGTTTACAATTTAAAAAATATATTTTCTAACTTTCCTAAATTCAACCTGGGAACTAAAAGCTAGTATGTTTCATACATCATTGCCAGTAATGAAATCTGGCAGTTTTGTTGTGGATGTGCAAGACAATGGTATCTGGCTGGCATTCCCTTCACTGCATTGCCTCAGCAGGGCTAACAGTAAAAACATGTTTTTGTCAGTGAAGTAAGCAAACGTGACATACAGGAAGACATACCAGGATGATATATGACAAGTAAGATTGTGCCATTTTTACATGAACACTTTACTGAGTACGGTGGGTAGATAAAATATCAGAAATACAATGGCTCAGAACTCAGCTGGTTTAAATCAGCATAACAAGTCACAACCAGATTAGGAAGTTTCAAAATTATTTTGAAGACCACTGACCTTTAGCCAATGAGCTCAGTTATTATAAAATGCAAGAAAAAATACAATGACCTTAAGCCAAAACTGTACTCTACCACAACCAGACAGAGGTCAGTCTTTTATTTATTTACACAGTAGAGCCAGCTGGATTCTACTGTGCTTCACATGTTGGCAACTAAGTTGCCAGTTCTTTATTACTGGTGATAGCATTAATCTAGCTTGATTTACACATATGGGGGAATTTGCAAAATTGGGAGTTAGAAAAATCCTGAGGTTTTGAGTAGCTTTACAGAATCCTCACACATGCAAGCTCCCTCCGTGGGTGTTTTTGCCTGAGTACTGTCATGGTTAGAAGTCTAACGGCATATTGGGCTGCATTAGTAGGAGCATTGCCAGCAGATGGAGGGAAGTGATTATTCCCCTCTATTCAGCACTGGTGAGGCCACATCTGGAATACTGAGTCTAGTTTTGTGCCCCCTCCCCCCCACTCCCACAGAAAAGATGTGGACAAGTTGGAGAGAGTCCAGTGGAGGGCAACAAAAATAGGCACATGACTTATGAGCAGAGGCTGAGGGAACTGGGCTTATTTAGTCTGCAGAAGAGAAGAGTGAGAAAGTTGAAGGCTGCTATCAAATCCTACCTGAAGGGAGGTTCCAAAGAGGATGGAGCTAGGCTGTTCTTAGTAGTGGCAGATGACAGAATAAGGAGCAATGGTCTCAAGTTGCGGGGGTGGGTGGGTGGGGGTTATGTTGGATATTAGGAAAAACTATTTCACTAGGAGAGTGGTGAAACACTGGAATGGGTTCCCTAGGGAGGTGGTGGAATCTCCATCCTTAGAGATTTTTAAGGCCCGGCTTGATAAAGCCCTGGCTGGGATGATTTAGTTGGGGTTGGTCCTGCTTTGAGCAGGGGGTTGGACTAGATGACCTCCTGAGGTCTCTTCCAACCCTAGTCTTCTATGATTCTATGGTTCAGCTAACTTGTGCTCAGGCCTAGCAGGAACTCACACAGACACAAGTGATCTGTAAGGAACTTACTTTAATATTAATAACCTTGTCCCAGCAAGATCATCAGGCCATAGATCAAATAGCACAACTTCAACAAGAACTTTGGTGAAACAGCCCAATACACCAACCACACACCACAAGTAAAAATTGAATAACACTGAATAAGGGAAAAACTTTGAGGATTTGAATTCAAAGGCATGTTTTTTTACAGACGATGTGTCACGTCTTTCAGTTTCACCATATCATACTCATGACTTGAGCATTAAGATTTACTTGTGTGAATACTTGTGGATCATGAATTTTAAGCTTAAATACTCAAGTATTTTTAATAAAACTAATTTATAAGAGCCAGATTCTGATACCCATGCATTTAATATATCATATTCCATGAGCGGTCCCACTGGTTTCAGTAGGACTACTTGTGGACTAAGGTGCCATTTAATGTAAGTGAGGCGACCAGAATGTGGCCCGAGTTTATTTTCAGTTTATAGAGTCTGCAGTTTGTGTTGTATCTGGGTAGTTGCATAGGCTTATCCAGTTGGAGAACTGAAACAACATCACATGACTTATCTAGAGCATAGGTACTGATGCTGTGGGTGCTCTGGGGCTGGAGCAACTACGGGGAAAAATGGTAGGTGTTGAGTGCCCACCAGCAGCCCCACTATCAGCTCCCCTCTCCCCCCCCGACGCCTCCTGCCCACTGGCAGGTCCCGTGGATCAGCGCCTCCTCTCTCCCCACACTGCCTGCCCACTGCAATCAGCTGTTTCATGGTGTTCAGGAGGCTCTGGGGGATAAGGCGGAGGAGCGAGGACGCAGCATGCTTGGGGTGGGGGCAGGCCCTGGGGCAGAGCTGGGGGATGAGCACCCCCTGGCACTTTGGAAAGTCAACGCATGTGATCTAGAGAACAGAATGGAGAAAGGTAATTCCATTCAATATTTTGACATTTGGATTCATTCTTATTAGGAAGAAAACCCCAACATTTCATAATTCTCCTTGAAAGGGAATGGAGTCCTGGCTTTGGGGCAGTTTACAAGGTGGAAACCCTGGGATGCCTGAGTCCAAGCAGTTGTCTGTCCAGGTGCTAGGCAGGCAAGCTGTCAGGAAATCAGATTTTCAGTCTGGGTTTTGTCAGAACTTAAGGGGAAATCAGACTGTTTCCATGACACCTTTAGGCTATGTCTATACTACCGCAGGATTGACGCTGCTGTGATCGATGCACCGTCGGGGATTGATTTAGTGAGTCTAGTGAGGACCCACTAAATCAACAGCAGAGTGCTCTCTGGTCGACTCCGGTACTCTACCAGGAGTGAGAGGAGTAAGGTAAGTCGACAGGAGAGCATCTTCCATCGACCCAGCATGGTGTTGACACCGCAGTAAATCGACCTAAGATATGTCGACTCCAGCTACCTTAGGTCGACTTACTGCGGTAGTGTAGACATAGCCTCTGGTTCAAATTCTGACTAAAGAATTTTCATTGTCATTTTTCCAATCAGTTCTACTTTTATAGTTAGCTAACTGTTGATTTCAAACCTTCACAACCATCTGTTAGTAAGCAATTACCACTTTTAAAAATATCAACTGAAAAAAATGTGAATAAAATAAATTAGAGAATTTCAGTGTCTCTGTAGACAATTCATGAACAGGAAAAAAGGCAAAGTTTAGCAAAGAAGGGGGAGATGTTCAAAGGTACAAAGGTCATTGGAACTGAATGGGCATTAGATACTCTTCTCTTTGAACCATTGAATATATCCTCCTGAATGATTAGAGGTAAGTTATTTAATGAACTGTGACATGGGCATTAGGATTTCCTTGAACAAGCAATGTCTATATATCTCCCCATCTGTAACAACTCTGCCCCAGATACTTGTGTATAGAAGCTCTATGGGAATCTTTACGATGATCTCAAAAAGAAAAGGAGTACTTGTGGCACCTTAGAGACTAACAAATTTATTTGAGCATAAGCTTTCATGAGCTACAGCTCACTTCATCGGATGAAACTCACGAAAGCTTATGCTCAAATAAATTTGTTAGTCTCTAAGGTGCCACAAGTACTCCTTTTCTTTTTGTGAATACAGACTAACATGGCTGCTACTCTGAAACCTTACAATGATCTCAGTGGCTGCTGGATCATGCCCCATGCCAACTGCACCAAGTACCTGTGTTCTGACCTGTATCTAGTAAAGAGTTGTGGGACTTTTTTTTTAGAATTTTGATTACCAGGCCTGGGGAGTGCTAACTACACTATCAGGGAGAAATCTGAAAAGCCTGAACATTAGCTGCCAGAGGTTATTTTATTATACTGAATAAGAGGTACTATATTAAAAGGGTGAGAACATTTTTTATTAGCACATTACCTTTTTAGCATTTACTTTCCCCAATAAGCTACTTTACAAGTCTTCAACACTTACAATATTTCCCTTCATTTCATTATGAGAAATTATATCTCCCACTAAAAGAAGCTGGGAAGGAAAAAGATTACTGTAGCAAGAGATAAACAGTACAAGTAATGACTGTATGAATCAGTAACTTGGTGTTATAACTTCATGGTGACTATAAAGGTGAAGAATGAAAAAACTTTGGCATTTACCCTCCTCAGTAAAAGACAGTAGGTTATAAGGATGTATGAGATACAGTATTTCAGGAAAGAATTAGTCATACAAGCATTCCTTCTCTGCTTTCATATCTAATTATGGTGGATGTTTATTCAAAGAAGAACAGTAAGAGTTTGTAATCTCCTTGCTACCAAAGAAACAGGGAAAGGCTGTATGACTTTTCCTTTTTAAAAGGTCAAAATGGATCGACACATATCAGGAATAGTTTGACAAGTAATCACAGAGGCTGCCTCCTCCCCAGAAAGCACACTCTTATCATTAAAAGAGTTCAGCAGGGGCCTGATCCAAAGCTCATTGATGTCAATGAGAATCTTTCCATTGACTTCAGTGAGCTTTGGATCAGGCCCTTAAAACACTGAAAGTGAGGTACAGAGATCAGCAGTATTTTGAGACCCTCACCACAAGGATTTTAGCATTACAGGGCTCACAATCCTGTCTCCCTGTGTTATAGTCTTGAAATGTCAGCACATTGTGGGGGTTTGTGCCTTCCACTGAACTATCCAGCATTGGCCACTAATGCAAATAGGACAATGGACTGAATGGAACATTGGTCTGTGGTGACATGACAAATTCCTGAGCCCCTAGTTTCAAGATATAAAATGCAGCTTCAGCTTTAACAGCCATTACTGGAGAAACACTGGTGTCTTGTATGCGACACAGTGTCCAAAGCAAGATTTTATTATATGTGCAAGAACGAATCAGACAATTACTGTATAATACTTCAGGACTGTATTTTACTGGAGACAAGTCAAAAGTTTCATTATACATTGTATTTCTTACAAGAAGATGACACTGTATTTCCTGATTGCTGCAGTCCCAGGTTGGCTGTTTCAGGAAATTTGTGACAGAGCTGCCTGTGTGAGATACCCCCGTTCTCTTTATTTCTGAATTTGTACCTCTAAGCTCTCATCTGTCATCCTGCTTGTCCCAACTCTGTCCTCAGTCATGTTGAAAATTCTGTATATGCCATCATCTTTGAAATGTCATGACATTCATGGATCAATAAAATTCTTTAGGAAGAGCATGGGAAATGTCTGAAATAAGCTTTCTAAATTGAAAATATGATTGTTTTAAGAAGATGAATAAAATGAATATAACAGAAGAGAAGAAAATATGGGTGGATTCCATTTGGTAATTTTCTTCTATGTTATATGATTGTCATACATATTATACATAAATAGGAAATTAATAAATTTGGGATTAGATGGCACACAGCACTGGAAACACTCACATAGTCTCACCATTTTAGTACTTTGTACCAGGTAATGTTTACAAGGATCTGTGAATTCTTATTTAAAGGAGTCAGTTCATAAGTGGCTTGGTTAATACCATAAATGGAAAATGTAATTCATATATGTACAGTAAACACAGAACCCTGGACCTTGGAGCAAAGATTGAAGAGAGGAAATATCTCCTGGTAGAAGAAAACCTGATGCAGTAAAAGGACAAGGAAAGGGAGTTGGAATGACTGTAGAAAAATAAACAAAGCCTGCAGTTTAATAGCCAATATTAACATAGAACATAAACAGAATGCCAGGGTTCCTAAAAGCCTACAAGATTATTGTCACAGTTTCAGGGTAACTGCACCTCTATGAGGGCACCCACTTAAGATGTCTGACTCCGAGCTGTCACTTCTCTTGGGTGGAGACCCATGTGTTTCTCCCTCCTGACCAGGGTTTTAAGGCTACACAACTCTGTATCTTACACAATGATATACCCAGCAAGCCAGTTGGCCTAAAGGCTAGCACCTGTGCTTTGCTGTGTATTGCCAACAGTTATAAGTTACCTCACACTAAGTAAGCACCTTTATTCTTAAGGCAAAAGCACTAGGGAAAAACATATGAACATTATAAAAATTCCTATATGCATGCTAGGTCACCAGATAACACCTATCAGCCTTATGGGGCCCTGATAAGCCAAAGTTTTACCAACCCTTCCTCATGGGTTGGGGCCCTTGGACAGAAGGTCCTGTCTGTGTGCTGGATAAGAAAGGTGGTCCTGAAAGCCTGTTTTTAAGCTAAAAGCCCTTTCTTTGTTTTCCTAGCCTCTGGAAACCCAGTTTGAACCAGTATATGCAAACCTCCAGGATGTTGAGAGTGCAAATGATTCACCTTCGTTACCCTGCACTGTTGTTAGTTCCTGAAGGAGCTGTGGTAACCCTCCCCTCTGGAGTAGAACACAATCCTGCGTATGCTCCCTGGCCTACAGTAATACATAACCTTAATACAATATGTTCTCCCAGATGTACTGCATGTGGGTGCAATATCTGTCACAATTACAATACAAATAAAAAGTCTTACCAGAATATAACACAACACAGTGGCTTGAGATCTCAGAGAGTGAGTGTTTCTATTTATTTTTTAATGCAAAGAATAGAAATAATATATTTTCTCCTAGAGGGTTGCTTTGTACAGCAACCAAAGCTAGACCAGATGTGCAAGCAGAAACCTAGGATTATTTCCATTAGAAAATAATCCATTTTAGGTATCGATAATATGGAAGTTTGTATAATTCTTAAAGGGATTCAAAGGATCCTAGTAAACTCAAATTTTCAAAGGACAGAGGAATAAGATGATCTAAAATCTGGGATTAATATGGGGGAAAACATATCAAAGTGTGTTAAACAGGTAACCTAAAATACAATAATAAATTGCTAACAGCTTCAGTGAGTTCAGGAAACAACAGGATGAATGTAAAATAAGAGATTGTAAAAACAATGGGAAACTTTTGCTACTGTATATATATTATGGCTTTTATTTCATGTTTGAAAGTAGTTTCTTTAAACTTGAAAGATTATATATTCATATTGCTGCAATACGCTGGCATGATCTAAGATCTACTGTGAGCTAGTAACTAACCTATAAATACCATGAAATTCTAGCTGTAAAATGAGCTACAGTAAAAGGGAGAAAAAACAGAAAGAAAAAAAAAAAGGTGCAGATCCCCTGCTGCACCAAGTTTCTGCTCAGCACACAGAACCTGACGGCTGGATCTGCACTGACTGGGGCCCAAGCAGTTTAGAGCAGCATTGATTGTGGTAACAATCCCCAAGGGACTTTATACCAGTCTGAGGTAACCAAAGTACAGAGTCTCTTTATTCCTCTCTGCTCTCTACATGCACCCATTTGGCAGGACCCCTGGAGGGAGGATAGTGTAGGAGCAAGCTATGACGGCTTCGTGCCCACTGGGGACTGTCCTGTATCAGTGGAATCCTAACTGTGGAGTCATGGCTGGTTTCCACTCTCTTTGCACAGATGAAGTGGACAAGACTAGAGAATCTGGCCCATAGAATTTACATTAGCATGTGTACAGCCCCTGATGAGCAAGCTCAGGCTGTGTATTTTTCACTTTCATCAGACTGTATGACTGAGGGGTTTCGAATATGCTGATATGAATCGCTAGGTATATGGTTCTGCACTGAAGAGTGTTATTTAAATTGCATGGTTAGGAACATAGAAATTGGTCTACTGGAACAGGCTAGTGGCCCATCAAGTCTAGATTCCTGTCTCCAATGGTAGCTAACACCAGCTGTTTCAGAGAAAATTGCAGGAAAACCAGTCATGGAAAATGGTCTGCGCATAGAAGAAGTTTCTTTCTGACTCATCAACTTGTAAGAGTCTTATGCCCTGAAGCATGGAGGTTATATATTATTATGAAACAGAAATATCTCTTATCTGATGTTACTGCAGATGTTTTCAAAATAAATATTCCCCTACACCAATGCCCTTGTTCCATGAGAAAGGGTAAATAGGAGTATCTGATTTATTTTCTGTATACTTCCCTCTAAACTAAACAACCTCAGTCTTTTTAAGCTCTCCATACACGGAAGCCTCTTCATGCTTCTTACAATTTCTGTCACCCATCTCTGAACCTTTCCATTTCTAAGAAATCTTTTCTATGAATAGAGGGACCAGAAATAATCACAGTAATTAAGGTGAAGATGTGGTGTTAGTTTATATAATGACATTATATATTTGCAGTATTAATTGTTACCCCATTTTCTAATCTCCAGATACACAGTTTGCTTTCTGACTGCTGCTTCACCTTACACAGAAACTTTTTCTAAGCTGCCCACAATGCCACCCAGGTCTTTTTCCTGAGTGGTACAATTAATTTAGAATCAAACAATATATAGTAGTTATTCAAATTATCTTCCTATGTCCATTACCTTCCATTTATGAACAGTGAATTTCATTTGCCATCAAGTCTGTCATCCATCTATCTTGATTAGGTCTGTTTCAAATTCCTTACACTCTTCTTGGTCTTGACATAAAATTATTTATCTTAATCTACAAATTTTGACCAAGACCAATATAATTAATGAACATATTAAAACACCACTGATCTTGGTGCAGAATGATGAGAGTGTTCGGCTGTTTACCTTTGCAGTGTTTAAATTTGGCCCTTTCATATTCATTGTTTGTGTCTTTTAGGCAATTCCTATTTTATAATATTTCTGTAAACCAAACCTACTAACTAGATAGCTAAACTAAATAGATACTAACTAAATAGCTTCTGTGAGGGACTCCTCAAGAGCTTTTTGAATGTTCATAAGAACATAAGAACGGCCATACTGGGTCAGACCAAAGGTCCATCTAGCCCAGTATCCTGTCTTCCAAAAGGGCCACTGCCAGTTGCCCCATAGGGAATGAACAGAACAGGTAATCAAGTGATTTAATTCTTGTTGCCCATTCCCAGCTTCTGGCAAACAGAGGCTAGGGACATCATTGCTCCTCACCCTGACTAATAGCCATTGGTGGAACTATCTGCCATGAATTGATCTAGTTTTTTTTTTAACTCTAACTACTCTAAATAATTTCACTTACTAAGCGATTTTCATCTACTTCCTCTGTTCAAGGGTTTTTTCTTCCAGGCCTCTCATGGATCATCTGCAATCTGACTCCTGACTTCTTTACTGAGACCCATTCTTAATAAGGTCACTAATGTTCTGCTCCTGACCAAGTCCAAGTATCTCTTCTGCATCCTTATCCTCCTTAGTCTGTCCTCTGCCTTCAATATACAAAGGTACTCCATCCTCAGGATTTTGTGTTTCTATACATGACTGCTTCTCCTTCTACAGTCATTACCATTAAATGGTCAACAATTACCAAGAGTTACCACACCATAGTAGGTGAAATATTACTTTTCTAGTTTACCCAAGGATAGAGAAACACTAAGGGATCTCAAAACATTGGTAAATGCTGGCTTTGTAATTGTGACCACTGTATCTCCCCAGACACTACTTCAATGATTTTCTTTTCCTTGGTGGTGCCTCCTCTTCTCCTCTCTCACTTTCCAATGGTATCCCTCTGTGCTCAGTCCCTAGTCCTTTTCCTCTCAATCTCCACTTCCTGGATGAGCTCATCCTGTCTCATGGTTAAATTACAACAATACAGTGACGACTCTTTACCACTAACCTCTCTGCTTCTGTCCATCATTTGAAGCTATCTGATATCTGTGCCTGGATATTTGTCTGCCTACACAAATTGGACTTACCAAAGTTAACAGTAAAAATTCCTTTTCTTTTTCCTCTTCCCCTTATTTTTCACTCTCTTCTCTATCACAATGAATAACTCCATCATAAATCTCAGTTACTCAGGCATGCAACCTTGATGATCCTGTTTGAATCCCCTCATCCTGTTCTCATCTAGGATGTTAATAAATCCTGCCCATTCTTCCTCGATCACATCTCCAAAGTCCATCCCTTTCTTTCCTACTCTGCCTCTAAAAGCCTGCTTCACTCCGCAGCCATCTTGAGTATTGCAACCTATTCCTCTCTGGCCTCTTCAACTCTCATACTGCATGCCTCAACTCTATCCAATGTGTTGCAATTCTAATTGTCTTTCTTATTCACAGCTTCTGCAGTCCCATCCCTATCCTTGAGTCCCTGTAGTGGCTTCTGATCTCTTTCTTCATCAAATTCAACTCCTTATTTCACCTTCAAGGTTCTGTTCCTGCCTACATCCCATCTCTAGTTTCTCATACTTCCCTGCTTGTGCCATGTCCTTTGCTAAAACAGCTTGCTTTTTTCCTTCTCATTCAAGCTACTCTCCACCTTCTTTCATGCTGGCCCCTACATTTATAATATCTTCCTTGGTCCAGTATACCATGCATCTTCATTTTCCTTTTTCAAACTCTTCAAAAAGACTCAATTCTTCTGGTTAGTCTCAAAGTGCTGACTTCCACTGCACTGCTTCTGCCCTTTCGATAGCTTTTACTCTCTCAATCAGTCCATATAATAATGTATTAAGTTAGGACAAAAACATATTGTGAGCGTACGGTAACCGATGTCATGATCTTCTATGGTAATTCTCATCCCTCTCAAAATCTCCTTCCTCACCCATTGGCATCGTTGTTGTCTTATGTCTAACCTAGAATCAAGGGATGTTGTATTAATTTAGATGTAATATATGGGTGTTCACATAACCCAGTCACCGTGCAACACTGACAGTGCTAAACAAGGTCTGAGGTTTGGCATACTGAGACCTCAGCCTGCATAGTTCCATGGCAAACACAATTAAAAATCTTTCAAAGTTTTTATTAAAGATAAAGAAAAGAAGGAAAAACAGTTAAAGCATTTGAAATGTAAAGTATTAAATAAGGCTTTCAGTTTAAGTGCATCTTTGTTCTCTTTTTCTGGAGAGAATTTTTAAAAGGAAAAACCCCTGGTTTGACAATCTGAGATGGCATCCAAAGATGGTAATAACTGTGCTTGTGGGGAAGAAGAAGTTAGTTGAGTTGGGCTGGAGATGTCATTGTTGCTGTTGTTGGTATAGTCCAATCCCGTTTCATCCCAGGTGGTGTTTGGGAGTCAGCTTGATCCAGTAGAAGTGTCAATGTCCTCTGGGTCCCTGTCTCTGGCCCAGTTTGGTCAGAACATCTCTCAGGATCAGGATGACGAAAGACTGGGATCCCAGGAGATGGTGGGGTGGCAGCCGTGATGGTGAAGTTTGATCCATTAGCCAGTTTTAACCCCAAATCTCTTTCTTTAAGGATCCACAAAATAGACAGAATAGACCATTCCCTCATTATTTGGTCCACCAATTAAGCCTAGTTTCTGACACCAATTTCAGGTTATTGATTTCTTGTTCCACACTTTTTTTTGTTTACCAAGCATGTTCTTAACACAGTCTTTAAATTATATCAATTGGCTTTTTTGTTTGGACTAACTCAGTCTTTCATATCTTTTCCCATTCACCAGGGGCAAGTCATGCCTGACTGATCTAATTACCTTCTATGACAAGATAACTGGCTCTGTGGATGAGGGAAAAGCAGTGGACATGTTATTCCTTGACTTTAGCAAAGCTTTTGATATAGTCTTCCACAGAAGTATGGGCTGGATGAATGGACTATAAGGTGTATAGAAAGCTGGCTAGATTGTTGGGCTCAACAGGTAGTGATCAATGGCTCCATGTCTAGTTGGCAGCCGGTATCAAGCAGAGTGCTCCAAGGGTTTGTCCTGAGGCCAGTTTTGTTCAATATCTTCATTAATGATCTGGAGGATGGCGTGGACTGCACTGTCAGCAAGTTTACAGATGACACTAAACTGGGAGGAGTGGTAGATACGCTGGAGGTAGGATAGGATACAGAGGTACCTTGACAAATTAAAGGATTGGGCCAAAAGAAATCTGATGAGGTTCAACAAGGACAAATGTAGAGTTGTGCACTTAGGATGGAACACTCCCATGCACTGCTACAGACTAGGGACCAAATGGCTACGCAGCTGTTCGGCAGAAAAGGACCTAGGAGTTACAGTGGATGAGAAGCTGGATATGAGTCAACAGTATGCCCTTGTTGCCAAGAAGGCTAACAGCATTTTGGGCTGTATAAGTAGGAGCACTGCCAGCAGATCGAGGGACGTGATCATTCCCCTCTATTCGACATTGGTGAGGCCTCATCTGGAGTACTGTGTCCAGTTTTGGGACCCACACTACAAGAAGGATGTGGAAAAAATGGAAAGCGTCCAGCAGAGGGCAACAAAAATGATTAGGCACTGGAACACACGACTTATGAGGAGAGGCGGAGGGAACTGGGATTGTTTAGTCTGCGGAAGAAAAGAATGAGGGGGGATTTGATAGCTGCTTTCAACTACCTGAAAGGGGGTTTCAAAGAGGATGGCTCTAGACTGTTCTCAGTGGTAGCAGATGACAGAACGAGGAGTAATGGTCTCAAGTTGCAGTGGGGGAGGTTTAGGTTGGATATTAGGAAAATCTTTTTCACTAGGAGGGTGGTGAAACACTGGAATGCGTTACCTAGGGAGGTGGTGGAATCTCCTTCCTTAGAAGTTTTTAAGGTCAGGCTTGACAAAGCCCTGGCTGGGATGATTTAGTTGGGGATTGGTCCTGCTCTGAGCAGGGGGTTGGACTAGATGACCTCCTGAGGTCCCTTCCAACCCTGATATTCTATGAATCTATGAACAAAAGGCCAGTAGGAGAACACTGCAATCTCCCTGGACATTCAATAACTGATTTAAAAGTAGCCATTCTTCCACAAAAAAACTTCAAAAACAGACATCAAAGAGAAACTGCTGAGCTACAATTAATTTGCAAATTCAACACCATCAATTTGAGCTTGAACAAGGACTAGGCGTGGCTGGCTCACTACAAAAGCAATTTTCCCTCTCTTGGTATTGACACCTCCTCATCAGCTATTTGGAGTGGACCACATCCACCCTGACTAAATTGGCCTTCAGCATTGGTTCTCCACTTGTAAAGTAACTCCCTTCTCTTCATGTGCCAATATATATTTATGCCTGTATCTGTAATTTTCACCCCATGCATCTGAAGAAGTGGGGTTTTTTACCCACAAAAGCTTATGCCCAAATAAATCTTGTTATTCTTTAAGGTGCCACCGGACTCCTTGTTGTTTTTCAAAGGGTGAGGTGTTTGTTTCTTTGACCTTTCCTTCTTTGACCTAAATGGTATGCAAATAAAAACAAACAAAACAGCAAAACAAAACACTTTACTGCACACATAATTCTCCCCCTGCAGAGAGAATGAACCACACATGACAGATGTTAATCACATCACTTAGTGCAGTAGTGGAAGGTACAGTAGTGGAAGGTGCTCAGATAATACAGTGATGAGGGCAGTTTAGGAATCTACACTAAACAGAACAGATCAGATTGCAGACATAGCTTCAGGAAAGAGAGCATCTCAAGGAAACACAGTCCTTCTGGACATTCCCAGAGTACAGGAGAATTATGTAAGCTGCAACATGCCAAGGGACAGCATTCCAGCATGACGGAATTGGCCCTGCCAATTTCCTTCTTCATTTATGGGGTCAGTTCATGCCCCTAAGAAGGCACAGAAGCAGCAGTCTTTGTGCTCTCCTGAGTGTAAAAACTTCCACTTGTACCTCCTTCTTCTGTGCATCTGAACAAAGGCCAGGGATAACTGACTCCTTAAAAAGAAAAGGAGTACTTGTGGCACCTTAGAGACTAACACATTTATTGAGCATGAGCTACAGCTCACTTCATCAGATGCAGTGAGCTGTAGCTCATGAAAGTTTATGCTCAAATAAATGTGTTAGTCTCTAAGGTGCCACAAGACCTCCTTTTCTTTTTGCGGATACAGACTAACACGGCTGCTACTCTGAAACCTGACTCCTTAAAGCAGACCTCAGTGAAAAATCAGTAGCACCAGGGCTTGGATGGGTTTTCCTTTTTAAAGCATTTAAACTCTAAAGTGATATTGTACACTTATCCTCACTCCTTTTGGCCCTGTCTTGCTCATCTGCCCTCAAAGCGCTGCAGCTGTCTTCTCACCAATGTTTCATTTCAGCAGTTCTTTTGGACGCACTGTTCTCCCAAAGGTTTGCGTTTCTCCTTTACTCAGAGGCTCAAAGTTTAATGTTTCCCCTCACCCCCATAATTCATGGCCAACCTAGAGGATGTATTCAGGCTTGCTACACAGAGGAAGGCTATCAAACAAGGGGCTGAAAATCTGAAGGGGTTGTTTGCGAGAGCTAGCCTGTGTAATGAACAGTTTACTGCAGCTCAGGGTTGTTTGCCAGAGCTAGCCTGTGTAATGAACAGTTTACTGCAGCTCTTGTAAACATACTAATTAAGGTTTAGTCACGCTAAACCTCAAAACCGCTACTGTAAAATGTCTGCATTTATTGATTGTATATGGAATGAAATAGGAGGCCCTATCTACAGTTTAGCCACTACTGTGATAACAGTTAACAATATATCAACCATCTCACACTGAAAAAGTACCTGTGGCATAAAAGCAGTAGGATCCTGTTCACATGTGTTTTGCTTTGTAGTGTGTCAAATCACTCTCATGATACTGCTCACCAAGAATTTTCTATGCAGTGCTGCAGGCTTCTGCTATATAGTTTTGATTCACCTGCAAATTGGCTTATCAATTTCAGTTAGAGAAATAGCAGCAGACATATTCTGTAGTCGTGTGCACTTTTCAAAAGTGTTTGCAGAAGCATTCTATTGCAATAAATATGATCATGTGTTCTGCATTTTGTTTTCATTTTTGGCCACAATGTACAGTATCAGCCACTCCTCTGCTAAGCCGTGGAAGAGCCAAAAAATAAGTGGGCACGAATACAAATATATATGTGTGGCATTGCTTTGATCATAACAATGTAGTATGTCTCTGGCACATATTTGATTTGGTAGTGTGGAAAATATTACTGCTGGTGAGATTCAACACAAAGAACAGTATTTCTGCTTGTTGGGAAATTTCGGTTGTGTCTCTACTAGACCTTGTAATGGATGAAGAAAATCACGGTGACCAATACACAGAGAAACTTATTGCCGGTTCTGTGATTGATCTCACACAGTCAGACAGTTCCAAAACTTATTTGCGGTAATGGATATGATAAGAATATGAAAATGCTTTGTGCCCAGTTCATTTCAGGATAGGATAAGGATTGGAAAACGACCTAGAGATAGTTGAGGATTTCAGTAAATATTGTTTTTAAACGTGAATTTAGGGTTGGTAATGATAGGTTCTGGGCTGAGAGCCCTAGAGGCTGAAGTTCTCTACTTATCTACAGAACAAAAAGATTTAGTGCATGCAGCAGGAGTACAAATTTCCCCACACCACTAATATGTTTTGACCCCATCCTGGAGGGAGCACCCTGGGATAAAAGCATAGTACTATCCATCCATATCCATTTAAGCCTTCAGGTCTCTTGTTAATAGGGGAGCTAGTTAATGTCAACTGTGGTAGTACTTTTTATAGTGTAGCCTGGGTTGAGACCAGAATCTCATTTCACATAGGCCATGAAATGGCACTGAAACGGTAATGACTTCAATTCATGATTGTCTTACACAGGATTTGAACCTCTGCCCTCAAGGTTCAAAACTCTACTCCCATCTATCCAGGTTGTCAAGCAATTTTTAAAACCACATATGCAGTAGTTTCCTTGGAGCCCTGGAGATTTAGATATTGTGCAGTATAGTGCTAATCCTAAACATTATAACAACTGAGAATTTAGGTGCCATTCAGTGATAGATTTTCAGGTGTTGGTAAGCTGGGATCTGTTTTATTTTATATTTATACTCTAAATAGCCCAGGTCATTACCATGGACTAAAAAAAAAAAGCTACCAAAATATCATTTTAAATATAAGCAATACAAGGTGGGAGAGTTAATAACTTCTGTTGGGCTAACTTCTGTTGGTGAAAGAGTCAAGCATTTGAGCTTACACTGAGCCCGTCATGTAAGCTCAAAGTGTCTCTCTTTCACCAGTGAAGTTGGTCCAATACAAGATATTACCTCACCCATCTTGCCTCACTAATATCCTGGGACCAACAAGACTACAACATTTTAAATACAAAAGTGTTTCGAGGGGGATGAGGAAAAAAACAACTCAAACATTAAGATTTTTGCTCTTTGATAACTTACAAGTGGTCAGTTCATTGAAAATTATTTGTTTTCTTTAAAGTCTGAGACTTGGATTAGGCAAACTCAAGATTCCCATCCCCAGCTGCAAGCTCACCCTCTTGACTGGACCACTTATAGAAAGAAATTAAATAATTACTGTACTCCTGCTTTTCATGTGAAAGCCCCTTTGCTTTGCAGTGGTAACCTATGGAGAGCTTCATTAAAATCAATGGAGATATGAATATGGGGGCGGGAGGAAATTAGGGCAGCATTTAAAAACTTAAATGATCTATTTTAGTATCTGAGGGATCTATTATATTAGAACTAGATCTAGACCAATTCCCTGTGGACATTTCATCCACTTCACAAAAACCCCATATAATTTGCTACCATTGGCAAGCTTTGCTCAATAAAGGCCCAAGTCTGGGGTATTGCAGGTTAGATGTATTTTATGCTTGAAGAGCTGTGTTGGAAAGTTGATACAGTGAACTTACCCTCACTGAGGGCCACATACCCTCCTTGGATGTGCATGGGCCAAAATCCTTTTGAGGTCACTGGGAGCTAGTCATTCACATCTGAAGAGAAATATGTTCCACATGCCGAGACTCTCACTAATTATTCACTCCCATGAACACTATTCATCAATAAGTTTGAAAGAAAGCTCTTCCCACGGAGACCCTCCCACTCTAGGAAGTGACTCATACAAGTATCTGAAGATGAAATTCGGCCATAAATCTTTAGACTTCTCTGTATCCCTTCTATCTATCTGCAGTTTCATTATTGTTGCTCTTTATGTGGTATTTGACTTAATCTATAGAAACAAAGCAATGCAGCATAAAAATGGGGAGATAAAGAGAGATGTACTTGCAAAAGAACTTCTAAGCAGAGAGAAATGCAAGAAATTAAGTTTTCCTGTGCAAGTGAGCTTTAAACAAAGGCCAGGTACTTCAGGACTAAAAATAAACTGCTCTGTTGGGTTTTTTTAATCACAAATAAAGCTGTTTAAAAACATATAACAGTTTCAAGATTACTGTTTAATTATTTAGACACACAAAAATTGAACATCAGAATTTGATCGTGAAACAACTGAAGAACAACCATTATCCCTGACCAGAAATACTTATATTAGTGGTAACATATTTAAGTGGCATACATAATTATCTAGGGCTCAAAATTCAATTGTAATTCATGCAGGGTGTAATTTGCAGAAAAGCTATGTACCATTTAAGTCCTGATAAGATCTGTTTTGAAGGCATCAGTGGGATCTAACTGATGACTAGGTATTGAGATGGCCCTATGGATAGGGCTATATGACCATCACTGCATACAACTTACTGACACCCTGATTCTGCAGACACTTAAACACATGCTTAACTTTATGTAGGTGAGCAGTCCCATTGAAGCAATGTGACTAACTGATAAACTTGAAATGATGTTGTTAAGTGCTTTGCTGGATCAGGGCCAGAGTGCTTAGTACCTCACAGGATCAAGCCCTATAAAAACAGCAGAATCAGCCCTTTAATTTAATATCAGTCCATTTGTTCTTTCTTCACAGGCCAAACCTTGTAAACCCAACTAATTCTAGTTGGAAAGAATTATGAGAAATTTCACATTAATAGGTAGAACAACTTTAAAGATATTTTTAATTCATCTTTTTCTGGAATTCGCTTTCTTTTCTGACATAATACAGCATGAGGATTATAAGTATCTGCAGAAGAGTAATTAGAAATGAAACACTGCCAACGTTATTAAAGCAGACTGATCAACTAAAATAGATGTATATTCCAGTCCCAGATGACTATGCCATTTTATTTGTGTGGATATAACAATAGCAATTAGAATTAAAATAGAGCAAAGGTTAACTATTTCAGTTCAGAGACAAGGACAGATTCAAGTGAAGCAAGTACCATCTACACAGACAAGGCAGCATGATTGTGTGACAGGTTATATGCAGAAAATAGAATATATTATGCAGCAATCATCATTAAAATGTTGGACCAGATCCTGTTCTGCACCAGGGATGCTTTGTGTAACTCTGGCTGGGCAAAGCTTAAAAGCTTTCTTAACCAGCTACCTGTGGATTTTCTCAGCCAAGGAAAAGGACACATGGCCAGAACACTGCTGAGCTCTAGTTTTCTGGTTTCTGCAACAGTCCTTGGGCCACTGCTGTTGGTACCACCTAGAGCAACTCTGAGGAATAGGGAGGTGCAAAAGTGTCTTAGTACTATCTTTGTAAAACCCTGTATGCTCAGAGGATCTGGTCCATTGTCCTTTAGCCCTTTGCAAGTAATTAATTTTACTAGGGCAACCCCTCAGTGGATTTAAGTACTTAAAAGTAATACATGTTCACATTTTAATGGTGTCCCCTTTAGTTGCAAAGTGTTCTATTTTAGGACCAAATTCTGCCAGAGCACTGAACATAGGTGTCTTTCAGAATGCCAGTGCCCACAAGGGGTACTCAGGACAGAAGTCTCCCACCCCAGTTCTTGAATCCCTAGATATTGGTCCAAACTGTCCCTCCTTACCACAGGAGCCATGATGGGGCTCAGGAGTCAGGGGACAAGATGCCTATATTTTGCATTTATTTCCCCTGATCTAGCAGTGGCCATTCTGCCTGGCAGGAATAACTATTACTTCAGCTTTTGGTGGAACTGTTAATACAGTACAAAGCATGTGGGTGTTAAGCTTTCAGTACCAAAAAGGTATTTTTACTTAAGCAGGCTCTGTTGGTTGACATAGGAAGTTGCCTCAATAACCAGACTGCAACTGCCTAAATCTCTGATGAGCACTTTATGTACCCAAGTAGCCTTGCTAAACATGTAATATTGAATTTGGTTACTTAGTTTTTTTAATCTATTATTTTACTGGTTGTTAAACCTGTGTTTTAAAAAAAATTAAAATAATTAGGGAAGATCCTGGCCTCATAATTAGAAAATCAGAGGAAGGGGAAGGTGTGAGAGTGTCTCAAACAAAGACCAAATAAATGTTAAAACTCCAGCGTCACCCTTGCCTGTTGGCAATCTCACCAAGAGGCTAACGGAGTATGAAGCATCTCTTTGAAATGTTTTTTTAGGTTATATTTAAAGCATGCTAGTAGGACAGTATGGTTGTGGTCTGTATTTCTACCACACACACTGTACCTCCTGCGTGAATGAGCAGAGGATTTCACTTGATAGGGCTGTGAATCTGGCACCTTTAACCAAAACTATATTCACTTTACATAGATGCCCCCAGGCTGGTGACTTGCAGCACAAATCTAACATTCCCAGAGAACTACTTCCATGAATTAGTTCAAGAGAAATTGTGTCAGTAGTACAAAGGGGGCAGTGAGACAGGAAAATAAATACTAAACACTTAATGAACCTTTAGACCATACCCAAATTTGACTACAACTTACCTTTCTGAGATACCTTGGAATAGAGCTGATCAGCTTATCAACTGCAATAAATTACCCAGCACATTTAATGGTTTGTAAACTGATCCTGGTTTGTGCAAATACATTAGTTACTTATGTGCATTCATCAAACAATTTATACAAATAGTTTTTAACCTAGGGATTTCTTGTGGAATGTTCATTTAGACTATTCGCTATAGCTTAAATGTACACCTGCACAGGGGCATGAATTTCATTCTATTTTTGTTGTATTATTGGTCAGATGGTATTGTTTCTGATCCCTGACTATATGATTGAAACATTTTAAACAGGACACCAACTGGACAAATTTCAAGAACAATTCTGTACCAGTACCCTTGTCTGAAAGCAAATAAAAGCATTCATAAAAAGAGCAGCCATTCTCTATGTGTTGGTGAGAACAAAAGTCCATTTGCATGAATGTTTGCCAATAGCAAATAAAAAGGTCAAGGATCCTAACAGCCAGTGAGAGTTGGTGCCCACTCTCTCTCCCCCCACCAAACAAATTATTTCTGCAGTTTCCTCATCCCTCACTATAAGCCAAATAAGCCAAACTGATATAAAACATAGGTGCGCTTTCCCCTCCCTCTTGAGTTCCTCTGCTTTAACTCCAATCACTGTTCCTCTACTTCCTCAGGATCTCTTGGTAAGAATGGACGTAAGCAAACAATATGCATTTTAATATAGCCAAATGTAAATGTAAACCTAGGAACAAAGAATGTAGGCCATACTTACAGAATGTGGGACTCTATCTGGGGAAGCTGTGACACTGAAAAAGTTTGGGGGTTGTGGTGGATCATCAGCTGAACATGAGCTCCCAATGCACCGCTGTGGCCAAAAGGGCTAGTATGATTCTGGGATGCATAAACAGGGAAATCTCGAGTAGTAGAAGAGAGATTATATTACTTCTGTACTTGGCACTAGTGCATTTGCTGCTGGAATACAGTATCCAGTTCTGGTGTTCGCAATTCAAGAAGGATGTTGATAAATTGGAAAAGGTTCAGAATGATTAAAGTATTAGAAAACATGCCTTATAGTGATAGATGCAAGGAGCAAAGTCTATTTAGCTTGACAAAAAGAAGATTAAGGAATGACATGATCACAGTCTCTAACTACCTATACAAGGAACAAATATTTGATAATGGGCTTTTCAATCTAGCAGAGAAAGCTATAACACAATCCAATGGCTTGAAGTTGAAGCTTGACAAATTCAGACTAGAAATAAAGCATACATTTTTGAAAGGGACAGCAATTGACCATTGGAACAATTTACCAATGGTCATGGTGGGTTCTCCATAACTGGCAAGTTTAAAATCAAGGTTGGAGTTCCTTTTTGGAGAGGATATGTTCTAGTTCAAAAGGAATTATTCCAGGGAAGTTCTCTTATGCTACACAGGACGTCAGACTAGATGATCACAATAGTTCTTTCTGGCCTTGGAATCTATGAATCTTCTTCTGAAAATAAGCTGGCAGCCACAGGTCACAGGCTTCCTTTCCACACACCCGCCTTTCTTGGCTCCTCTGATTTTTTTAATCCTTTTCCCACAGATACTTTCCTTCAAGGTCTTTCCATATCCTCACTGCTATTTTTCTAGGCCATCTTATTTTCAATCTCTGTTCCCTCTTTTTCCACTTGAATACCAACTATACATCTTTGGTTTCTTTGGGCATTCATAGGATTTGATTGCTCACCTCATCTCTACTTGCCAAAGGTGAACACCTCATTTGCTGATTGATCTCAGATCAGAGGGGTGGTGTACTGTTGGCTACAATCCAAATTGATTCCAGAAGCTAGACAATCACTATGGTGTTTAATGATCCCTCAATGCTTATGGTGCTTGCAAGTTCTCTGTTTTAGTTCATGTTTGATTCCAGCACACCTCCCAAATTCTCTGCCTGGGAAGCTCCTTAAAGACACAGTCCCCAATATCACATCTTCCCTTCCATGCCAAAACTTAATAACAATAACACTTAGAAACCCCAACATTAATATAATATACAAATACTTATAACCAATGAATAAACTTGCTAACAACATTCAATTAGTCTTTGAGGTGCCCTGCACTGTGGAGCTCCTGGGACATCTAGAGGTCTGCTGGTGTCAGAAGGTGGCAAGTCCACTTGTCCTGGGACTCCATTGTCTCAACCTGCTATAGTTGTTGCCCCTTATCTTCCTCCTTTCTAGGTTTTGATGAAATTGTCACCTATTCCTCCTCATTATCATAGGATCATAGAATCATAGGACTGGAAGGGACCTTGAGAGGTCATCTAGTTCAGTCCCCTACACTCATGGAAGGACTATGAATTATCTAGACCAGTGGTTCCCAAACTTGTTCTGCCGCTTGTGAAGGGAAAGCCCCTGGCAAGCTGGGGCGGTTTGTTTACCTGCCGAGTCTGCAGGTTTGGCCGATCGTGGCTTCCAGTGGCCGTGGTTCGCTGCTCCAGGCCAATGGGAGCTGCTGGAAGCGGCACGGGCCGAGGGACATACTGGACGCCACTTCCAGCAGCTCCCATTGGCCTGGAGCAGCGAACCATGGCCACTGGGAGCCACAATCAGCTGAACCTGCAGATGCGGCAGGTAAACAAACTGGCCTGGCCAGCCACAAGCTTTCCCTGCACAAGCAGCAGAACAAGTTTGGGAACCAATGATCTAGACCATCCCTGACAGGTGTTTGTCTAACCTGCTCTTAAAAATTTCCAGTGATGGAGATTCCACAACCTCCCTAGGTAATTTATTCCAGTGCTTCACCACCCTGACAGTTAGGAAGTTTTTCCTAATGTCCAACCTAAACCGCCCTTGCTGCAATTTAAGCCCATTGCTTCTTGTCCTTCCTCAGAGGTTAAGAAAAACATTTTTTCTCCCTCCTCCTTGTAACAACCTCTTACATACTTACGTGTTCATTTGGGGTGAAAATCTTATATGACTGTGGGGCAACCTCTTGTGACACCACTACTGTTTACAACCATTGTGTCCCATCATAGATATGCATAGTGTAATTTTCATAAAGTGGTAGCAGCTCCCGTGACCCTAAATCACACACACACATATATATATTGGCTTATCTGTCTCTATACACGTCCACGAGTCACTAGTGACTCTGATTTCAGTTTCTAACAGTGCAGGCCTTTTTGTTCTTTCAGTAGTGTCCCTATGGGTGGTCCATTGAGGTGTGCATGCACACAATGCTCTGTTGATCAGAGAGTTTTGGCAGCAGTGTTCTTTTGATCCCTAGCCATCCTCATACCCTGTATGAAGGGCATATAGGGCTGCAACAGATTAATTGCCCTCAGTTCCTTCTAGACTGCCCTGGCCAGAGACAGGCATTTGGTAGTGCTCACTTGGTCAGATACCTCCTCTTAGTTGCTTTTATAATTTTATTTTATTTTTATAACTAAACAGTTTATTCTTTTACCTACTTAGAGTTTTATTCCATTGGGGAGGTTTTTTTTTTCTTTTTGGCCTCCTGCTACCCACTCCCCCAGGGACAGGAGTCCCTTTTTGACAAGCCTTTTTGGCGGGGACATGCCTAAGTCCCAAGACTTTAAATCACTTGCTGAGAGCCCTTCCCAGTTAGTGATGGCCACTCCCACTGTATCCACTGTCTTGGGGATACACTCATGTCCTCAAAGTGCAAAATTGGCACTAGTTTTAAGATATGCTCCAGGAGAGACAGGAAGATTAAACTTAACCTGCTCATGATGGAGTGTTCTCTTTGTCTGGCTTCGGATCCAGGCCTGTATAGTGACTTCAGAGACCATAGCTCCCCATTAGCGTCTGGTAGACCTGCAAGTGACATGGGAAAGACTTCTACCAAAAGGAGTATTTAATCTCCGTAGAATAAAACATAGCTCTAAGAGATCTGCCTTACTGGAGATTCTGCACCCGTTACAGGCTTCCACAGAGGCTTCAAGCAGTCTTGGTGCTGAGAGCTGTAAGTCAAAGTCCTCAAACTCATCTAAATCTCATGGTACCCACCGATCAGTACCAAACCCTCTGATACAATCAAAACATTACTGAGGTGCTAGAGACTCTCTCTCCACCATCTACTGCATCTTTGGTAACACGACCAGCAAATGTCTGCATTGCCAGCATCACTCTTGGTACCACAGGCCTCAATGTTCACAGCCCACCATATTTCTGAGCAACCTAACCTAGTACCGCAGGAGTTCCGATTTTCCTCTCCAATGAACCCAAATCTCATTTATTGAGCACAGTTAGACACCCTTTACTGCAACCATTGCTATCTACGGTACCTCCCCTAACACCAATATCCTGATTCCCTGGTACCCATACCTAGAGAGAGTCAGACCATCGCTCCTCAATAGATTTTGCAGGTGAGAGCTCTTCAGATGCACAAATTGCTGATCAGCGCTCTTATGATTATCTGACTAGACCAGACTCTCCTGAATCTTGAAACTGTTTGTCATCCACAATAGACAGAGGGGACATAACAGCTTCAACCGGGGAGAATGAGAGAATATTTGTCTGAGGAGTAGCCTCCTCATCAGTTCTCCAGTCTTGCTCTTCGCATGTCTCCTCCTGTGCGGGCGATTGCTGTCGGGGAATGGAGGGAATTGGGGAAGGCTGTTCCTGGCGTTCCCTCAGAGTGCTGGGAACAGCAGAGGATTGCTGGTGGTTTGCAGCCCAGTGGTCCCAATATGTCCAATATTGGTCAGACCAAAGAGAGTGCTGAGGAGGTTGAGGCCATATGAGCCTAAAAATATTCCTTGAGAGAGCAGATTCAGGAGAGTCTCCATGGACTTTTGTGGTAGAGAAGAAACTGTGGGAAGTTCGTCCGTCGCAGCACTATACACTTTTCAATGGGGCATGAGGATGCCAAAGGTGCATGGGTGGACTGAACGAGTGCTGCTGCTGAAAAATCTCTGATCAAAGGCACATGCATACCTCGAGGGGGAACACCCAGAGGGACACTCCTCTCTAATAACTCCAGCTGCTGTACAAGGCAGTAACCTCTCCTTTTCAGTTTTCTGCTGAACAAAATATAGCAGCTGACAAACCATTGCTCATTAGTGCCATTGTGTAATTTAACAGTGCTAAATGCAGATCAAACTCCACAGACTTTTTCAGTAGGCTGTTTCAGTGTTTATTATTTTGACATTTTCCACCAACCCGCTGGATTGCAGATAATGGGCACTAGCACTTATATCTCCAAACCTGTACTTCACTGCAAACTGCTTGAATTAATGCCCACTAAACTGTGGCCCATTGTCAGAAATTACTATGTCAGGTATATCATGTCTAGCAAAAATAGATTTGATATGCAGAATCACCTGCTAAGCTGTTTTAGCTTCTAGTAAGGCTGTCTTAGGGCAGTGAGCACAATGAGTCTACAACAAGTAAATAAACTTTCCAGTTAATATAAACAAAGGTATGCCTGCTTTGCTTCAGGAAGCCATTTTTTCCTACAACAGCAACATGAGCTTTTTTGCTTGCCTTGGTCTGTATTTTTGACATATGCAAAAAGCCTTAACAGTTTCCTCACTGTTGCTGTTCATTTGCGGTCAGTATAAAACATCCCTTCTCTTAGAGTTTTCAATCTCTAAATGACCTTCCTGTATTCTTTTGAACATATTTTTGTGTAACTGTAACCCACATACCTTCTGGGTGTTGTGTTCTGTCCCATCTAGTGGCACCAAGAGACCACTTAGAGAGAGAGAGAGAGAGAGAGAGAGAGCGCGCAATTAATGAATCTGCTGTACAGTCTGAGCTAACTTTTAGCTCATGCCATAGAGGCTTATGCACTAAGCTCCAGAGGTCCCCAGTTCGATCCCACCTGCCGACGACCGGGGTCTGTCGGTGTTACGTAACATTTTAGGAATCACAGTCCTGGTGCCTTTAAGCAAAATCACAGCTAATACTGAAAGTTTTCCCTTACATTGGTAATAGGGGCAAAGAATATGCTGTTCCAGCCACCATGTGCTAATAGCCTTAGTTACTTTCTACCAAGTGTCATCCTGAGCAGTTTCTCTGGCAATCACCAGTGTCTGTGTTGCAATATGATCTTTTTTAAAATCAGATTGATATACAAAATCTAGCTCTGGATTTTGCTTCATTACACTTTTGTCAAAAGCTCTAGAGAATGTTTCTGCTAACGCCAACTCATGGCCAGGTTTTTATTCAATTTGTAAATCACACAACTGTAAGTGAAAAAATATTCTCTACATTCTCAGAAAGGTGTTGGCCAGGTCCTTTTTGGCAATGGTAATCAGTGGTTTATAGTCACTTTCAGTCAACACAGGCCTGCCATAAATGATGATATGAAACTTTTTATATCCATGAACAAGGGTCAAAATCTTTCTCTATTTGAGTGGATTGACACTCAGTTTTTGTTATGACCTGTGATATATGAACCACTGGTCTCCAGTTTTGATCATATTGCTGTAAGAGCACCCTGACAATACTATCCTTGGAGACGTCCCTGGCCAGTTTAGTTTTGTGCTTGTTGTCACAGTGCCTGAGGACTGAGGCCTCTTTAATTGTTTCCAGTTTCTCACACTTTTTAGTAAGATTTGTGTCCTATGTCCATTGGATATCTTTGCACAGTAGCGGTCTTAGGTTGCTGGTTTGGGCAGCTAGATTACACACAAGTTTCCTTACATAGTTCATCAGTCCAATGAACCTTTGTCTCCCTTCATTGTCTATGGGGACGGCATGCTGGTGATGGCCTCAGCCTTACTGTGATCTACCGGTTCACCTAGCTATATTAACTTCTCTTAAAGGTATGTTATTTCCATTACAAGGAATTTACATTTTTGTTTGTTTAGCTCTAGCCCTGCAGCTCTGGTTCTTTCCAAAGCTGCTCTGAGCATCTGTTCATGCTCATCTGTTGTTATTCCCCAGATCAGAACATCATTTGTGTCAACCTAAGTACACTCTACACCATAAAAATGTGTCGGATTTTCCAGTGAAACACCTCGGAGGCAAACACAAATGGTAGTCTGTGGAAACAGTGTATCCCAAAAGGAGTGTTCAATGTACACAAGCTGAAAACTATTTTGGCATCAACCATCTCTCCATTAATCTTATTTGTAATGTCTGTATTCCATGCAATAAGGAAATATGTAAATTTTGCTTTATAACTTTGAAAATCTTGGCTCTAAACTTGTGAATTCAGGCTTATTCTACAATAGGAACTTATGTCAGTATAACTCTGTCTCTCAGGGGTGTGGAAAATCCACACCCCTGAGTGATGTAGTTGTACTGACCTAACCCCTGGTATAAACAGCGCTGTCGACGGGATGACTTCCTCTGTTAACATCACTACCACCCTCTTGGGAAGGTGGAGTTCCTACACAGATGGGAGAAGCTCTCTTGTTGACATAGGTAGTGTCTTCAATAAGTGCTGCAGCCATGTAAGAGTAGACAAGCCTTCAGATGGGAAGGAAGTTCCACCCCCACCCTCGTTTAGAACTATCAAAAAATCACATGGGACATTAAAAAACTTCACAATTCAAAGAATTGGTGGATGGCCCTATCACACCTTAGAAATGCTATGTGCAAAGGAGTTCATCTCATGGACTGGAAGACCAAATCTAAAAGATAAAACAGGGGCACTAGAAAATTTATCATCTCTTAGCTCTTTGAACTTTCACAGGGCCAGAGACACTAAACTGAAGCCAGAGATCCCTGGATCTGCCATGAAAGACGTTTTGAATTGACAGATCTCCAAAACTCTCACTCTTAGGATTTAGATTGCAACTCATTTGTGTTATATGTTGCTTACTTTAACCTGTAAATAACTCTGATTTGTTTTTTCCTAGTTAATAAACCCTTTTGATAGTTTATTACAGGGTTAGTTGCTGGTGTTGTCTTTGGTATCAGATCTTGGGTACCAGTTGATCTGGGGTAAGTGTAAGGGTAAGTCGGGGTCCACTCCCTGACCTGAAGCAAATACTCACCAGCAACTACACACCAGACAACAGAAACACTATCCCAGGAACCAATCCCTGAAACAAACCACGTTGCCAACTCTGTCCGCATATCTATTCAAGGGACACCATCACAGAACCTAACCACATCAGCCACACCATCAGGGGCTCGTTCACCTGCACGTCTACCAACGTTATATGTAAGCCATCATGGGCCAGCAATACCCCTCTGCCACGTACATTGGACAAACTGGACAGTCTCTATGCAAATGAATAAATGCACAAAATCAGACATCAAGAATTGTAACATTCAAAAACCAGTAGGAGAGCACTTCAAACTCCCTGGACACTCAATAACAGACTTAAAAGTCGCCATTCTTCAACAAAAAAACCTTCAAAACAGACTTCAATGAGAAACTGTAGAACTGGAATTAATTTGCAAACTTGACACCATCAAATTAGGTCTGAATAAAGACTGGGAGTGGATGGGTCACTACAAAAAGTAATTTTAGCTCTGTTGGTATTCACCCCTTCTTGTCAACTGTTGGGAAAAGGCCACATCCACCCTAATTGAATTAGCCTCATTAGCACTGATCCCCCCATTTGGTAAGGCAATTCCCATCTTTTCAAGTGCTGCGTATTTATACCTGCATACTCTATTTTCCACTCCATGAATCTGATGAAGTGGGTTATAGCCCATGAAAGTTTATGCCCAAATAAATTTGTTAATCTCTAAGGTGCCACAAGGACTCCTCATTGTTTTTTCATGGTAAGACTCTTATACTGATCCAGGAGTTCACATTTGTCCCTGGGTTGGTGAACTCTAATCATGGAACATAGCACCTGTTTGGAGTCTGTCCTATCTTTGACAGTTTGCTATGGGGTAGGCACTGATGGTTACGAGCCACTCCAGACAGCATGACAACCAGTACTTAAACCAGGAAGTTATGAAGGGGAGCTGTCTAACAACACAGACAGCTTACCAGTCTCTGCTTCAGACCCTCCTTGCAATAGACCCTAGTCTCTGGATTCTGACCTTGGTTTGTCCTCAACTTTGCCGATTGCTGTCTGTAATCTGGTACCTGACCTCGAACTCCTGGTAACCTGACCCTGCCTGCCTCATGATGCCTGACTCTTGGTTCACCCTCTGGCAATTCTGGACTCTGACCTCCTGGTACCTGACTTGGCCTGACTCCTGTTCTGACCACTAGGTCTGACTGCCCGCATCCTGGTCATGACAGTCTGGTACCAACTGACTGTAGATAACAAGAGCTTCACAATGCCCCCGCAAGAGCTTCACAGTGCCCCAACTCTTTGTCTGGGACACTCAGCCCTTAAGGGAACAGTCCCTAAAACCATAATCACAATAGTTCTTTGGAAGTTTTTCTGATCGGAAAAAAGAGTGATAGGGATGAGGAAGGCTTAAAATCTATATGACAGGCATTGTATAGAGTAGAATTCTTCATTTGAATAACCTTCTATTCTCAACAGGGTTTTTTTTATCTCCCATCCCTCCAGAAGTTAAACAGGGCATTGAAAACTGAATGCCCAATTTTTTTGGCCTGTGGGAAGAACTTAGTCATCAACTTTTCACCTTCCAGCAGCCATGCACTACAAAATGGTCCATTACTGGGTGCACAGCTGTCACCTCTCCATCCTTGAATGTCTGCTTGATACATCTCAGGGGCCAGCATGAAAGAAAAATAACATCTCATAAGAAAGGTTAGATAGCATCTCTGAATGTTTAAGGATGTTCTGTGATTCAGCATGTTCCATTATTGGAAATGGAGCTCCATATCTATCATCTCAGCAATTTTTTGGGTTAAGATCTGAGATTAGATCTGACCTTACACTTTTGCTATTGAAGTATTAACAGCCTCTTTTGGCAATCTTGTTGTCTGAAACTGAATAATTTTTTTAGAACTGGTGAGGGTGGACTGGTGGAGCTTTTTTACTCTCACATAGTGAGTTCTGTGTCTGCGTGATGTGGCCTCTTTCCTGGACAGCAGAGAAGTATGCAGGAGCTTGAAACTATGGGTGCAAATTTACATGATGGTAGTGTATTTTAAGAAGTTTATACACAGCAGAGTACAGAGTGATATGTGTGATATGCATACATACCATGCATGATGAAAAATAAACATAGCGTACATGGCTTGACTCATGGACTACTTATACAAACTTTGCTAAGGCTAGCAAATTACTGTATACCCCCTAATTAACTGATGGGATACTTCTATCAGGAGAATTTTAACTGCCTTCTCTCTCCACTAACTAACACTGTATGGAGGGGGATAAGCTTTTTAAGAAGTTCTAGGATTTGAATGGTCTACTCCAAGGTTCTCTCAGTGCCAAATTATCACTGCATCATAGTTACATTGGTGACGGTGAAAACAGCAAACACTAGTGGTCAAAAGTAGCACTCACAGTGGTAGGCAGAGGTGTTGACTCCGTGGGTGCTCCGGGACTGGAGCATCCATAGGAAAAAAATGGTAGGTGCTGATCACCCACCAGCAGTGCCTCCCCCATCAGCTCCTCCCCTGCCTTCAGCACCTTCTGCTCACCGGCGGGCCCCAAAGATCAGTGCCTCCCCATTCCTCCCAGTGCCTCTTGCTGCTGTGGATAAGCTGTTCTGTGGCATGCAGGAGGCGCTGGGGAGAGAGGGCAGGGCATGCTCAGGAGAGGGGGTGGAACAGGGCGGGAAGAGGCAGGGCAGAGTGAAGGCTTGAGGGGATGGGAGGGGTGGAGTGGGGGTCAAGCACCCCCTGGCACATCAGAAAGTTGGTGCCTCTGGTGGTAAGTGTGTGAGCCTGGCAAAAATGGTGATGATGAGTGATGTCAAAGATAATTTGGTCTTAATCTCTCTGTGCCTCAGTTTCCATGTCTGTAAAATACTTTCCTGCCTCATAGAGGAGCTGCAAGAATTAAAGAGGATTAAACATAGAGGAGCTGCAAAATGTTTGAAAAGTGCTGTATATATCCCCAAACTTACCAGAATGCATTGAAAACCTTCATGTGGCTGGGGACCCAAGAACCTCTGTTAACCCAGCACGACAATTTCTATTTTGCCAAAATTATTCAATTTTCCATTAGAAAAAAATCTAAACACAATATTGTGTTTGGATCAATTCAAAATTAAATTGCATCTGCCTTTGGTTCCTCGGTGCCTCATGAAAGTTGCTGTTTGCATGTCTCATGCCCTTATTCTTCCTTATGGGCTTGACCCCTGTGTCAGAGTACACCTCCCATGATGCACCGTGGTCTGCCACTGACCAAGGTGTGAGAGAGTCAAATGACTATGGGTGCATCATGGAAGATGTAGTCTGGCGAGGGAGCCCCATTTTTCTGGATTCAGAAGGGAAAAATTCAAAGCATGAAGTAATATCTTTTACTATTTCATGAATTTGTGACAAATGTGATGTTTTGCATGAGGTGTAAAATTGGTGCACAAGGTTTAGAGATGGTTGGTTTTGATACATTTCTAGACGGAGTTTTCAGATGTATAAATGTTAATGCTTAAAGTATTGAAAATGTCATGGTTCAAAAAAGTTATGATGCAGAACATTTGTCTGAATGTTGATGAAAAACATGACTAATAGAAGCAAACTTGACAGTTTTATCTGTGAATATTCATGAATCAGCTGTTTTTCAAACTTTTTAATGAGTTCTGCTGTGTCTTTAATTCCAGTTACAGAAATTAGCAAGAAAGTTAAGGCTTTTTTTATGTTGGTTCCTACAGCTGGCACCCTCTAGTGAGAGGTAAATAGAATGGCTAAATTCTGCCAAGAGGACATTTGGTATGAAGTGCAGCTTTGGCTTTATATTTAGGGCAAATGGCAGTTTTAACAATAACTTTATTGGAGCAAAGTTTGACCTATCACACAGAAAAGTAAAATTCCATAATGGTTGGAGAAAGAATACAAACAAGGGAATGTACTGTGAATTGGAGAACGGCAAGGAAACATGTTTCTGTAGTATTGTTAATTTCACACCTATTACAAAAATCTCTCTTTGCACTTGGCATTCATGATAACATACCAATACATGGATTTCTGTTATTTACTTGAGATCTCTAGGTTTAATATTTGCTGCTTGCAGTGTAGGTTCTATTACTGTAAAACGTGTTGAAAAGCTGCCATGGATAGGGTAAGCATGGCTGATCGTTTCTATAGAACCTCCTTTTCTGTGCTAGCAAAACCCTAAATCATACTCCTGTTTTACTAGGCAAAGTAATAGACACACTAACATTTAAAAATGAGGGAGACAAAACATGACTTCAAAATCCCAAACAGATTTGTTTATTTTACGCTCACCTTTAACCACACATAGAATTTATTCTTTACTCACAAATACAGTAAATCTAACCTTTTAGCTGAGCATTTAGTGGAACGTCTAACCAGTAAGCTTTGCTTATGTTGCAGACAGCTACCCTGAGGAGTGATTTGAATTTAAATGTGATTCCCTTATTAGTTTCTGCTAACTGCAAATATCCCAGGCACTTAATTAAGTGGCTGAGTAATGTATGAATGCTCACTTCTGCTTGTCATGCAGAACAAAGTGATGTATTTAGATTCCATGCACAATATGAAATTTAATGACACGGGCAACGGTAATTTAGAAAACCTTTTGTTTTTTATTGTCCCTGCATTTGCTTAGGCAATTTCCATCTTTTGTAAGTGCTTGGCTAGTGCAATGTTATAAAGGTTTGTCCAAATACTGGCTCTGGACTGACATTTTCATACTTAAACACATATTCGTTAATGTTTGCCATCTAAGTGTGTAATTAATTGCTTGCATCAAAAAAGATTTTTAAAAAGTTTCTTAAGCATAATTTTAAAAACTAAAAAGCAGGCCTCCATTATTATTTTTTACTGGTTATGGCACTTAAACATGCTAATATTAGCTCTAGGAAGGGTCTGAATTAACTAAATAGTGCAGTGTAAGAGGAATGACAAAGAGGAGGGAGAGGTGGAGCAATCGAGCTCTGCTTCTGCAGTTAATGCTTCCTGAAAGCTCCAGTGACTTTCTCTAGTCCCCCAATCTCTTTATAGATTTTATAGTTTATACTCAGTCACCAAATATCTCTGCTTTTGCCCTGCTGTTCTGTGGTTTGCACATATGTTTCTCCCCAGGGCTATGACATCAATTTTCCCCTATCCTGATTTTTTTTCTCTGTTTGCTCTGATATTTTCTCAGGCTCACAGTATCCTCTGTAGACCCATATGCTAAATATATGTGTGTGGTTTTGTAAAAAGCAGAATAGCACATATGTACAGTAATTTGGACAGCTGTTTGACTTGTCAAATTTTCCTGCTATTGTCATGTATAACAAAATAAATTAATGTCCTACAGTTTTTGCTACTTCATCTCAAGCTCTACAGTTTGGCTGCTCCTTTAATTAGAGTTTTAACCACCTCTCATGTCTAGAAACCCTAATTTCAATTGTTTGAGTACTTTTCTCAAGAAATCTTCAGCTACATCCTCAAATGAGTATTCCTGAATAATATCAGATTTGAAACAAACTGCAGCCTCAAATGGCATCTCTTATAAACAAATCATCCACCAAAGAAAACTTAAATAAAGTTAATATAGTTCTTCTAATGTACATGCAGAGCTGAAAGAAAAATAGTCATTGATGAATTTTCGTGGTTTTTTCCCCTTAATTGTTTTAGGAGTAATTTTTCACACTATTATTTATATTACAGAAGGACCTATAGCCCACATTTGGGATCAGGGACCCTTGTGTTATGTGTTGCATATGACAGGTTTCAGAGTAACAGCTGTGTTAGTCTGTATTCGCAAAAAGAAAAGGAGGACTTGTGGCACCTTAGAGACTAACCAATTTATTTGAGCATAAGCTTTCGTGAGCTACACCCGCAACATTTCATGTTGCATCCAATGAAGTGAGCTGTAGCTCACGAAAGCTTATGCTCAAATAAATTGTGTTGTATATGTACACTTCTAATTACCATAGGTGCCCCTCAATCTTTAATGTATTCATCCTCACAACACCCCTGTGGGGTAAGGAAGAGCTATTACTCTCATTTTACAGATCGGGAACTGAGGCACAGAGAGACTAAGTGACTTAGCCAAGGCCACCCAGGAAGTCTATGGCAGAGCCAGGAACTGACCTCAGGTCTGCTGAGTCCACACTAGCACCCTAAGGCCTTCCTGACACAGTCAGATGGAAGTTCCTGACCCAAAGAGCTTGCACTTTAACGTTCCACTCTTGCATCTTGTTTCACATGGGTGGAGTTCTGGTCCACATGGAGTCCCATTCAAGTCAATATGGCAATGTGTATGCACAAGACCCTGCCATCGTGAAACAGGTTGCAGCATCAGGGCCTAAACAGACAAATTAGACAAAGAGTGGGAGAAAGGAGGTGTCTGAGACTTGGGGTTGGTCACCAAAAGGTAAGAAATAGGTTTGTTTCAGGCTGAAGATGTTTATCTGTCTGTCTATCTTCATGTAAATTGAGTATTGTATACTTTACAATGAAGGCCTATTTACAGTCTAGCAAAATGCTAATCAAGGGATTGCAAAGTCTGCAGGGGAGATCTTAGACAGGAAAACAAAATCAAGTGTTTGTGGGAGGATTATCCTGTTTGGAAGTGAAGACAGTAGATTTTTTTTTGGACTGTAACTTCACATAGACAAACTCTGGATTTTTCCACTGAGGAGGCAAGAGGACAGAGTGTTCGTTTCATGAACGGAAGAACACAGACAGGCTTGACTGTGGTATACGGGAAGGATTTGGGGTGAGCTTTCGCTTTATATGACACGATAATGTCTGTTAGTTATGTTTAGGCTCCTGTATGTTGTGACAGTCTGTACCTCTATGTTCACCCCTTTTACAACACTATGTTAAGTTTTGTACAAGCATACTGTGTAAAGTATCATTTGAAAACTCATGATTGCTGATTACTATTGTCCTGGTAAAATATGGGTGGCAACACTGTGAGACTCTGGCATGCTAACTAATTATGCGACCCCCGAGCAGTCGGCGTCCAACTTCTTAGCGGGACAAGTGGCATTCAGCCACCCAAGATTGAGCAATAACAGGAGGTAAAGATATAAGATTCCACTGTATATTATCCAGGATATGTTCCAGCTTGTTCTGGAAGCAGTCACAAACAAGTACCCCAGAGACAAAAGGCTAGCCAACGCCTCGGCCAGGTGTCAATGGCATCAAATGGACCATCACCTGAGTAAATGGCCACTCTTTGGCTAGAGAGAGGGCTTTGGGCAAAACAGCTACATTTTGATAAAGCAGCAACTTTCTGTCTCCTGAACATCAGATGGAGACGATTCTTGCACAAGAGAAAGGGCTATAAGAGGAGAGGGCAGATGTCCCCGATCATTTCTCCCTTGCTCGCTAACCACAGCATCATCAACAGCTGTAGAACAAAGGAAGCAGCATTGGACTGAGGGGGTAGATCCTGCCTGAAAGAGGTTCAGCCAGTAAGACTGCTAGAACACGTGGTGAGAGAGACCTTTGCTTTGAATTCATTTAGATTGTTAAGTTAGGTGTTAGTTGTATTTTATCTTCTATTTTCTTGTAACTAATTCTGATTTAAGTGCCTTATTACTTGAAGTCACTTCAAATCTATCTTTCTGTAGTTAATAAATTTGTTTTGTTGTTTTATCTAAACCAGTATGCTTGGATTGAAGAGTTTGGGAAACTCCATTTGGAATAACAAAATGTGTGCATATCATTTTCTATTAATAAATGACAGACTTTATATGACCTTTTATTGTCCAGTAGGGTACAGGGCAGTACAAGATGCACATTTCTGGGGGAATATCTGGGACTGGGAGTTTTCTGGTGTTATCCTGCAGTGTAATTCATGAGTGGCTCGCTATAGCACTCATACAGTGTAGCTGGGAGTAATTTACATGCTGGAAGCTGTGAGTGAGCAAACTGGGAGTGGTTGCTCTCACAGCAAAGCAAGGCAAAAGGCACCCCAGGCTGGAGAATTGAGGGGCCACAGCTATCCATCAGTCCAGATTGTACCCTGGGTAATGCCACATAGGTGTGTTATAATTTTATTTTACATGTAACTCTTTGTTTCCTTCATTCCTGCTTGCTATCATTTGAATCTCTGTTCAGTGTTAAATATGCTTATACCTGCTTTCTCTATAAACAAATCTAAGTGCTATGTGTGAAGTGGAGCTGGGTTCTATGGTGTAACTGGTAAGTTGTGGTGTACTGTTCTTTGGGAACAGATGATCGGGAAATCTATGTGTCCAGTGGTTCAGGGACTGTGCACTGCAGGCAGATGCTGGCAGGGCTTAGTGGTTCGAGTGTCCACATTGTTAACCTGTAAAGAGAGACCAGGGCCCGCAGAGACCTGGAAAGCAGTGCTTGTGTTGACAGAGGGTGCTGGTTTTGGGGAACTGACCCACAGCAGGCACAGACAAGGCTTCCTCATACTAAGGGCACATGTTAGTGAGGTGCCTCACAACCCTGGGTACCACCAGGAAGCGTTACACTCATAAACTTTAATTTTTATGTTGGTTTCTACCATTCATTACTCATTCATATAAAAATGACACAAGACTGAAGAATATATTGCTGTAAAATTCCATCCAGCTACACAGTATTACATAATTGATCCCAGGCACATCTCCCTTCTTGCGTATCTCATGCATTATCATAAGCTATGCCTAAACTGTGCAGCTCGTACCAGATTTTTCTACACAAAGCCATTCCCACACTCTTCTGTAGTCATAGCACCAAGTCAATATGTTGTAACCTTGCCCTCCTCTTCTATTACAAGGAGTACTTTCAAGCAATAACAGGTACATTTCAAGTGCATATGAAATGAAATCTGCAGCAGAAATATAAGGGTCTATTTGGATCAAAATTCTATTGTCACTGTTTTGGTTGCAGAGTTTCTACAGAACTTGCTTCCTTTGAACCCTGACACTTTCTGAAGTCAAAAGTTGCTCATTGCTGCTACCCAGAATCTAAACTTTCTTAACTGATTACAAAATGAACCCCAATTCAATGGACAAAGCTAAGAATGAACACTTACAAAGAGAAGGGCCTGAAGGGATGCCTGACAGCACTCCCTGCACTCAATGAGTCTTTAAAAGAAGCATGGCTGTTTTTCATTAGATTTGCTCATTCACTGCTAGCTTACAGTTCCAGGTCTTGAATTATCATAATATAACATAATCACATAATCACCAGGTCTGATCAAAAAGTATTGGAGAGATCACAATTTCAGCCTGTCAAGGTTCCTTCCCCACTCTGAACTCTAGGGTACAGATGTGGGGACCTGCATGAAAACCTCCTAAGCTTACTTTTACCAGCTTAGGTTAAAACTTCCCCAAGGTACAAACTATTTTACCCTTTGCCCTTGGACTTCCACTGCCACCGCCAAACTTTATCTGGGTTCCCGAGAAAACGTAGTTTGGAAAAATCTTTCCCCCCAAAATCCTCCCAACCCTTGCACCCCACTTCCTGGGGAAGGTTTGGTAAAATTCCTCACCAATTTGCATAGGTGACCACAGACCCAAACCCTTGGATCTTAGAACAATGAAAAAGCATTCAGTTTTCTTACAAGAAGACTTTTAATAGAAGTAAAAAAGAAGAATCACCTCTGTAAAATCAGGAGGGTAAATACCTTACAGGGTAATTAGATTCAAAACAGAGAATCCCTCTAGGCAAAACCTTAAGTTACAAAAAAGACACACAGACAGGAATATTCATTCTATTCAGCACAGCTATTTTCTCAGCCATTTAAAGAAATCATAATCTAACACATACCTAGCTAGATTACTTACTAAATTCTAAGACTCCATTCCTGTTCTGTCCCCAGCAAAAACATCACACAGACAGACACAGACCCTTTGTTTCTCTCCCTCCTCCCAGCTTTTGAAAGTATCTTGTCTCCTCATTGGTCATTTTGGTCAGGTGCCAGCGAGGTTACCTTTAGCTTCTTAACCCTTTACAGGTGAGAGGATTTTTCCTCTGGCCAGGAGGGATTTTAAAGGGGTTTACCCTGCCCTTTATATTTATGACACAGCCCAAAATGGCAAACAACTTTGATCCCATTTCTGTGGATTCCCCCTCCCGCTCCTTTTTCTGACAAGCTGTAGCAACAACCACAAAGTATTGATTTACTTAGTTACAGCTTGACTATAGCTAGGACACTTCACTGCTCTTACAATTGTCTCTTCTACTCAGTACAATTATGTGGGAGGGAGCCAGAAGAAACAGACAATTTATATTTTTTTCTTCTGGCTAATGGGAAAGAGCTTATATGTTCTCTTGTTGAATCACTAAGGTGTAAATAGCTTTGAGCTGATTGTTCCTGAAGAAAGTGCAGACTGAAAAGAAAGAGGCTCTAAGAGTACTTCAGTGCTTTCTCTGTTTAGTCAGATCTTCTGTACTGGAGGTGCTTTGAAGGTTTACCCTTCTAAAGTCACTTTGAGCTATTACTTTATAGTTCAAATGGTCCACTAATGCCATTGTGGCGTATGTATTACTTTCATCTCACCTAGCACTTGGTGAATGCAATGGGTTTCCTGCATGCCCACGGCAAAACTAAAGGTCTTCTTGGTTAGAAAGATGTGGCTATAAATGCCATGTTTTTCTTTCCTCCATGGATGAGTTATTTAATTGCTTAGCTGCTGCCACCCACTGTAAGGTGACATCATTGCCAATGCTTCAGTAATGCAGAATTAAAGACAGATTTAGAAAAGATGGCACTTACAATAGTATGCAGCTTGCCCAGAAGTCATCAATACATAGTGTCTGAACAATAAAATCTCACCAGCTACTATGCTTGAATATCAGTAGTCAAGACTGACAGAATAATTTCTAGTTGAAAATATCAAACTATGTATGCTCTAAGCTAAATCCTCATCCCCCACCCCGAGTTCTGTGGCAGAATCTCACTCTTCCTGTGGCCCTCTGATGTGCAAGTTCATAATAATGAATACATAATTCATAATAGATAATAAATTATTAAAGGCAGCCATATCTGGAGGTATACATATTGCCTGGACAAGAATCTGTACTGACAAAGCCTGTCCAACAGAGCTGGTCAGAAAAGAGAATTTCCATCCATCCATTTTGACACTACCTGAGGAACGAAAACTCCAAAAACATTTGATTTGTGTGTGTGACATAGAATCTGATTTACTTTGTGACAATGATACTGATCCTGTATCATCATTTTTAAACACCAGATTGTAATTTACAAAATGTTCTTTCAGGAATAGCCTCTGAGCATGAGCCTGGGTGGTATCAAAATCAGATCTCACAAGAGAGAGGGGCTAGGTGGAAAGAGACTTTGGTTTCAGATTTGGAGTGGGGTCCCCAGTTCTTAAATTAATATACTTTATTGCTAAATGCTAGGTTGTCTTGCACAGCAGCAAAGCTCCAGGAAAAAATAATCAGTATTCTAATAGGTTATATATAAAAAGGGGAGAGGGGAATCTTTTCCTAAGGTTTTGAAATAATTGTATTTCATCTTTACACTAAGGTGGCTTGTGCTCTGGGGCTCCACACATTGTTCTTTATCTCTCCATGTGGAAGAGCAATGAACAGCTGAAGCCTATATGCTGGCCTTATATCAGTGAAGAATCTACCTCCCTTTGGGATCCTCCCTTGGAGGATCAGCATAACATTTCATCCCTCATATTTATAACATATGTGTGGTGATTTTGTCCATATTATGTAATTATAGACCCTTGTGATAAATTTAATTTACATAATATAACTAACTGCCTTCTGCACTCTACCCACTAATTTTCCTTTGCTAGGTGCAAAATTGCAACCCTCTGAGCTGCTGTCAAACAGCTGCCCATTTTTAAAAAAAAATCCTGTCACAAAAGTTGTTTCCCCCACAATTACACTGGTCTGAGGTGCATAAACAATAGTCTGTCTTGAATAGTTTACTAGTGTAAAAGTCAAACATCTCAAAAACTCTGAAGGCTAGAAATGGATGCTCTATTTATACTAGTGGAGAACTGGAAATTGCCCTTTAGAATGGGATAACACAATTTCTGCTATTGCCTAGCAAGTCAAGAAAGACTGGATCTTAAAAAGCATATTATTATGCATAGAAAAGCTATTTGAGATAATTTGTAGAAACATTCTATTTATAGTGTCATTTCAAAGGTACATATTGCTAGACTCATGGTGCTAAGGCAGCTTGGCTTTACAGGCAAATATGAAAAGTAGTGCCAATAAAGCGTTTTTAACATCGGAGACATTTCTAAATGTTTTTCAGTAAAATATGAGAAAAATATATACAATGGTATAGTATAGAGGTTTATAGGTATTTGTTTGAGATTACTTGCATAACTCACTCATGGCTTTGCCAATCATAATGCAGTCATTGCAGATTCATGCCGATAAAACTGTTGTACACCACAGTATGTACAATAAAACACTTATAGAAATTGTGTGTTTCAGTTGAGTGCAGCTAGCACCAGCACACAGAAATATCATTTTTGTGAGGAATGTGCAACTCCTTAAAACCCCAAATATTAAAATGTCTAGAAATGAACAGCTATTGGTTCCAGCCAGTTTTCCACAGCCACGTATTCTTTCATCGCTATTTACTCATTCTATGTACTCCATCCACCCAACCTTACACTTTACAGGCCAGTTTATATTCATAAACCTTTTAGAATAATTTATGAGGATTCTCTTTACAATCATGGCAACAGCTCTGCAAGCGTGTATGGACTGGGACACTACTGCAGGTAACAGGAAAGGGGGAAAAAAGAGCCAAACAAAATACCGTGTTCTGCCACTTTAAGGCACACGTACTTCTGTGCAGAGTATTACTCCATACAGGATCATTGGGCGTGGGCTTTCTTTAGCCTGTTCCCCCTGGCTCCGCCCACCCCAAAACAAGGCTTGGGCTTGCTTTAGCCAGGGGAAAACCAAATGCTCCTTAACTTACAAACAGCCTTCTAGAAAGTCAGTTTCATAGTTCCATCCTGGTCTCAGCCTCGTGCTTCCTGACTCCTTCCCAATGTCATGAGGAAACAGAATTAGACAAAAACTCTGAACCCCTCCTTTGCCCCTTTTCTGCAGACCTTAGAGTGTAAGGGGGTCGACACTGTACCACAAGCCATAGCTGTTAAATATATTTGTAATTCTCATACGAACCTGCTCTCTCTTTCTCTCTCTCTCTCTCTCTCTCTCTCTCTAAGAATACTAAAGAGCACTAAAAGGCTTTTTGACCATTTTGCAAATATAATAAGTGAAAAAATGTGTGTGGAAAATTTCACATCAAAAATTTCAAGGAAATTTGTTCCTTTTGGGAGAAGATGGGGGGTGGAGGGAGCCTTGGTGTTGAAAATTGACCTTTCAGGATCTGATCCAAAGCCCACTGAATTAAGTAACTGGAAAGACTTCCAGTGACTGCAATGGACTCTGGATTGGGTCCGTAATAAAAAGCTAGCCTCACCTTAACTACACACAAACACACACACACACACACACTTTACTGTGTTGAACTTGAGACCAAAGTGAATAGTAGGTACATTATTTTAGGTTTACCTAGCATTTGGGAAGTAAGTTGCTTTGTGCCAGGGCTTCCTGCTGCTGAATTTACACAGTGGGGATGAGAACCTTGCAGAGATTAATGAGGGATGATCCCTAGCAACTATTCTGAAGAGAACAGCTTTATTTTCTTACACACACACAGTAAATCCAGTCCATAGAGCCAACATCATCAGGGATGGAGTCAAGGGGTGTCTAAAGTTCTGCACTGCAGTGTTGTTTGCTGCAGGAACTGAAAGGGAATATATATTTAAACTCATTTAATCCCCCTCCCCTGTGTAAGTAATAGTGCCTGGGTTTCACTTACTTCAACTGCTGTTTTCTTTTTTGAACTAAGAAGTATTTGCAATCATTACAATCAACTAGCGCCCTGGTCCTGGAAACACTTATGCACATGTGTCACTTTACTTACATGAGTAAGATTCAAGTGGCACGTGCTTGTTTGCCAGAGATAGGTGTGCAGGTAGCTTACTAGGGTTTTCTTCATTACTTTCAGAATGTTAATAGCTTGATTACATTACTTTGTTCATGCATTTTATTTCATGCATTTTCCATTATTTTAAAAATAATACAAAATCATATCTCCATGAAAAAGCATTCTTGCAGTGCTACCAATGTGAGGCATAGTGGTATAACTTGGATTTGTCATTTCAATAAGTCTGCACGACTGAACCTGCTGAAAATAATGCTCACCATTCTCTTTAATAGGGCTGGTTCTGACTTTTGCTCAGCTTGCTTTTGATAAATGTAAACAAACCCCACACATTTCATTCGTTACAGATATGAGAGTGATAAAAAAAAGTTGTCTTGTGGATAAATAGCTCAGAGACACAACGATTTGTCACAATATGTGAAGCTTCCTTAAGATCACAGCTCTGTTTTCTATTAGGAAATAGCTAGCATTTGTAGAAAGTGCCATTTAAAAGACTATGTAGCTCATGGGGCGGGGGGGGACGAGGGGGGGACGGGACACAAATATTCCAGTAGGTTGCCTTTAGATAGAGTAACCACCTTTCATGACATTTAATAATGGCCTAGGTGACTTTGGAAAGATGTGTGTCAAGCATCTAGTGGGGAAAAAAGGCATATGAGTTTTGTGAACTCAATCTGCCATTTTAATCTTACATCAACCAGTCATTATATTTAAAAGACACTGGCTTTCATTTAACATGTGGATGCAGTAGGAAGACACTTCAAATCCCACTGCTGTTTGAGCTCTTGCTGATGTTGAACATTAATATATTTCCCCTCCTCTTTGGAAAGTGTAATAGTAAGCCAATATGTGGTTATTCACAAGAAATGACTTTTCCACTCTATTCTATAGTGGACAAAACAACCTATTTCAAAATAATACAGACTTTGACCCCAACTGAGCTCAAGATCATAGTTAAGTGAAGTGTTGTTTATGTCATAAATTTCTTATACAGACTAACATTTCCTATCTTGGCTTTGATTCTCAACTTCCACTTCAGAAACCAAATCCATAATCAGTGTAATTTATCCAGATAGATGGAAATTTCGCTTCAATTTCTGGTAATGTGGACATGCAATTATTTGTTTCAAAAGACTCCTAATTTTGAGTGCTAGTCTCCTTTATTTATCAAAATACCTGCTGGTTTTGGTAGAGTCCAAGACAGCACACTTTTTTTCATTGACCCACAAATGACCTCAGCTGATATTGAAAAAAATACTGGCCACTCTGGGCCATCACCCTAACTCAGTAGGGCCACTCACGAATAGGTTACTATCAGTGATACCAAAGCAGCAGAAACTATCTCCAATAGTTTTTAAGTGCAATGAATTGTAATAGCCAAACTGATTTCACTTCAGATGCTTCAGGATGGACCTGAAATGTCGTCCTGGAGGTGAAAGACTAGTTTTATAAGAATTGACATTTGGTATCAGTGTAAACTGCAGTCTCCCTGGAGCTCCGAGATATTATTACTCAGCCTTTAACCCAATTTTATCAAACCGAATACCAGCTGAACTCCCAAAGACTCACAGAACATAAAATAAGGAGCTTAAAATTTGTATTAGTTAAGAGGATTAAGATACATTTGGAATCATTTTTAAAACAACTAGTCAATTATTTATCATTGCTTCATACTGTGCTCTTTGTGGTATCCTTAATCATGACATCAATGTGAACGTAATAAGTAATTTAATATATTTTTCATGTAAACGTCTCAATCTCAAGTTTCATTACATACACAGAGCAAACTTTATTCACAAGCACTAAAGCAGTGAGACTCCGGCTCAGTTACAATTAAGATAAGAATAGCTGAACTATAAAATTAATAATTAAGTAATAACTCTAAGGTAGCATCTGGTATAGACAGGAATAAAAGTATCCTGGCTCATAAACAAAAATGTGAAGCCAAGTTGGTTTTTATGGAACAAGGTGCATACATTTCAGAGTTCACTGGATCATAAGGGGCTATTACTATTAAAGAACGCGCTGTATCAGATATTTTAATATTTTGGGTAGTTTTGGTTCTTCTAAATAATAGAGTCAATGGTATCTCCTGGCTGATTGACTGTTTATTACATTTGCCCATTAGATGGCCATAAAGGTTGTAAACACTTTTATGTTTTATTACATAATAATTTTAAATGTTTTACACTTGAAGGTTGGTGGTTTGTAACCTTTATTTTCCTCCTTATCTGTTGTCAATCCAGTTATTGCTTTTATCTTGTGTTAGGGACTTAAAACAGACTATGCTGAAGACTGCCAAAAAGCCATCTGTTCGTAAGCAATGTCTGATATATTGTGGAAAATGCAGTGATATGCCTGCTCCCTCAGCTGAGCAGCCATGATCAGATTACTCCTAACCTGAGTTTGCTGGCTGCCTATAAAGTAGCAGGTTGAATTAAGCCGGTTCTTTTGGTTATAGAATCCCTTAAAAGGGAGAGATCTAGCTATTTAAAAAATCTATTATACAGGTTCATCCTTGTGGATCCTTGTAGTTGGATACCATCCATCAAGTGGCAATTTTTATAGAGAGTGCAGTTATTGAAAAATATGGAATTAAGAAAATATTATGTTACACGTTACCTTTAAGGTTGTTAAATAGGAAGAACTTTCAGTCTTCTTAAAGGGGGAGATATCTAACAACACTATAAGTCGATAGGACCATTATCATGAAAATTCTAACAGGATTTTGAAACAGGGCACTCAAAAAATGCCTAAGGAGATGAAGAATTTAACTCTTTGACTTAATTACCCTGTAACTGAAGGTTTTGAGCTCGCTAGGCATGGCGGGGTGTGGTCTTAGATGTTAGTAATTTTCATTTTCTTTCAAATTTCTAATTGTTTAATATAGATTTGGAAACTCAATGGGGTTTATTCCTGAAGACAAGAAAAACAAACCATTCAGTTCCAGCAAGAGGCTGAGGGGAACAAAAAGTTATCTGACCTAGGGCACTCAGTCAAAGGTGTAACGCAGACAGTAACTAGCACCCTAGTTATCATACAAATACAGCTAAGGTAACAGTACAGTTTCTGCTTTCTGAAAACACCAACCTTTTTGCAGGGCTCCATTATTGCACTTTATGTGATAGACACACTTTGTTGTGTAGTTTTTCAAGTGTCAAAATTATCCCTGTTGGACGTCTACATTGTGGTATAGATTAAATGCTCCAGGAGGAGTTCCCATCTTCCTGTACACTCTAGATACTGTTTTTGGTTTCCCGTGACACCTTTCCTTCTGTGGTCAGAAACAAAGAAGCCCTGGACACGTCATTTACAGGCTGCAGCTACACAGAGCAGTAGGGTATGTGTCATCTCATTGCTCTATATAGTTCCTTTTCATAATAAAGAGTTTATCTTGACCCCACTCTGCTCATCATAAGATACGACATGAATGGTACCAGGAGTGGCAGGCATATTGTGCTAGAACACCCAATGAGAAGTAACATTGCAACAGCTGCTATAGAGCCCATGCAACTGCACATAACCCCGCATCAGCCCTGAGACTCAGAGGAAATGCTGAATATGACTTGAAATGGTTCAAATAGCAATTTGAGATTATATGAAAGCTATAGGGGTCAAACAAACTGGAGAATGACCAACGGATTGCTTTAGTCTTAACAGTGGCAGGCAGCAAAACCCTAGATGTACACAGTACATTCCATACAGATGGTGGTGGAGAAAGAAAGGAAAGTTTTGCAGAAATAATGAAAATGTTTGAAGATTGTTGTGTCCCTAGGGGGAAAAAAACGCTATTTATGAGAGATATAGATTCAGGATGAGAACACAGAATGAAGGCAAAACAATAGAGGAGTTTGTCATAGACTTAAAAGTAAAAGTCAGTCTTGTGAATACGGAATATTAAAAGACTCCCTCATTGAAGAACAGATTGTCCTGGGGTATAACCATTTAAAAAAAAAGTATGTGAATGGTTACTGAGGGAGACAGATCTGATGCTAGAAAGGGTAATATGTTTATGCCAAGTAGAATAAACAAATAATTTAAAAAACCTAGAGAAAGGCACAGACTTCATGACAGATTTACCATAGCTAAATCAGCAATGGAAAAGTTCACAGAAATTAAACCGAGCAAGGACATAAAAATGGAAAGCAGGAAATAATGTCAGTGATCTGATAACTGGTATGAGTATAGAAAAAGCCCAGCATTCAGGCAAATATGTAGAAGCTGTAGGAAGTCTAACCATTATGCTAAAATTAATAGAGAAAGCAGGAAAGTGCAGAAAATGATACTTAAAGTGAAGAGGAAGTGCAGTTTTTAAGAACAATAATGGAGAAGGTTGAAAATTCAAAATATTGGCTAATTAAGGTGTGCATAAATGGCACATATGCAACATACAAGATAGACACTGGGTTACAAGAAAATATAATAACATAAACTGAACTAGAAAGATGTATGGATTATATAAAAGTGGAAGAATCAAAAGTGTCCGTGAAAAAACTATAACTGTTGAACAATTCCAATGCTGAGAGAGAGCACACTGACACTTAAATACAAAGAAAAAATTATAAAACAGGAGTTTGTGGTGGTACAAAGAGGCAAGCAACCAGTCCTGGGCCTACACATGTGAGAAGTACTTGGTCTTGTTAAGGCCTGGTCTACACTACAAGTTTAGGTCGAATTTAGCAGCATTCTCTCAATTTAAGCCTGCACCTGTCCACACAACGAAGCCCTTTTTTTGACTTAAAGGGCTCTTAAAATTGATTTCTTTACTCCACCCCTGACAAGGGGATTAGCGCTGTAATCGGCCTTGCTGGGTCAAATCTGGGGTACTGTGGACACAATTCGATGGTATTGGCCTCTGGGAGCTAACCCACGGTGCTCAGTTGTGACCACTCTGGACAGCACTCTGAACTCAGATGCACTGGCCAGGTATACAGGAAAAGGCCCGCGAACTTTTGAATCTCATTTCCTGTTTCGCCAGCGTGGTGAGCCCACCTGCACAGGTCACCATGCAGAGCTCATCATCACAGGAGACCATGCAGTCCCAGAATCGCCGAAGAGCTCCAGCATGGACCGAACGGGAGGTACAGGATCTGATCGCTGTATGGGGAGATGAATCCATGCTGGCAGAACTCCATTTGAAAACACAAAATGCAAAATATTTGAAAAAATCTCCAAGGCATGAAGGACAGAGGCTATAACAAAGACCCGCAGCAGTGCTGCGTGCAAATTAAGGAGCTAAGGCAAGCCTACCAAAAAACCAGAGAGGCAAACGGCAGCTCAGGTTCAGAACCCCAGACATGCCACTTCTATGATGAGCTGCATGCCATTCTAGGGCGTACAGCCACCACTACCCCAACCCTGTGCTTTGACTCCATCCAAGGAGTGGCAGGCAACACAGAAGCGGGTTTTGGGGGCAAGGAAGATGATGATGATGAGGAAGTTGTAGATATCGATTTCCCCAACAGCCAGGATCTGTTTATCACCCTGGACCTGGACCCAGTACCCCCTGAACCCACCCATGGCAGGCTCCCGGACCCTGAAGGTGGAGAAGGGACCTCTGGTGAGTGTACCTTTGTAAATATTATACATGGTTTAAAAGCATGTTTAATGATTAATTTGCCCTGGCATTAGTGGCCAGGGCAGCTACTGAAAAAGTCTGTTAATGTGTCTGGGGATGGAACGGAAATCCTCTAGGGACATCTCCATAAAGCTCTCCTGGATGTACTCCCAAAGCCTTTGCAAAAGGTTTCTGGGGAGGGCAGCCTTATTCCGTCCTCCATGGTAGGACACTTTACCACACCAGGCCAGTAGCACGTAGTCAGGAATCATTGCGAAACAAAGCATTGCAGCGCACAGTCCCGGTATTTGCTGGCATTCAAACAGCATCTGTTCTTTATCTCTCTGTGTTACCCTCAGGAGAGTGATATCATTCATGGTCATCTGGTTTAAATAGGGTGGTTTTAGTAAGTGGACATTCAGCTGTGCCCATTCCTGCTGGGCTGTTTGCCTGTGGCTAAACAGAAAACTTCCCTGCTGTTAGCCACGCAGTGGGGAGAGGGGTGAAGCCATCATCCCAGAGAATTGGGTGTGTGTGTGTGTGTGGGGGGGGGGGGGGTTAGTTGGGTTTCTGATGCATGTGAACCCGTAAACTGCAGCCCCTCCTTTTAAATTGCCAACCCATTTTTAATGGCCAACCCAACGGCTACTTTGTATGGGAAATGAGGGCGCTGCTGTTTGAAACCATTCCCACATGTTATGAAGGTTAAAGAAGCCAAAAGACTGTGGCTTACCACAGCTGCCTGCAAGCCGAATTCTGCTGCCCGACCCTGCGTGAGTGATCTCTCACACCAAACCGGCATACCCTCAGTAAAGGCAAAATGCGACTTTGTAATGAAAGTGCATGTGCTATGTAATGTTAACAGCAAGGTTTACCATGAAAGAGTGTACCCATTGTTTTATAAAATGTGTCTTTTTAACTACCACTCTCCCCTTTTTTCCCCTCCACCAGCTGCATATGTTTCTCCTTCCCAGAGGCTAGCGAAGATTAGAAAGCGAAAAAACATACTCGTGATGAAATGTTGTCTGACGTCATGCTGTCCTCCCACACTGACAGAGCACAGCAAAATACATGGAGGCAGACAATCTCAGAGTGCAGGAAAACACAATATAACCACGAGGAGAGGTGGCGGACTGAAGATGGTAGGTGGTGTCAGCTTGCTGAAAGAAGGCAGAAGTCAATGCTCAGGCTCCTGGAGGATCAAACTCATATGCTCCAGTGTATGGTTGAGCTGCAGTGTATGGTGGAGTGTATGGTGGAGCACAGACCACCGCTACAGCCCCTGTGTAACCAACCGCCCTTCTCCCCAAGTTCCATAGCTTCCTCAACCAGACATCCAAGAATGTGGTGGGGGGGCATCCGGCCACCCAGCCGCTCCACCCCAGAGGATTGCCTAAGCAACAGAAGGCTGGCATTCAATAAGTTTTAAAGTTTTAACATGCTGTGTGGCCTAGTCCTTCCCTCCTCCACCACCCCTTCCGGGCTACCTTGACAGTTACCCCCTATTTGTGTGATGAATAAATAAAGAATGCATGAATGTGAAGCAACAATGACTTTATTGCCTGTGCAAGAGATGATCGAAGGGGGGAGGAGAGGGTGCTTAGCTTACAGGAAAGTAGAGTGAAACCGGGGGGGTGGGTGGGTGGGTGGTTCATCAAGGAGAAACAAACAGAACTTTCACACCATAGCCTGGCCATTCCTGAAACTAGTTTTCAAAGCTTCTCTGATGCGCATTGAGCCCTGCTGTACTCTTCTAACTGCCCTGGTGTCTGGCTGCACATAATCAGCGGCCAGGCGATTTGCCTCAACCTCCCACCTCACCATAAATGTCTCCCCCTTACTCTCACAGATATTGTGGAGCGCACAGCAAGCAGTAATAACAATGGGAATATTGGTTTCGCTGAGATCTAACCGAGTCAGTAAACTGCGCCAGCGCACTTTTAAATGCCCAAATGCACATTCTACCACCATTCTGCACTTGCGCAGCCTATAGTTGAACAGCTCCTGACTACTGTCCAGGGTACCTGTGTATGGCTTCATGAGCCATGGCATTAAGGGTTAGGGTGGGTCCCCAAGGATAACTATAGGCATTTCAACATCCCCAACAGTTAGTTTCTGGTCTGGAAAGTAAGTCCCTTATTGCAGCTGTTGAAACAGACCAGAGTTCCTGAAGATGTGAGCGTCATGTACCTTTCCCGGCCATCCCACGTTGATGTTGGTGAAACGTCCCTTGTGATCCACCAGTGCTTGAAGCACCATTGAAGAGTACCCCTTTCAGTTTATGTACTCGCTGCCTTGGTGCTCCGGTGCCAAGATAGGGATATGGGTTCCGTCTATCGCCCCACCACAGTTAGGGAATCCCATTGCAGCAAAGCCATCCACTATGACTGCACATTTCCCAGAGTCACTACCCTTGATATCAGCAGCTTAGTGATAGCATTGGCTACTTGCATCACAGCGGCGCCCACAATAGATTTGCTCACTCCAAATTGATTCCTGACTGACCGGAAGCTGTCTGGCATTGCAAGCTTCCACAGGGCTATCGCCACTCGCTTGTGAACTGTGAGGGCTGCTCTTATCTTGGTATTCTTGCACTTCAGGGCAGGGGAAAGCAAGTCACAAAGTTCCATGAAAGTGCCCTTACACATGTGAAAGTTTCGCAGCCACTGGGAATCGTCCCAGACCTGCAACACTATGCAGTCCCACCTCTCTGTGCTTGTTTCCCAGGCCCAGAATAAGCGTTCCACCCCATGAACCTGCCCAATTGACACCATGATGTGCACATTGCAGGGGCCCGTACTTTGTGAGAAGTCTATGTCCATGTCCTCATCACTCTCGTCACTGTCCTGCAGTCGCCTCCTCCTCACCTGGTTTCACTTTTCTTGCAGGTTATGGTTCTGCATATCCTGCTGGATAACGCGCACGATGTTTATAGTGCTATAATTGCCGAGGTGATCTGAGCGGGCTCCATGTTCCCAGTGCTATGGCATCTGCACTGAAAAAAGGTGCAAAACGATTGTCTGCCTTTGCTCTGACGGAGAGAGGTGCGACTGACAACATGGCTTGCAGGGTTGGCTTACAGGGAATTAAAATAAAAAAGGGGGTGCATCAAGGAGAAACAGAATGGCCCCCTCAAGGATAGAACTCAAAACCCTGGGTTTAGCAGGCCATTGATTTCATGGAGGGAGGGAGGAAGGGAGGAGAAAATGAATACAAAACAAATCTGGTCTATTTCTTGTTTTGATCCACTTCATCTATCTTTATACATCTTGCTGGCAGCAGATGGTGCAGTACGACTGCTGGCCATCATCATCTCCTGGGTGCTCGGCAGAAGATGGTGCAGTATGACTGCTGGCTATCATCATCTCCTGGCTGCTCATTAGAAGACGGTGTAGTAGGACTGCCAGCAGGACTGAATCACCATGAGATGAAACTTAAAAGGGAAATGACCTGGCTGAGTCACTCCCATGTTTGCCCAGGCGCCCCGACCAACCTCAGTGAGGTCGGCTAAAAGAGCACCCGGGAGTACAGCGACGAGGGCTACCAGTCATACTGCACTGTCTGCTGCCAAAAGGCAATGAGCTGCTGCTGTGTAGCAATGCAGTACTGGGTCTGCCAGCACCCAGGAGACATACTGTGACGGTGAGCTGAGAGGGCTCCATGCTTGCCGTGGTATGGCATCTGCCAGCAGATCGAGGGATGTGATCATTCCCCTCTATCTGATATCTTTTATTGTAATATTTTGTCTGATTGTACTTCTCCAGTCTTCTTCATTATCATAGACTCCTTGGCTAGCCTTTGTCTTTGTCCCCTACCTGATAATCAACTATTTACATTGTAGAGGAGCTCAGCAGGTGACTTTCCATATTTAGCCATATAAATCTACAGTTTAATAATGCTAAATATGATTAATAGATTCCAAGGCCAGAAGGGACCACTGTGATCACCTAGTTTGATCTCCTGTATAACTTTCCCCCCCAAAATTGCTAGAGCACATCTTTTTGAAAAAACACCCAATCTTGATTTTAAAATTCCTATTGATGGAAATCCCCCATGACCCTAGGTAAATTGTTCCAATGGTTAATTACCCTTACTGTCAAAAAATATACGGTTTATTTCCAATCTGAATATGTGCAGCTTCAACTTGAATCCATTGGATCATGTTATATCTTTGTTTGCTGCATTAAAGAGCCCAGTATCAAATATTTGTTCTCCATGTAGATACTCACAAATTGTGATCAAGTCATCCTTTAACCATCTCTTTGTTAACTTTAATAGATTGATCTCCTTGATTGCAACACAATAAGGCATGTTTTCTAATCCTTTCATCATTCTCAGGGCTCTTCTTTGAACCCTCTCCAACTTATCGACATCCTTCTTGAATTGTGGAAACTAGAGGTAGACACAGAATTCCAACAGTGGTCACACCACTGCCAAATACAGAGGTAAAATAAACTCTCTACTCCTATTTGAGATTTATGCCTCCAAGGATAACAATATATTATTTTGGCCACAGCATAGCACAGGGAGCTTATATACAGCTGATGATCCATCACAACCCCCAAAACTTTTTTTCAGAGTGTCTGCTTCCCAGGACAGAGTAGCCCATTCTGTAAGTATGGTGTGCATTCTTTCTTCCTACATGCATATATTTAGTCATATTAAAATGCACATTGTTTGCTTGAGCTCAGCTTACCAAATGACTCTATCCGTGACCTGTCTTCTTCATTATTTACCACTCCTGCAATTTTTATGTTGTCTGCAAACATTATTAGAGATTATTTTATGTTTTCTTCCAGGTGATTGATAAAATTGTTATATAGCATAGGGCCAAGAACTGATTCCTGCAGAACTCTACCAGAAATACACCCACTCTAATGATGATTCTCTGTTTATGCTTACATTTTGAGACCTATCAGATAGCCAGTTTTGAATCCATTTAATGTGTGCCATATTAAATTTATATCTTTCAGTTTTTTAATTAAAATGCCACGTGGCACCAAGTCAAATGTTTTACAGAAGTCTCAGTATATTACATCAATTACCTGTATCAGCAAAACTTGTAATCTCTTTAAAATATCTAATTAACTTGACGGGATCTATTTACCATAAACCCATGTTGATTGCATTAGTTATGTTACCCTCCTCTAGTTCTTTATTAATCTAGTCTTGTCAGACTGATAGCATGATAATTATCCATGTCATCCAATTTACTCTTTTTAAATATTGGCACAGCATTTCTCCCAGTCTTCTGGAACTCCCCCCTGTGTTTCAAGATATGGATCTTTTCTTACATCAATTGCTTTTTTGAGCAAGTTCTTCACTATATATACACTCCAGATTCAGCTAACCTATTGGCTTGAGGATGGTGTTACTAGATGTCTAATGATGAAAGTTGTACATTCTAGCAAAGTCTAGGAATTCCTTATTTTGAATTGTTGTAAGTTGTCAGTGATTACTGTTCTTGGAATTCCATGACATGCAAATACAGATTTAATGTGCCTGACAACTGTTGCTGCTGTGGCATCTTTGAGTGTGACTACTTCTGGAAAATTGGTAAAGCAGTAAATTATTACCAGGCAATCAAGTCTTCCCAAGTTGAACATGTCAATTCCAGCTTAGTCCCATGGAATAGTAAGTTGTCTGTGTGGTATCATGGGTTCTTTCTGTTGGGAATCTCTGTACTTCTAACATGCTCCACAGCTGATTTCCATTTCTTTCATGTCACTATTCATCTGTAACCACAATACAACACTCTCCTGCTCTCTTTTTTGATTTGGGCATTCCCAGGTGCCCTTCATGTATTTGTTCCAGTATTTTCCTTCTCATTACTGGGGGAACCACAATCTGTTTTCCTTTCAAAAGCACTCTTGAGATCACGGAAAGCTCACTTCTATAATGGGAATAGCCAGGTAGGAAGTGTTGATATTTCAGTCATTTACTTATAGCTTGTATCACTGCTTTCTGCATCTCATCTTTAGCTGTTTCTGTCTCCAAGTCATCCCATCTGCCTCAGATTACAGCATCTGACTCTTTTCTCATGTTCACTTGTATGTTTACTACTTGGTCCAGATCACCAGGCTGTGTATTGTTGGAAGGAGGATATGCTTTTGAGAGTACCATTAGTAAGTGACATCTAGGTTTGAACTCCAGGGTCACATCATATTTTTATATTTTCAAAATTAGTTGCTTGTAACATTTGGTGGTGTTTCTCCAAGTCTCTTTTTGTGTATTGCAAAATGGTTTGTTATCAGTTTGTGCTTTGAAGCTACTACAATAAAATCATGACATTGTGTACATCCATGTGTCAGACCTTATGTCTTTTTCAATTTGTGCATACTTCATCTCTGTGGCTGTCATAGCCCTAAATGCATATGATACTGGCAACTAATCAGTTCATGACACTAAAAGTGCTGCTCCCAGTCCTCATTTCGAGACATCTGTGAAGAGTGGGATGATCTAACATACTGGGACGCAATCCAGACCAGTGAGGGGCTGTGTCACCACTGGCTTGCAACCTGGGGTGCTTTGAAATGCCTTACTGTTGTAGCTCCCAACCTGGACTACTCACAAACAGCCTTCCAGCGTGCCAGTCACTGCTAGATGTGTTTGTGTAATTGCAGCCTGCCCACCACCCCTGCACCAGCCTTGATTATACTGCAGGGTGACCTCAACACACTTCCAATCCCACATTTTTCTCCAAAAATGTATGTCTTGTACTGCCCAGCCCTCTCCTGGACAGGCAAATATATTAGGACAGTTGTTCCTTTAAGGGAATAATATAAACACAACTTGCCACCCTAAATTGCGGTGCCCAGACACTTCAGTGTGAACAGACTGGATTAGATAAAACAATAAAACAAGTTTATTAACTACAAAGAGATAGATATTCAGTAAAAGCAATGACACATAAAAGTCAGAAACAATTACAAGAAAATAAAGATAAAATGCCTAGCTTAACAAACTATATTAGATTCAAAGCAAAGTTTCTCATCACATACTTCCAACACCATTTCTGACCAAATTTTCAGGTCAGGACACATCCCCCAGAGTCCAATGGCTGCTTCCTTTGTCTTCTTAGGTGCACAGAGTGAAACGGACAAGGAGAGAGGAAAGGTGTCTCTTAGGGTGTTTGCCCCTCCTTTTTATAGTTTCAGTCCGTCTTTGGAGAGCATTTCCGACTGAGAATCAAGACACAGGGGGTCTAGTGGAGGAAAGACACCTCCGACTGTTTCTTTGCTAAGATACAGATCTTTTTCCCTGCCCCCCTTTCTTGCCAAAGAATGGCCCATCGGCTTTGTTGACACCTGGCTGGGGCATCAGCTTGCCTTTTGTCTTTAAGAAATCCACCCCTTGGACTTATCAGGGAAACACACTGAGTCATGATTTCAGCTCATGTTCAGTAAAATTATGAAATGATCAGCAAGTTATGAGGATTCAAATGATATCTCACAAGGCATTTTACCTGCACAAAGATTATTACAATAGTGTACACGTTGTGAATACTGGGGTACCTTCCGTCACATGCTTGCAAATTTCCAGTGCTCTCCTCAGTCATTCCAAATGTTCAGTTGGGCCAATAGAAATCTGGTGAGGTTCAACAAGGACAAGTGCAGAGTCCTGCACTTAGGATGGAAGAATCCCATGCACCGCTACAGACTAGAGACTTAATGGCTAGGAAGCAATTCTGCAGAAAAGGACCTAGAGATTACAGTGGATGAGAAGCTGGATATGAGTCAACAGTGTGCCCTTGTTGCCAAGAAGGCTAACAGTATTTTGGGCTGTTTAAGTGAGGGCATTGCCAGCAGAATGAGGGACATGATTATTCCCCTCTATTCAACATTGGTGAGGCCTCACAGAATCATAGAATATCAGGGTTGGAAGGGACCTCAGGAGGTCATCTAGTCCAACCCCCTGCTCAAAGCAGGACCAACCCCAACTATATCATCCCAGCCAGGGCTTTGTCAAGCCTGACCTTAAAAACCTCAAAGGAAGGAGATTCCATCACCTCCCTAGGGAACACATTCCAGTACTTCACCACCCTCCTAGTGAAAAAGTTTTTCCTAATATCCAACGTAAACCTCCCCCACTGCAACTTGAGACCATTACTCCTCGTTCTGTCATCTGCTACCACTGAGAACAGTCTAGATCCATCCTCTTTGGAACCCCCTTTCAGGTAGTTGAAACCAGCTATCAAATCCCCCCTCATTCTTTTCTTCCGCAGACTAAACAATCCCAGTTCCCTCAGCCTCTCTTCATAAGTCATGTGTTCCAGTGCCTAATCATTTTTGTTGCCCTCCGCTGGACGCCTTCCATTTTTTCCACATCCTTCTTGTAGTGTGGGGCCCAAAACCGGACACAGTACTCCAGATGAGGCCTCACCATTGGTGAGACTCAATGAGAATTTGGCAAGATGGGCACTGGCCCATCAAAGTTACAGTGATCAAAGAAAAGTCACCTCATTCATACTCAGTCATCACAGATGAATGCAAAATCTTACAAAGGAATTGTAAGCATTTCATCAGGACACCTGACAATTTGGTTGAGAAAAGTGAATTGAGAGCAGATGTACAAGTTGAAAACAATTTACAAACTGACCCTATTATTGATCTTGAGACTGAACAGTCTATTACAGTCAAAGACTTGGGGAAAGAGGGTTTGCAACTCAGTAGATCAGGAAGATTATTGAAAAGCCCCCATGAGACAGTCTGAGACATGCTAGAGTTGTGTTTAAGCAACTCAAAAAGTAAGGTATTATATTTATAATTGTTTGATAGTTTTAATTTAATACTGTTTTAGTTAAGTCAGGAAATTTTAAAAAGTGATCTAAAAAGGGGAAGATGTGGTATAGAGTAAGTCTCCAGGAATTTAAACTCAAAGGGCAGTCTTTGGTTTTCTGAGGCATTTCCTGGTGGAGCAGAAACAAAGAAACCCAGGACAGGGCAGTCATAAGTTGCAGCTACATAGTAAAAGAAAATTTGTTACCTCATTTCTGTACATTATGTATAGTTCCTTTCATGGAAAAGGGTTTATCTTTACACTGATCTCCTTGTCAAAAAGATACTACATATATCAGCCTCACTCCCCCAACTTGTAAATAAAGTTTGACTTCTCTGCTAAAGATCAAGATAGATCTTGGCAAGACAAACTTCTGTGAGTGCTGGTGAGAAGCCTTTGGTCATGGGTCATATTAGTACCAATGACTAAGGGAAGCAGAAGTAGTAGTTACATGTCCTAGAAGCTAAATTTAGATTATATGGAAAACACTCAAATTCAGTTCCGCTACAAAAACTTTGAAATGTTTTTGTTTTCAAGTTCAGAGCTAACTGGACTAGGAGAAGGGGGCATCAATTTGGGAAGATGGGTTTAAATGCATTAGGCACCAGAGAACTTTGTGGAGTGGGAAGAGGCCATATCAATAGTGGTGGGCTCAACTAAGTCATGCTATTGACACAGAGAACTGACAGTGTTTGAGGAGATTATTTAAACCAAGAGCTGAGGGAAATCTGAACGCTCATTTTGGACAAAGGCTTCTCCTTGAAATATCAGTAAAACAAAAAAACTCTATCTTGTAGTAAAGGATAGGGCAGAAATGCAGCTGAACTGGGGAGGGATAGGTTAAGATCACAAGGGTGCATTCCAGAAAAATTACAGGGTGTCATAAAGGAATTAAGCAGCAAGCACACAATCAAAAATAAAAACGCTGTCTATACAATATACGACTGTGAGAAGCTTAAATGAAAACTAGGTGACCTTGATATAACAGACATTTCTGAAAGGTGGTGTAACGGAAAAAAAAATTACCATGGGCTACAATATGTTGACAAAATCTAATAAAACAGTAATAATGGGTGGTTTCAAGTGCCCACATCTGAACTGGAAAAATGTTAACATCAAGACAAGGTTTGGAGAAACAATTGCTCCTTGGAATGAGTAGGCCAAACAACTAGATCTATAGCATTCAAGAGAAGAATTTACTTTTGACCTAGCCTTAACACACACAGGAGCTGATTCAAGAAGTACTAAAAAATAGTGAATCGCTATATGAACTTAAAATTATCACTAGATCCCTGTGTGCCTCAGTTTTCCCCTCTGTAAAATGGGGACAATGATACTTATCCTGCTTTGTAAAACCCCTTGAGATCTATAGATAAAAGAGTGTTGTATCAGAGATACACATTATTTAGAAAGAGAGATTATGTATTAAAACATAAGAGAGCTAATCAAAATGACCCTAAAATCAAAACGAGGAAATGAAAAATTGTTAGTCTCAGCATAGAAACACATCATAGTTGAGTCACAGAAGGGATGCATATTCCTAAATCAAAAAACAAACAACCAAACAAAAAAAAAACAAGCTGGAAGGCAAGTAAAAAAAGAAAACTATGGTTAAATGGCAAAGTACGTGGTAGGAAACTAGTTCAAGTGAATCCAATGACAGTAACCAAAATTATGTTGAGTAAAATGCAAGATAGAAATCAGGAAGACTAAGATGGACTCTGGAAAGTCATAGCAACAAATATATAAGTACATCAGAAGCAGGAAGCCTGCTAAACAACCAGTGGGGCCCCTGGACAATTGAGATACAAAAGGAGCACTTTTAAAGACGATAAAGTCATCACAGAGAAACTAAATGAATTCTTTGCTTCAGTCTTCATGGCTGAGGATATTAGGGAGATTCTCAAAACTGAGCCGTCTTTTGTAGGTGACACATCTGAGGAATTGTCACAGATTGAAGTGTCACTAGAGGAGGTTTTGGAATTAATTGAGAAACTTAACAGTAACAAGTCACCGGGACCAGATGGCATTCACCCAAGAGTTCTGAAAGAACTCAAATGTGAAATTGCGGAACTATTAACTATGGTTTATAACCTGTCCTTTAAATCAGCTACTGTACCCAACGACTGGAAGATAGCTAATGTAATGCCAATATTTAAGAAGGGCTCTAGAGGTGATCTAGGCAATTACAGACTGGTAAGTCTAAATTCAGTACCGGGCAAATTAGTGGAAACAATAGTAAAGAATAAAATTGTCAGACACTTAAAAGAACATAAATTGTTGCACAAAAGTCAACATGGTTTCTGTAAAGGGAAATCATGTTTTACTAATCTATTAGAGTTCTTTGAGGGGTTCAACAAACATGTGGACAAGGGGGATTCAGTGGACATAGGGTACTTAGATTTCCAGAAAGCCTTTGACAAGGTCCCTCACCAAAGGCTCTTATATAAATTAAGTTGTCATGGGATAAGAGGGAAGATCCTTTCATGGATTGAGAACTGGTTGAAAGACAGGGAACAAAGGGTAGGAATAAATGCTAAATTTTCAGAATGGAGAGGGGTAACTAGTGGTGTTTCCGAAGGGTCAGTCCTAGGACCAATCCTATTCAACTTATTCATAAATGATCTGGAGAAAAGGGTAAACAGTGAGGTGGCAAAGTTTGCAGATGATACTAAACTGCTCAAGATAGTTAAGACCAAAGCAGACGGTGAAGAACTTCAAAAAGATCTCACAAAACTAAGTGATTGGGCAACAAAATGGCAAATGAAATTTAATGTGGATAAATGTAAAGTAATGCACATTGGAAAAAATAACCCCAACTATACATACAATATGATGGGGGCTAATTTAGCTACAACTAATCAGGAGAAAAATCTTGGAATCATTGTGGATAGTTCTCTGAAGACGTCCACGCAGTGTGCGGCTGCACTCAGAAAAGCAAAAGGGATAGAGAATAAGACGGAGAATATCGTATTGCCCTTATATAAATCCATGGTACGCCCACATCTTGAATACCGTGTACAGATGTGGTCCCCTCATCTCAAAAAAGATATACTGGCATTAGAAAAGGTTCAGAAAAGGGCAAATAAAATGATTAGGGGTTTGGAACGGGTCCCATATGAGGAGAGATTAAAGAGTGTAGGACTTTTCCGCTTGGAAAAGAGGAGACTAAGGGGGGATATGATAGAGGTATATAAAATCATGAATGGTGTGGAGAAAGTGAATAAGGAAAAGTTATTTACTTGTTCCCATAATATAAGAACTAGGGGCCACCAAATGAAATTAATGGGTAGCATCAAAACAAATAAAAGGAAGTTCTTCTTCACTCAGCGCACAGTCAACCCGTGGAACTCCTTGCCTAAGGAGGTTGTGAAGGCTAGGACTATAACAGGGTTTAAAAGAGAACTGGATAAATTCATGGAGGTTAAGTCCATTAATGGCTATTAGCCAGGATGGGTAAGGAATGGTGTCCCTAGCCTCTGTTTGTTAGAGGATAGAGATGGATGGCAGGAGAGAGATCACTTGATCATTACCTGTTAGGTTCACTCTCTGTGGGGCACCTGGCATTGGCCACTGTCGGTAGACAGGATACTGGGCTGGATGGACCTTTGGTCTGACCCAGTATGGCCATTCTTATATTCTTATGTTCTTATCAGCAGTAAAGGGAGCAGAATAAGTAAAAAGAATAAGGACTCTGTAGAGAAGCTAAATGATTTATTTGCATTAGTCTTCACCATGGAGGATGTTGTGGAGATACCTATTCCTGACATGTTTTTAATACCTGGAAAGAGTAAGGCATTGTCAGTCATTAATGAATCAAAAGAGGAGGTATTAGAACAAAATGAGAAGATGTGTAGCAACAAATCACCTGGACCAGATGGTGTACATCCAAGGCTTCTGAAGAAATTTAAGAAGGAAGTGGCTGAGTGGCTAAAAGAAAAACTGGTATTTCCCATTAAAGTCACGAATATATGCACTTAGGAAATAATTTAAGACACTTTATGGCCAACATAAACATTGCAAAGTACAAAGATAGGTGCCAGTCCTGCAAGGAGTCCACATCTGTGTAGAATTCCTTGCAGGTTCAGAGCCTTAATGAGGCACCTTAATAGGTGACCTTTAAGGAAAACCACACGTATGATGAACACTCAGACTTATATGGATAAACTTCTGTGCACATATGTGGTGGAAAACATTCCTTTTATTAACTTTATTTCTGAACCAATTTTTTCATACTTGGGGGTGGATGTACTGCTTAATGACAACTTAAAATGCTAAGTTTGAGAAGTCAAAAGTCATCCATTTTTGAGTTATTTGTAAGAAAAAAAGAATGTCACTTTTTTTTTTCAAAATAAGACATTAAGGGAGAGATTGTCAGAGATGCCAAGGGGTCTTAGTCACCCTAGTCCCATTGAAAATCAATTGGAATTGGCACCTAGCCCCCACTTAGGTCTTTGAAAACTCTGCCCCCTTTTTTTTCATTCTTGCGGAACACAAATATAGTGAAACGGATTTTACATAAACGTTTTTTAAAGAATTTATGTAAGAGAAAAAGTAGAGTGTTTTTTTCAGTAAGTTATGAACATGTGAAAACAGAGTTATCAGCTAAACTGTTTTGGAACCTGGGCTGTAACATTCACTACCAGGAGAATGCTATAATGTGTATTCTAGTGAATTACTCCATAGGATATAGAAATGAGTAGACAAGCAACAATCATGATGGTTACTTTCGAGGCTTGCAAAAAGTGAGTGATTTAAAATACCATACACGTTTTTAAATACAAAAAATTAAAATTGTTCTCAGCCCAGAGTTTTACCCTGCAAAGTCCAGACCACCTTCCCTAAGGAAATTACTGAATAATAATTCAAATAGTAGGATTCAATTGAAAAGTATAAGTTAAAGAAATCCTTCACTGATATAATTTAAATAGAAGATTGAACATTATTTTAACATACACTCTGCCTAAAATAAATATATTTTGGTCTAGGCATAGGTTTTGATAGCTCCATTTGCTTCTTTTAACATTATAATAAAATAATAATAATAAATAATAATAATACCTAGTCTTTTGGATCCCCATCCTTTCTCAACCTTGTAAGGAATGGATCAGGGCTGACTCCTCAAAAATAATGCCTTGATCTTTTTGCTCCACATTTTATTCAGAAGTAGATTCAGTCAGACCTAGCTCTAGGCATCTGTTGCTGCAGGACCTCAATTACAAGGATTCCCTCTGTACAACTAAAGCTTGAAGTGGGTATTCCTTTCAAAGTCTCATGGAGGGTGCAAAGGCTATGTTTTGGGCCAGCCCTAGATTCTGTTGTGATCAAATCCATCTCCATCCGCCCACAGATTTTAAAATTGCGGGGGGGGGGGGGGAATAACACTGAGATACGGAAATTATCTTGGTTCAATTTCATGATTGTCTTAATCTGCTGTGTTCTTAGTTTACTATTGCTGTGAGCTCAAATCCAGCATTCATACCTAAGGTGGGTTTTGATTCAGTTATAAGTGGTTCTGCAAAGAGACTAGAAATGCCATTTTTAACCACAGAAAATAAGACCCTAAGTGTCTAAACCTACCTATTGTTTTGTTTGGGAGAGACATATTTGCATTTGTTTCTGTTCATTCATTTCCCAGCAGGTGTCTCTATACTGCAGCTTTATTGAAGGAGAAAGAGGCAAAGACTAATTGCATAAAATATAAAGAGAATAAAAAAAGATACAGAAGCACAATAACTGGAGAACTGAGCCTGTCTTGTGACACTCCACAATATCAAAAAGAAAACACTGCAGAGAACATCTTTCCATGTGTGTGTGTATGCATGCATGTGTAAAGGATACATATGCTCATGCAAAACCAAAGCATGTTTACTTACCACTAATGCTTGCAAAAGAAGAGGCTAAAAATGACATTTAAAATCAGAGTTTTATGAAAACAGAAGTTACAACTTTTATATACAATAGGTAAAAATCAATAATTTCTTCAACATATATCTGCTGTCTAACAACTGTTGAAATTTATCTTCATCAGCAACTAAAGTAAAACTATTAAAGGCTCACAATGATAATGTTGCACCCTTTTCTGGGATCATAAATGTGGAGGTTAATGAAGACTGCAGGCAGCTGGAAGAATTGAGAGAGGAAAAGTACAATAAAAGAAAATTATGGTTATGAATAAGACTTCCAGTTTGTGTTGGCTTGGGGCGGACCAAAGTAACTTCATTTCATTTGCAACCAGATGCAAAAAAAATTAACATTTTATCACTTAATTGGCAACATGTAATCTTTTTAGGCAAACAAAATTTATGCTTTGATGGATCCCAGTTGTATTTCTGCACAGATCTAAGTGGAATGCAAAATCCTGACTTTACATATTAAAGGACCAGAATTCTGTTTTGCATTTGATTTCAATTGCAGATTTCATGCACCAGAACACTCTGAGATGAATAACTGATGAAACAGGGAAACATCTGAAATCCCATGTATGATTCACAAACTGGCCTTAAAACTTGTAAAGTTGTATTTTAAAATGTATTACAGATCACAGTATCACCATTTCAAGGTGAGTAAAACCTAATACTCTCCAATTTGTGTATTAATCAATAGTTTACTGAGTATTTGATTAATGCTCAGTGAAATATAAGAAGGAACAGATCCAATTAGATCTTTTTCAACAAGGAGTTACCAGTGTTAATAGTACCGTTGTTATACTAATTTGTATTTTTGGAACACAAACAGGAAATAATACTATACCATACAATGTCACTTGAGGCCATAGTCACATTTATTTTTCTCACCCAAAGAACCCCAGAAATTGATTATAGCCTATGAATCAAATTCTGATCTTAGTGTCAGTGGTGTAAATTCAGCGTAACTCCAATGAAGATGGAATTACACAACTGTCCCTGAGATCCAAATCTGACCTGTAAATGCAGCTCTAGAAGAGTATATAAAGAATACTACCTATTATATTATCACCTCACGTATAGGGCATTGTTTGGATTTTGTTCCTGGCCTTTGTGTTTGCTATTTATGGGCTCCTAATGTTCTGTACGATTATTTATAAGGATTCACCGAAGTTCCAATGAACACTCAAATGTGAAGTTATTCAGTAGCCTATGGCCATAAATCACTGTGCTGTTATTAGCATTCTGCTGCCACATTACTTCTTGTACTTAAAACACAGGAGTAGGTAGCAGAACACAGTAACTTAATGAGGACCTTGTACTGTTGTTAAATTAAAAATGCAGGTTTAAGAAATAATATCCTACAACAAGAAAAATGCTAGCGATGAAAAGTAAAGTGAAGGGTCTCTGCTGCCCCCCACATCCTTGTAGCTTTCTTTTCCAAACCAGTGCCAATATATCCTTTATGAAGTCTCACCATCCCTGCAACTCTCTAGATTCCAGCCAGGTCTGCTTTTCCTTTCTTGGATTGGGTTACAGGGCCCAACTCCTCTTATACCCACTGCTGGTCTCTTGTTGCTGCTTCATTCAAACTTCCAGAAAACAAGGAATTTGAATCAACAGCAACAGGACCTAAAAAAAGAAGTGGTTAGAGATATTTGGGTCCCGTTGATTCTGTGGCAGGGAGAGAGGCCTTTGATCTGACTTCCTCCAAAACTGAAAGGTTAGGGAGGTGAGGCAACCTTGAGCCTATTCTCTGAGAAGACATGGCAGGAAAGGGAAGAAGCATACTGAGTCGTGCTGTCTAAAACAGAAGGGCTATTTGGAGTGGGGAAGGACGGCTGTGTTCTATTGCTGTCTCAAAAAAGAACTGCAAAGAAGGAGGGGAAAAAAAGCCTTGAGCATCTGAACCCCCATCTTCTACATATCTCTTGTTCCATGAGAAAATTGGGGATGGGGACTGAGCAACTCAGATCTATCCCTCAGATAACAGCTGCCTGGAGTGAGGCATGATGCCACTGGATAGCCACTCCTTAAGATCAAAGGTGGGAGATGGGGGAGTCAGTGGTAGGGTGTTGCTGCAGGGAAATGGCCTATGAAAGTGTGACTAGCTCTGCTAAGCTTTAACCAAACATTCACATCTCAAGTTGCTTAGTTGATGTCAATTTCTTAACGTTTAGAGGTTCACACATTATTACAACTTTTGTTCACCTGGATGTATTGTCCTTTTCTTGTTGACTTTCCTTCATCAAAACATGGGAAACCTTCTTAGATCAAATTCCACTCGTCTAAATGATAGCATAGTTCCCAGAATGAGGAACAAGGTTTTCTTTTATTATTTTTCCTTTAAAAAACCCAGAAATGACAAGTTGGTAAAATTAGTTACTATTTATAGCTGTAGAACACAGTACATGAGTTGGTCTTTTTTAGATGTTTGAAAGAGAGGGTGAGGGGAAAAAACCGAAGAGGGAACTGGTTGTATGGCTGGCTATAAGGTGTCATTTATACATTGTCTGTGAAGATAGGAGAGTTACTAAATGAACTGCCTCTTAATAAGTGGCAAAGAGTCCCGTGGCACCTTATAGACTAACAGACTTATTGGAGCCTAAGCTTTCATGGGTGAATACCCACTTCGTCGGATGCATGCAGTGGAAATTTCCAGAAGCAGGTATAAGTATGCAAGCAAGAATCAGGCTAGGGATAATGAGGTTAGTTCAATCAGGGAGGATGAGGCCCTCTTCTAGCGGTTGAGGTGTGAACACCAAGGGAGCAGAAACTGCTTTTGTAGTTGGCTAGCCATTCACAGTCTTTGTTTAATCCTGAGCTGATGGTGTCAAATGTGCAAATGAACTGAAGCTCAGCAGTTTCTCTTTGAAGTCTGGTCCTGAAGTTTTTTTGCTGCAGGGTGGCTACCTTTAAATCTGCTATTGTGTGTCTAGGGAGGTTGAAGTGTTCTCCTACAGGCTTTTGTATATTGCCATTCCTAATATCTGATTTGTGTCCATTTATCATTTTACGTAGAGACTGTCCAGTTTGGCCGATGTACATAGCAGAGGGGCATTGCTGGCACATGATGGCGTATATTACATTGGTGGACGTGCAGATGAATGAACCGGTGATGGTGTGGCTGATCTGGTTAGCTCCTGTGATGGTGTCACTGGTGTAGATATGTGGGCAGAGTTGGTATCGAGGTTTGTTGCATGGACTGGTTCCTGAGTTAGAGTTACTATGGTGCGGTGTGTAGTTGCTGGTGAGAATATGCTTCAGGTTGGCGGGTTGTCTGAGGGCAAAGACTGGCCTGCCTGCCAAGGCCTGTGAAAGTGAGGGATCGTTGTCCGGGATGGGTTGTAGATCATTGATGATGCATTGGAGAGTTTTAGCTGAGGACTGTATGTGATGGCCAGTGGAGTTCTGTTGGTTTCTTTCTTGGGCTTGTCTTGCAGCAGGAGGCTTCTGTACACGTCTGGCTCTGTTGATCTGTTTCCTTACTTCCTCATGTGGGTATCGTAGTTTTGAGAATGCTAGAAGAGGGCCTCATCCTCCCTGATTGAACTAACCTTGTTATCCCTAGCCTGATTCTTGCTTGCATATTTGTACCTGCCTCTGGAAATTTCCACTACATGAATCCGATGAAGTGGGTATTCACCCACGAAAGCTTAGGCTCCAGTACGTCTGTTAGTCTATAAGGTGCCACAGGACTCTTTGCCACTTTTACAGATCCAGACTAACACGGCTACCCCTCTGATATTATTGCCTCTTAATAGTTTGCCTGTTGCTGTATACCAATCAAAGGTGGAGATTTATTTCTGTGGTAATGCCACTGCAATCATTATAGGCCCCCAATTCAACAAAGGACTTATGTACATGCCAAATAAATGGGACTTGAGTGCTTGAAGCCCAGTAACTGCTGACGTGTTTTGCTGAGTCAGAGCCATAGTTACAGGGATTGTATCAATTCGCATAGATTACTCCAAATTTTAGCTTTTTTAAGGGAAAGTAAATCACACAAATTTTTTTTTAAAGGACTATTATTGGTTTCTGAGCATCTAGTCTTAAAAAAAATAAAAAGAAAGAAAAAGGCAGCTAAATTCTGCCCCGGAACACATTCCTGCCTAAGGAACAATAGCCACACGCTGTAAATGATACTGTTGATTTATGGGCCTCAAACTCAGGTCCATGGGAGCAGCCACACTTCAACCTTCCCTTGGGCAGCCTGCTGACAACGCTTGAGCCAGGAACCATGCATCCTGGGACCTCACCTTCTGAATTGCCTGCAAAACGCATGCAAGCCCATCTGACTCATCAGTGGCTCACCCCAAAGAACAAGAACGGCACCACCAGCACCATCTGTGCTTCTACTACAGCGAGTGTGGCCATGCCATCTCAACTTGCCTAGTACAAACCCTGTGGAGCTTTGGGAAACGAATTGATTCAAACACAGTCGGGGGAACCGGCCTGGTCCCTGAGGGAAAAGAATTTCTCTGTATCCTACTCCTCACTGAGATGAACCCCAAGCCCCAACCAAGGGCTTCCCATTTGCAGGTGACTATCTGGCTGCATATCCCTCTCCAACAGGCCCTCATTGATTTGGGAGCAGTGGACAATTTTATGGATGCAGCTACAATTCAAGCCCTCCAGATTTCCCTGCAACAAAAGTCCACGCCAGACATGATTGAAACAATTAATGGTTCCCCACTGTCTTCAGGTCCAGTTGTGGAGGAGATTGTCCCCCTGCAGGTCATTAATTAGGGACACAGAGAGATAATTGGATTTGGCATGATCCATTCCCCACATTTTCCCCTGATCCTTGGCATCTTCTGGCTAACCCTTCATGAACCCCTCATTCAGTGGCGAGAATAGAAGGCCGCTTTCCTGTCAAAATTCTGTTGACAGCATGGCCAGGGATCAGTGAGTGTTGTACCCAGGCCCAAGAAAGTCCAAGTAGGTTTAGTCGCTTGCATTGAAATAACTATGAAACTCCGCCCTCCTCCGCCCCCCCAAGTACTGTGACTATGCTGACATCTTCAAAAAGAAGAATGCAGAAAGCCTCCCCCCACATCGGGACTATGACTGCCTCATAGAACTCCAGCCAGAGGTGAAGATTCCATTTGGGCTGATCTATGGAATGTCAGAGCCTGAAGTGACGACATTACGAGAATACCTCCACGAAAACCTGGCATGGGATTCATCAACAAGTCAACCTCACCATCCAGTGCCCCGTCTCTGCATCAATTACCAAGCTGTAAACCAGATAACAATCATTACCTGCTACCCCAGTTCCTGAGTTGTTGGATCATGTGAGGGCTGCCCACATATTCACTAATCAGGATCTCCAGGGATTTTACAATCTCGTCCAGATCGGATGGGGGGAACAAAAGGAAGATTGCCTTTCAAACCCATTACGGCCACTTTGAATATTTAGGCATTCTATTCAGATTGACTAATGCCTCAGCAATATGCTAGCACTTCATTAACAATGTGCTGCAAGACTGACTAGAACAGTTTGTAGTGGTATACCTAGATGATATATTGATCTTCTTGGATGATCTGGACCAACACATCACTCATGTCTGCACAGTCCTGGAAAGACTATGACAATACAGTCTCAGCTAAACTCAAAAAGCATGTGCTCGATTAGACCTCGATTGAGTTCCTGGGTTTCATCCTATCCCTGGAAGGAATCAGAATGGACCTGCACAAAGTATAGCTCTGATCCATGAGGCTCCAGTCTGGAACTAGCCCACATTCTCAATTTCTGTAACTTCCTCAGTGCAACCCACCACCAGGACTTGCTCATGCTCATCTACTCTGCCTCTGTCTCTAAAATTCCACTTGACATGATGGCCATAATCGACAGATAACCACACAATACCTGGGAGGGGATCACGTTCATCAGAGACTGCACCTGTGTTCCCCTTGAGCCTGCAAGAGTGGCAGTTCTTCAACTGTGCTATGACTCCACCCTGGCAGGACACTTGGGGCAATATAAAACCTGACAATTAATGTCTTGGTCCTCTGGTATGGCCCTATATGCACCCCATAATAAAGACCTTTGTTGCTTCCTGCCAAGTGTGTGCCCACACCAAGATCCCATGCCAGAAACCCTGTAGCCTTCTCCAACCCCTGGATGCCCCATCTTGGCCCTGGTGGAGGCCATTTCCTTGGACTTTGTGGTAGAAATAACAGAATCCAGTGGCTTCATGACCATCCCAACAATGGTGGATCGCTTTTAAAAAATGGCCCACTTCATTCCCTGCATGGCTCTCTGCAGGGGAGACTGCCTGGCTCTGAATAAACAATGTAGTCCATTTTCATGTCCTCCCCAGATCATACCACCTCTGACCGGGAACCCAAGTTCACTGTCCACTTCTGGCACACGGCCCTACATCTGTTAGGGGTCTCTGTGCCCCTGTCCTGCCTACCATCTTTAGTTGGAAAAAATGGAAAAAATGGAAAAAATCAAACAGATCTTAGCGCAATACCTACAGTGCTACACCAGCCATCACCAGGACGACTGGTCTGCACTATTACCATATGCTGAGTTCTCATATAATAATGCAGACCATGCATCAATGGGCCACAACCCCTTCTTTGTTAACTATAGGAACCACCCCAGGTTTCACCCACAACTACCAACATCCTCCTCCAACCCATTGGTTTTGGGCCTAGTACACCATATCCATCACATCTCAGCAGAGGTGACGGGACACCTTGAGAAGGCAAAAGGAGGGCTACAAAAACCATGTGGACAAGCATTGCAAACAAGCCCCGACCTACTCTTTAGGACAAAAGGTACGGCCTTCTACAGAACTCCTTGTCACAGGCAGACCCTCTTGGAAATCAGGCCACCAGTTCTTTGGCCCATATCAGATTCAGTGACAAATCAGTCGGTTAACCGGCTCTCTCGAGCTCTTAGAGACCACCCCATATTCCATGTCTCACTCCTAAAATCCTATGCTGAGATCACATTTCCCCATAGAGCTCAATTACTGCTCCCACCAGTGCAAGTACAAGGTCAGGAGGAAATTTATTCCAAGGTCAAGCGAGGTAAATTGTGGCACCTCATTGACTGGGAAAGTTATGGCCCTGAGGAACACACTTAGGAGCCAGAGGAGAATGTCCATGCATGAGGCCAGATGCGCTGAATCCGAGAGTGCTAAAGGAGTTGGCGGATGTGATTGCAGAGCCATTGGCCATTATCTTTGAAAACTCATGGCGATCGGGGAGGTCCCGGACGACTGGAAAAAGGCTAATGTAGTGCACATCTTTAAAAAAGGGAAGGAGGAGGATCCGGGGAACTAAAGGCCAGTCAGCCTCACCTCAGTCCCTGGAAAAATCATGGAGCAGGAATCAATTCTGAAGCACTTAGAGGAGAGGAAAGTGATCAGGAACAGTCAGCATGGATTCACCAAGTGCAAATCATGCCTGACTAATCTAATTGCCTTCTATGATGAGATAACTGGCTCTGTGGATGAGGGGAAAGCAGTGGATGTGTTATTCCTTGACTTTAGCAAAGCTTTTGATATGGTCTCCCACAGTATTCTTGCCAGCAAGTTAAAGAAGTATGGGCTGGATGAATGGACTAGAAGGTGGATAGAAAGCTGGCTAGATTGTCAGGCTCAATGAGTAGTGATCAATGGCTCCATGTTTACTTGGCAGCCAGTATCAAGCGGAGTGCCCCAAGGGTTGCTCCTGGGGCCGGTTTTATTCAATATCTTAATTAATGATCTGGAGGATGGCGTGGGTTGCACCTTCTGCAGGTTTGCAGATGACACAAAACTGGGAGGAGAGGTAGATAGGCTGGAGAGTAGGGATAGGATACAGAGGGACCTAGACAAATTAGAGGATTGGGCCAAAAGAAATCTGATGAGGTTCAACAAGGACAAGTGCAGAGTCCTGCACTTAGGACGGAAGAATCCAATGCACCGCTACAGACTAGGGATCGAATGGCTAGGCAGAAGTTCTGCAGAAAAGGACCTAGGGGTTACAGTGGACAGGAAGCTGGATATGAGTCAACAGTATGCCCTTGTTGCCAAGAAGGCCAATGGCATTTTGGGATGTATAAGTAGGGGCATTGCCAGCTGATTGAGGGACGTGATCATTCCCCTCTATTCGACATTGGTGAGGCCTCATCTGGAGTACTGTGTCCAGTTTTGGGCCCCACACTACAAGAAGGATGTAGAAAAAATGGAAAGTGTTCAGCAGAGAGCAACAAAAATGATTAGGGGACTGGAACACATGACTTATGAAGAGAGGTTGAGGGAACTGGAATTGTTCAGTCTGCAGAAGAGAAGAATGAGGTGGGGATTTGATAGCTGCTTTCAATTACCTGAAAGTTGTTACAATTCCTGGAGACCTACTCTATATCACATCTTCCCCTTTTTAGATCACTTTTTAAAATTTCCTGACTTAACTAAAACAGTATTAAAATAAAACTATCAAACTATTATAAATATAATACCTTACTTTCTGAGTTGCTTAAACACAACTCTAACATGTCTCAGACTGTCTCATGGGGGCTTTTCAGTAATCTTCCTGATCTACTGAGTTGCAAACCCTCTTTCCCCAAGTCTTTGACTGTAATAGACTGTTCAGTCTCATGATCAATAATAGGGTCAGTTTGTAAATTGTTTTCAACTTGTACATCTGCTCTCAATTCACTTTTCTCAACCAAATTGTCAGGTGTCCTGATGAAATGCTTACAATTCCTTTGTAAGATTTTGCATTCATCTGTGATGACTGAGTATGAATGAGGTGACTTTTTTTTGATCACTGTAGCTTTGATGGGCCAGTGCCCATCTTGCCAAATTCTCATTGAGTCTCACCAATGTCATTTGGTGAGTACTGTATCCAGTTTTGGGCCCCACACTACAAGAAGGATGTGGAAAAAATGGAAAGCGTCCAGTGGAGGGCAACAAAAATGATTAGGCACTGGAACACATGACGTATGAGGAGAGGCTGAGGGAACTGGGATTGTTTAGTCTGCGGAAGAAAAGAATGAGGGGAGATATGATAGCTGCTTTCAGCTACCTGAAAGGGGGTTCCAAAGAGGATGGATCTAGACTGTTCTCAAGTAATGGTCTCAAGTTGCAGTGGGGGAGGTTTACATTGGATATTAGGAAAAACTTTTTCACTAGGAGGGTGGTGAAGCACTGGAATGCGTTACCTAGGGAGGTGGTGGAATCTCCTTCCTTTGAGGTTTTTAAGATCAGGCTTGACAAAGCCCTGGCTGGGATGATTTAGTTGGGGATTGGTCCTGCTTTGAGCAGGGGGTTGGACTAGATGACCTCCTGAGGTCCCTTCCAACCCTGATATTCTATGATTCTATGATTCATGCTCTTGCCTTGGTTCAGGCCTTCAATAGGAGCCATCCTAAGAAACCTGAATCAATGCCACCCAGAGACCACTGGGGGGGAGGTGATGTCATGACATATGGGCCTTGAACCTGGGTCCAGAGAAGCAGCCACACTTCAACCCTCCACTTGTTGGCCTGCTGATAACTCCGGACTCAGGACCCATGAAGCCCAGCCCCAGTTTGATACTCTGCCCCTGATGTCCCATTGGTAAAGACCCAAAGCAGCTGATTGGACCGCTGGCCCAACATAGCCAGAAACAGGCACAGGAAGCTGTCTGAACAACTGTGATACACCCTGCTCTGCACTGTGTACCTTGTGACTCCTGCTCCTCTGGCTTGACTTCCTGGCATCCTTACCTGGTTTGGCTCCTGATGTCTGACTTCTGGTTCTAATTTCTGGTTTTTTTCCTGCCTCTGACCCCCTGGTATCCTGTCCCAGCCTGACTCTGGTTACCAGCTTGTTCTGATCTCTGGTTTGTCTCCTGCTTCTGATCTCCCCGTATCCTGACCCAGCTGATTTTTGATTCATGACTGGCCTCCAGCTCTGACAATTAAGTCTGGCTGCCTACGACCTGGCCCTGACAGATGCTGACCGTGTTGTGGACTGTTACTGCCATGGGGTTCGTCCTGTCATAGTCAATTGGGGATATGAACAGCTATCCAGCACACCTTCCAGTGCTACTAACCCTAAACCCATGGAAGGGTACCATGCATAGAGGTCAATCAAACCAACAATGTAACTATTGCACATTCCTTTGTGTTGATGAACTAGAGGGGACAATATGGGATGGAATGACTGGCAAGACAATTGCCACATATAATCTACCATCCCGTGCTGTCTCACAGGAGTGCTCTCCTTTGCCTCAGTGGCTGTGTGAATGATTGAGATGGTGCATTTCCTTTTGTCAGAACATAACAGTCTTGTTCTGTCTTGCTGGGGAAAGAGCATGTGGTGATGCAGAGTGCCGATTGACAGTGCATACTAACAAGCAGACCAGGGGCCGCTTGACCTATTTGCATTGAATGACACACACAATCACTATAAAAGGTAACACCAAACCAGACACCTTCCAGAATTGCTTATCTGTCTGACTCCTGACTACTGGCTGACACAAATCCTGCTTCTGGTGCTGTGTGAATAGCAACACATTGGAGTTATAACATTGTGGCAACATGGGTACAAAATGGCACCAAGGATGATAGTTTTATCATTGTGTTGACTGGGATACCTGTACCTGTGATTGTGGGGAGTATGTACACTCCATTGTTTTTGAGTAACATAATGGTATACTGCAAATATATAAACCCTAGGAATTATGTTAAATGCAAAATTCTCCAAGGTGGAGGGTATGCCCATATTTGACAGAGTTTCTCACTTGTTAGTCATGCCCATGGTCACATAAACCTGCATTATGACATATATACTGAATATTTCTACACTCCTTTTACTTTGCACATGAACGATGACAGTGCATTTTTCACATGCAGCTTTTGCACCCTGGGAGAAGGAAAAGAGAACTTCTGCTTTGAGTCTTAAAATGGGTATTAGATATATCAGGGGTTCTCAGACTTCATTGTACCGCAACCCCCTTCTGACAACAAAAATTACTTCACGACCCCAGGAGGAGGGAGCAAAACCTAAGCCCTGCCGCCCCAGGTGTGAGGGCCAAAGTCAAACCCTGAGCCCCACTTCCCTGGGCAGTGGAGGTGAGGTGGGTGCAAAGCTGAAGCCCTTGGGCTTTGGCTTCAGCCCTGGGCAGTGGGGCTCAGGCTTCGGCCCCAGGCCTGAGCAAGTCTAAGCCAGCCCTGGCAACCCCATTAAAACAGGGTCACGACCCACTTTGGGGGTTCTGACCCACAGATTGAGAACCACTGATATATACTGAACAGATGATAGATGGGGGTACATATAGAGACAAACAGATAGTATCTTCCAAAACAAGGATACTGCATGGGATTTACCTTCTTTTAACTGCCATTGAAATTCAATATAAATTGGCCAACTGACTCCCTTAGACTGCTTTGAAATCTCAGCCAGTACATGTTAGGTATTAAATAGATTGACAATGTCTCTTTAATGCTTGTTTGATAGGCTTGGACAAGAACTTGAGGGCAAGAAACTGCTTATCCTATGTGGATGCTCATAAAACTACTATGATAGGAAGCTGCTCAGAGTTGAACCATGCCACATCTCATAAAGAAACACCTCCAAGCACACAACATTTTGCCATTTATTTGCTTGGTGATCTGGGATGGGGAGGTATATTGGACTCCTGAAGAAGTCTGAACCTAGAAAAATATACTAGAAATCAAACAATTGATCTGGCTGGAATTGTAAGAGTAAAGTAGAGAAAGCTACTGAAGTAAAAGTTAATGTTTAGAACAAGATTACAACATCACCCTTTTTTTTCTGAATGGAATTGTGCATTGGAGGTGAGCCCAAGGCTTGATTGTATGTGACAGTGACAAAGATGGAGATGGGAAGAGAGGATGTGAATGTGTGAGTTGAGGGGCATGAAATGAGTTCAAGATTGGAGGGGAATGTATCATAAGTACCAAATATTTCAAAACAACACTTTGAAGGGTTTTCTTTAAATTTTTCAGAGGGATGGAAACTGGAGAGAGAACAGGAGCCAGCTGGAGGATAAATACAGAAGATAAGCCTGCTAAAAAATAAAGTATCCTCTCTGTGTAGCAACTATGTGGGAACCCTTTAAAATCTAGCTGAGTGTATCACATATAAAAATTAAACTGTTCAAAATACCATTTATATCACCATACATTGCTACTGCTGTTAGCTGGTTATGCTACATAGTAGCTGCTCTACGGCTTATGGTAGGTTTGTACACTAAGGAGCGTTATTAACAAAACATCTGTGAATATTTCTTAACAAAGGATCCCAAAGTGCTTTTCAGTTACATATTTAGGGATCAATTTACCCACAATTGAAATACAGGCATTACTGTGGTAGAACCCAGTAACCGTCTAACAGGGCACCGCTAGGGGCAGGAATGAAGGACATGGACAACTGGAACTACAAGTGCATTTATTTAAGGGAAATGCAATTGCCAATGAGACCAGGGCTAACGCTCATGTCAGTTGGAGGACTGACTCAGCAGAAACAGAACACAGTTACAACCAACCAGAATTTTCCTCAAAAGAAAATGCTGGGGGAGGGGAGGAGGGGTGGAAGTGGGGAAGAAATCAACCAACCAAAAAAAAAAAAAATCCTGGAACACAGAAATAAGAAGTAACAGAATATATCTCCAGCCTTGGATTCTATGCTATGCTTTGAGCCTGAATGTACAGCCCTAATTTTCCACAGACTAGTTTTCCCCTCTCTGTTTCCCAAGCCTCAATTTATACTCTTTCTCCTGAGCTCCTGTGCCAAGGGAAAAGGAAGATCAGCTGAGGGACCAGACAGTGCACTACTAACGTGAACTGACCCAGCTCTTGAAAAAAGCACCTTTGGAGGATTAAAGGGACATTGTCAGGTTGATGTAGCACTAAAAAGTAGGTGTTGTATAAGCTAGTCTTTAGAAAACCTAAAATCAATAAAATTTTGTATTTTTAAAAAATTCTAAGGAAAACAGTGTTTCTATATTAGTGCATCAGAACCAGAAAATCAAAATAGCAGATCTGTTTTCTTTTTAAACTGAATGAAATGCAGAGGACATAAGAAGCAGGATATTCTTTTCAGTTCAAAATAGTCTCATGTCCACATCTAGCCTACTATGCAGGCTTCACTATTTCTTCCTCACTTGGTAAATGGTGTTTATCTCCCCAACACCTTAGCTCTTTTTTATTCTCTTCTGGTTTTGATCTTTGGCTCTTCCTCTCTTCCTAATCCCTTAACTTAATCCACTGTAACTTCCGTTTTTATGGTGATTCTCCTTAAGAACCTGCCATTTCCCTGCTTCAGTCTTTATCTGTGGACCACCTTTTCCACCCACTATCAGATAGTCACTCCATGGAGCTGACTTCTCACTAATCAAGTTCTCTCTGGTAACCGGCACATTTCCTTGAACATTTCAAATTCTTGCCCTGCAGCCAATCCTTCCAGCTGGCTCTTCCATGATCTCCTATCTATTAACATGCCAACAGAGTGGAGTAAACAATTTGCCTTGAAAAATACATTAGGCAGAACCTATCCCTTTTTAACTATCCACCAATTATCTACAAATACAATACAAATTTTACAAATGTTATCTATTTATAGTTCTTTGGCCTCCCTGATATGCATATTTTGCCCTTTGGTCTATCAAGAGTGCTGTTGTGAAATTATCTTCCTTGCATTTTGCTTAGACCATATCACTCCCTTTCTGAATCCCTCTCCTTGTTTGTCTTCACCTTCAAAGCTGTAGGCAACTTTACCTTACCCTACATCTTGGATCTTATCTATTGTACTGTACTGTCCACCCTTTGTGCAGTCTCCACCCAACCCCAGTTCCTTACACATGGAACTACCTCTCAGGCCCAGCAGCCTCCTCACTCAAATCTCTTCTAAAGACCAATTTTTTTCCATGTAACACACAAACACTAGCCAAAGTAGAATACCCTGCTGCACATACTAAGCATACACTGGAGATGTAGCAATTTAGCCCAGAATAAACAAATAACAGAAACATTAAAAAGTTAACTCATTTTGAATCCTCTTGTACATCTTGTCTTCAGTGTGCCTGGCTTTTAAATTGGCAGCAGCTGTCCTTAATTTGTGTCATTTACAGCACTAAGCAAATTGCTTGTACATAATAAATAAATGATAGAGGGTATTAGAAAAACAAGTAAAGAAATTTGTTTTAAAATGTCTATTTATAGATACAGTGTTTGATATAGATAATGGCCAACTAATGACCACAAAAGTGGTCCGTGCTTCAATTCAGATTTATGCCTCATCCATTCCAGTAGCATATTACCACCACTCCATGCTGAGGTGTTGATTCAGTATTGACTCAATTCTACTGATTGTAGGCATTTAAAAACAAAAGAGTAGCATACTATCCCATATCTTCCCATATCTTCAATTTCAAAGGAAATCAGATCACTTCACAAAACTGTGGATGAGACATAGGTTTAAATGGGACACAGGTTTAAATTCAGAATACCTCCACTGACTCCAAGAGAGCTAAAAGTTACTTTGGATTTATGGAGGGAAGAATTGGATACAGGGCCTGATCCAAAAATCCATTTAAGTCAATAGGAACTTTTGTTTGTATTGACATTAGTCAAACTTTGGATCAAGTTCATAAAGGGTAATCATTCATGAACTGTTGGACTATAGCTCTCTCCTTTTATCTCTTTCTTTCACATATTCTTATCGCTTTTCTTTCACAGTGGCAATGCTGATTAATGTTTTGGCAATGTTAATGAATGCAGATGGTTGAGTATTTGCTTCAAATTCAGGTCCAAGTAAACACCCAACCTGAATTTTTGTGACAAATTGGAGTTCAATGTCCTGCCGGCTTACCCACCAATGTCTGCATTGGTTACTTGTATTTTAACTCTGGCTCATCTGCTGAGGAGGATAGATTGACTAGGCATCAGAAACTAATCCATTTGAGATTATTTTAAAGGTTTGATATTTTTAAACAAAGTATCATAGGAAAAGTCTGTTTCTTTTATCAAAGCATATGTTTGAAGGCTTTGGACAAGTCAAGGATGAAGACTTTCTGTCAAGATGGTGTTTTGTGTTTTGGACGTAGTGCTTTGACAGCTCTGTTGAAGAGGAAGAACTTGAGCAAAAAACCCTGAAAGATAACCTGATGCATTTACTGTGAAAAGGCTGGAACAATGCTAACACTCAGAGAGTTGAGGGGGAGAACCAGCATGAGGTTTAGTGGGAGAATAGCTTTTTTGATAATAGACATAATGGGGCAGTTATTATCTACAAAGGAAGAGTCAGGCTTACAGCACAATAAAAAAAAGGTACAAGGTTCAGATCATCTCCTCAAGTTTCTGTAGGTGTAAAAGTAGTTTTGCCACATTCACTATGTTCTCCTCTCAATGTGGAGTGAATGATTATCTTTCCAATACGATGGACTCCAGCAACCAGTGACTTGTTACTAGGCATGGAAGGATCACATTTGCAACAGCTCCTAGCTGGAAGTAATCATAAGCAGGCTATTTCCAACATTAGACAGAGGTATGCATGTTAAGTTTTTAGTTTTGGAAGTGTCCCAAACACATTTCCTTTCTGCACCCTGACATAATGTACATTCCTAATAATTAGTGTCTGCAGAGGCCCTCATCCAAATCCATTTGCATCAATGGGAGTGACATGGTTGTTGGGCCATCCAGGAGTGTGAGTCATATCGTTATCTTCTCCCTCCAGCAAGTCTTGTGTGTGGTAGCTGCATGTCAGATCTCTAACACTATCAGCCTTTCAGCTACTCAGACACCCTTCACTGGGCTATACAAGCCCTAACTTTGCCTTGCAGGTTAACAGTAGGTGCACCGCAATTCCTGAGTCTGTTTGAATCATTCCCCTGTGATATCCAGCCCCTGCCACCGGCTACTCTCAGAAATCCCTGATCCTTTTCCCCCAAAGGAGTTGTGTGTCACAGTTTATCAGTTTTACCTTAAACCTCCACTCCTGTAAACCACACAGCACATGCAAGCACTTAAAACAAAAGTAGGTTTAAGAAAAATATTTAACTAGAAACAAGAGAGTTGTGGAAACAAATGGTTACAATACGAGACAAAATAATAAAACATGAACCTGGGTCTATTCTAATGAAAGTTAACTTTCCTATGCAATAAAGTAGATTCCCCCCTACCCCCTGCACCAAAATAAATTCAGTCTGTTGCAGATGGTTGGTTTCACAGGAACCAGGATCCAAATGTCATCCCCCCCTACTCTGGATTATACTGAAAGCAGCCTACCATTTCTATTCACAGACAGGGCAAACCCCTGTCTTATTGTAAAATTTCTTTTTTAACCTTAAGTGTTTTCGATTGTTTGTCATTGCTTTGATGGTTTCTCATTCAAAAACTTAGTATTGTTCACAACTAAACAATGGAGCCTTGCACTGCATCACCAGCCAAACAGGGTGGAGTGACAACTCCCCCTTGCCTGAAACTGTCTCAATGATGGCCCAGTCTCCCGGTGTCTGATTTCTACTCCAATTCCACAAGGCATACTTTCAATATAAATATCTTATTCCTTAAATATTATAAATAATATTAACATGCATTCCAACATGCTTATGAATCTTGACAAGTTAGGAGCTTTCTGTAGGTATGTTATTCTTTATGGATAAATATCCTGTAAGACGTGTTCAGTGCAGTAAGAGTGTCAGGTGTGAGGTGAGAGATGTTTGCAAAGAACATGGGACTCTTTGCTAAAGGGTCTCTGTGTCACAGGGAATCTTTCCATCGATCAGGGCTGTAATGCAGATGATCTGAAAATATGAAAAAGAAAGACTTTCTTGCCATAGCTACTTGCCATCCCTCTTTTAAAAACACTTTATAATTTTGAGTGTTTGATTTCATACTTTGTGGGGGGGAGGAGGATTCATTGTATTGCCTTTTCATAGAGTAGAGCATGGCTAGAGAACTATACACTGTTAGCTTAGTTTATGGATGAAGTGTCTCCAACATAAGGAAATTTGGTTAAGAATGGAAAAGTGTGAAAATTGATGGATGTATATAACCATCTCCAATATTATGTTTCTTTATCCAAGCTGTTTCCCTAATATACAGTAGAGTGTAAGACAGGAGAGTGATCAGAAAGTTCCCCACATCCTATAACAAACACAGAATGGTTTCTTGGTATATTTTAAACTGTGTGAAATAATGATAGAGGTTTGCTATGTGTGCCAGATCTTTAAATATTTATTCAATTATTTTTATCAATCATCTGGAAGAAAATATAGAATCCCTACTGATAAAGTTTGTAGATGACACAAAGCCTGGTGGAATGGTAAATAGCAATATGGGCAGGTCACTGATGCAAAGTGATTTGGATTGCTTTGGAAGCTGGAAACAATCAAAATATATGGCTAAAAATGGAGATTTTTCCCATTAACTTCAATCGGGCCAAGATTTCACCCTAAGTGTTTTAATCCAGACAACTGCAATGCCATACATTTGAGAATAAAGAACGTAGGTCACACTTACAGGATGGGTGGGGAGGGCAATCTGTCTGAGAAGGATTTAAGGATTACTTAGACAACCAAATGCCTATGAACACCCAGTCTGTTCCTGTGTCAAAAAGAGCTAAAATAATACTTTCATGATAAGGAAGGTAATATTGAGCTAGAACAAAAAGGTCATGCTGCCTCTGCATATAGCACTTGTGAGACCACTCCTGGAATACTGTGTCCCATTCTGATATCCATACTTTACAAAAGGATGTTGAAAAATTGCAAAGCGTTCATAGAAGAGTTAACAAATGATTCATGGTATGGAAAATACACATTAAAATAAGAGAATAAGGGACCTCAGTCTATTTAGTGTATAAAACAGAAGGTTAAGAAGCAAACTTTGGTCACATTCTGCAACTACCTGTGCAGTGGATATGTCCACAAGGAGATTTAACCGTACTAGCTCTAATCGTCTAGCTATGATGGTGGAAGCAGCAGGAGGGGCTAGCCACCCAAGTAGGTACCCATCCAAGATGTCAAGTATGTAGTTGGGGTGGATAAGCTTTCCTGTCACTGCAACTGCACTCTGTTTTAAGTCCATTAATGGCTATTAGCCAGGATGGGTAAGGAATGGTATCCCTAGCCTCTGTTTGTCAAAGGGTGGAGATGGATGGCAGGAGAGAGATCACTTGATCATTACCTGTAAGGTTCACTGCCTCTGGGGCACCTGGGATTGCCCACTGTCGGTAGACAGGATACTGGGCTGGATGGACCTTTGGTCTGACCCAGTATGGCCATTCTTATGTTCTTATGTTTTTAGTGGCCTAGCTCAATCAGAGCTATTATGGGCATGTGCCCTCAAGCTGGAATTTCCACCTCCAGCTTGAAGTGTACACATAGCCAGAGAGGAGATATGAAATATTACAGGGCTCTTTAATTGAGAAGACAAAGTCATAACAAGATCCAGTGTCTGGAAGTTGAATCTAAACAAATGAAAGTTGAGATAAGGTGCAATGGATGTGGAATGTTTCCATCACTTGGAGTCTTTAAATCAGTATTGGATCTCTTGCTAAATGATATGCTCTAGCTCAACCACAATTTACTGGAAAAATACAAGAATCACTGCATAAAATTCTATGACCTGTTGATGTAAGATGTCACATGAGATGATCATGGTCCCTTCTGGCCTTAAAATCTATTACTCTATGCAGAGATGGAGTAGCCACAAAGTGGAGATAAGGGAGAAATTTGATAGCTACTTTTTACTTTCACACACATAATCACGTTTTTGTGACCTTCACTGAACACTACTGAAATGCAGTGAGTGTGATGCCTCACTCATCAAAATGTAATTTGGGCTTGGAATGCTTTATCCATGTGTGATAAGGACTGTCTGTCCCACACTGGCAGCAAGGGGGTTAAGAAGACAGAGGCTGTCTACTGGCAATGAAAGGGGAGCCTGTGAACCAAGTTAACCCCATCCTGCTACCATTGCAGACAATGACAGGTGTGGGGAGCAGGGCTAAAAGTGGGAGACCTAGCTCAATTTAGAGCTAACCAGGAAGGAGAGCAGAATTCTATTACTTTGTTGAGGAGGGAAGTCTCCTTCCTGCTGAGAGCCTAAGGTAGCTTGCTACCTGGGTGAGTCATTTGGTGGATGGGAGAACTAGGCCCAGGAAAACTGACACAAAGGGACTAGCTGCCTGGAAACAAGCCCAGAACAGATGGGCGAGGGTCCTCCTGACAAACCTTCAGATGGCCCTGATTCTGAAGTTTGTTGTTTTCCTTTTTTTTTGCACTATGACACCCTGGAATGGGTGGGACTCAAGCATGTCATAGCCAGATGGCTAAGGCACCATGACACCTAATGTGTAAAGGGTGATGCCTGAGGACCTGCACTAGGATGGGGGTTGTGCCATGACAGGCCATAAAATGGTACTGCTTAGCCAACCTGGTTACACCATGCCACAGCTGTTCCTCAGGAGTCTGGCGCTTTGGGGAATGCGCTTTGGGGTAAAGCTTGAAAAGCAAATCTCAAAAGTTTCAGAAGTTTGTTTTCATTTGGATACACACCCCAGATTTGAATGGATAAAATCTGAAGTCTCTTTGATGTTTGTAATTTCATAAAAATAAGCCTCCTTGTGAGAGTTCCATTGTTATTTGGTTTATTTCTGTTTCTGGGCCTAGTCAAAGCCAAGAAGTTCACAGGCAGGCAAAAACTTAAAAACATTTGACTAGCCTCTTAAAAGTTTGGATTCACCATTTTTGTTTCCCCCAAACAACAACATAGCAGGTTTTAATGCTAATCTTCTAAGCAGTTATACATGTTGGCTGTGTCAGTAATAAAAAATCATTAGGTAAACTGCCGTGGTACAATTACTGTTAAAGTTTGGCAGTAAGATATGAAGAGGAGCTTATTTATATTTTAAGGGCCCTAGATTTTACACTTGAGTATTTCCACATACTCTACTTCCATTATTACTAAGTACCTGTGAAAAATTCATGGTTTGGAGATTGTGACATCCATAATAGTTATTCCTCCTCCATTCTCTTTCCCCCCTAACTCTTCTTCTCCTAGTTCTTCTCCTAGTATATTCCACTTGTCACCCTCTTACATTTTCCCTTTCCTGCCGCTTTCCCCCCCTTCCTGTTCATATTTTATGTTCTCCTGCAGTTCCTCTTCTCTTACCCTGTCCTTCCTTCACATCTTTCCCTTTTTCTATATTTCTATTTTTGCATCTTGTCATGACTCGATTGTTTACCTCCCCATTTTCTCTTCTTCATGCCTTTCTCTTCTCTCCATCCTTTTCTCCCTTGTCCTCCCTCTTCTTTTCCTTCACTACCCAATCTCTTTCTGCTCTTCCCCTTAGCAATTCCTCCACATTTCATTTGTATTAGGATTCATGGTTTGTGTACTGTAGGCTGCAGTCACTCACACTTTTTATACAGTAAAGGGTATGGAAAAATACTAGTGAGAACTTAGCTAATCATCATTGACATCAGTTATAACCTGCTCCCCTTTTCTCTGATATTTCCACTGAGGCACTCAGGGCAGAGTACAACAAAATACAGTAAAATATATAAATCATACAGCAATAAAAAAAAAAGTTGAACCCTACCCTCCTAAAACTAGGCATGTCTAAAATGGGGAGGAGACAGGATATAAGCAACGGGACAAAATATTGAACAAGCAAAAGAAAAGATTTACAGTATCCCTTAAAAGTGGGTCATAATGAACTGCCATAGATGAAAAGGGAGAGTGAATTCCACAAGCTAAGTTCCACAATAGCTGAAACCTGACCTCTGCCAATCTAATATGCAGTAGTGGGACCTTTGAAAAATGGGAGGGGTCAGTGGAAAATATCCTTCGAGACAGGGCCTGTCTGGTTTTTGTTTCTTGTGGTGTTAGTCAAATACTGAAAACCTATTACTCTATGATAAATGCTATTATATTTATGTCTCATACTGTGAACAGTATGGCAATTTTTTCTACACAATTCATTTCAATAAATGCTTAAAGCTCTTGAACCAAATACTTTTTCTTTTTCTTCTTAATGTAATGGGTTTTTACTCCCGTTGAAATAACATTTGTCAATAATCCAAAAGAAAACATTCGCTAATGAAGACCTAATCATTGCTATTTGTCATTGAGTAGTAAAAATGAGCATAACTGTGTAGCCATGACACCTTAGTCATATTTTTCCAAGAATGCTGGAAAAGGTAACCAAATTTCAAGATAAAGTCCAAATTTTCCTTTTTTTAGTCTCAAGTATGTTCTTTTATTTGTGTACATCCGTGTACTGTCTTAAATGTCAATTATGTTATATTACACTAAACAGTGACTAATTACTCAAATATATTTTTAAATGATCTTATGCAAGAAACAGCTTCTGTCACTTAACTGTAAATTGCTGTAAAGAGAAAAGCAATTTATACTAATAGTAAACCTCATATTCCAGAATGAGTTCACCCTGCAAAAAATGTCAATATTGCTTCTTTTATTTTATAATAATAATGTGTTCCCATCTAACTCTTACTTCCATTTTAATCCTCGCTTCTTTTGAGTTGACTGTCAATGATATCTAAGTGCTATGGCTAAAAAAGCCTCACATGAACTTTAATGGCTTTAAATGGCAAAGAACTTGGTTAATGAAGAGTGAAGGTTTTCTGGTGACAGCTCATGCCCTTTCAGCATATTAAGTTAAGCAAAACTCAAACTTCAGAAAATCAGGAAATACAGAGTTAAGTTTGTGACATTCTCTACCTTGGGGGAGCATCATGGAACCCGCATATTCCTCATTTTTATATAATCATGATCTTACATATAAAGCATGCCTTGTAAGTTATCAGGGGAAAAGTTATGATCTGCTGAAAGTCATTTCTCTATCCATATATGCATATCATTAATGCATGTGAAGTTATGAGAATTATGTTGTACGGTGGTCATTATGCTATAAGTTGGGGAATCAACCAGATATTAGCTCCCCAGACGCAACAGCAGGGAAAGTAGCAAACAACCGGGTGGGGTGTCGATCTACCCATCAACAACCATTGTCCAGCAAGGGAGCTACAATTCAATGACTCATCTGCATGAGGCCACACCAGGGGAATTGTTCAACCTTGCCTGGAGACTCAGCTATGCACCCATACATGCCTGGACTTGTGTTTTCCAAGGACATGGACTGAGGGTATAAAACAGACACAGTAGCCACATGCTTGGCCTTTTCTCCTGCCCCCAACTACACTGCAAGCAACTAAGACATTGAGAAGAAGACAAGACTCCAGTAGAGGAGATTGGCCCAGGTTTAAGGAACAAACCTGTATATTATGGACTGAAATATCCAGTGGGGTGAGAAAAACGGCTTAATCTGGATGTTGCCCAGTCTAATAGGGTTGAGAGTTTAGACTGCGTGTTTATATTTTCTTTTGTTTTGGTAACTAACTCTGACTTTTTGCCTAACACTTATAGTCACTTAAAATCTATCATAAATTTGTTTTACTGTTTATCTTTACCAATGAGTTTGCATGAAGTGTGTGGAAGATCTGCTCAGGTTTTGCAAAGGCTGGTGTCTATCCACTTTCCATTGATGAAGTGGTGAACCAATTAATAAATTTGCACTGCCCAACTTGAGCAGTGCAAGATGGTATATTCCTGAGATACAGTGATGGGAGCGGGGGTGATTTGGCTCTGGTGCCTTTCTCTGTGTGATTCATGAGTGGCTCTGGGAGCATTCATGCAATCTAGGTGGGTGTGGGGTCTCCACATGCCGTTGTGATGAGTGATCACAGCACCTGGAGGGGTTTGCTGCTGGTCACTAGCAAGGTATTGTGAGATACAGCCCAGGCTGGAGAGAGTTCAGGGGGCATGGTGGTCCCACAGTCCCAGGCTGCACCCTGGGGATCCCGTCAGAAAGGTAAACTCCCATGACTCTGCCCTCTACTGGAACTGGCAATAGGGGATGGGAATTATTCACATTCAGTATTGTAGCTGTATTGAATGGCAGAGGCAGTAAGTGGGGCAGGTTGGTATAAGTGGGTGTTGGGAGCTGAGAAGGGACATGTGCTGTGATTATGATATGAGATCAGAGTTTGCATCCACTGCATGTGTATGAGTAAAAGAAAGGGGAGCATGTGTACATTAAGGAGCTAGTCTGCATCTTTTATTGAAAAATGTGTGTAGGTTTTTTCAGTAGCAAGATGCTTGGGGATCGGGGGTGTCTTACCATGGGAATTGTCAGTAATAAGGTGGGATGTGAGAGCAGTTTTGGGGTTTAATGTTGGGCAAAGAAAAGTATAGGCTTAGATGATATCCTGTGAGTAAATGTTAAGTGGTTGTTTATTTCACAAGTGTGATATTCTGTCAGGAGAGTAAGCTAAGTGTCTTAGTGTCGGGCAGGAGCAGGTAGCTCCTTTGCTTTCCAGTGAAAAGGCAGTGTGAATATGTGTGCTATGAGTGTTTTGCTCAAAGAAGGCAGAGTTAAGGTTACGGGGGAAGTACCTTATGCCTGTAGTTCCTGGTTTTCTGAAGTCTGAGTCTTGCTGAACTTGATGTTCTGCAAGTGTATGAGCTGTCACCAGTAAACCTTAACTCTGCATTACTGACATTCCTCCCCACCCCATTTAATGTCCTGGGTTTTTGTTTTTAAACAGTAAGAAAACGTGTTGGTAGGAGTTAGTGGTCTCGTGGCAGCATGCAGGCCAAGTGGAATACCGATCCTGGTCCTACAACCATTCCCCCTCCCCCGCTGCTCAGCTCCACCAACCTGCGCTGTCTCTTCCACTCTGGCCACCCTCGCAGCCAGCCCCCACCACGCTATTTTGTCCAGACTTTTCCCTACCCCAAGCATGGCCCCTGATTTGTTTATGTGGCGGAGTACCCAGGTTTCCAAGTGGATCTGGTCTTGGAATCCAGCTTTCCCCCTGTTGATGAAACCTAAAGGCTCTTTTAAGTGCCATCACCATTTTCTGAAGTGGAGTTATATTCTGTCCACCAGTTGACAAGTCTGGGAATAGGGCTCAGACACCCTGGGGCTGGAGGAGGGGGGAAATCCCCAGATCCCAGCTCACATGAGAGGGTAAGGAGTGACTCTCAAACTACCTCCAGAGAGGTAAACTCTTATGACAGGAGACAAGGAGGAAGGTCAGACCCCCATATAGGGTGACCAGATAGCAAGTGTGAAAAATTTGAATGACGTTTGGGGGTAATAGCCAGCTATATAAGACAACCCCACAAATATTGGGATGGTCCCTATAAAATCAGGACATCTGGTCATCCTACCCCCTTATATAGGCAGGGGTCTCCCTGATCCTGATACACAAGGGGGCATGGAACGGGCTCAAATAACCCAGAGAGGCAAGGCCTCCATATCTCACAAGCCTGACATGAACTTCAGGTATTTGCTTCAGAGTGAACCATGAAATGCAGAGTTCAGTCTTCCCCCAACCCTTCCTTCAGGTAACCCATTCTCCTCATTTAAAATATGTATTATATTATAATTGCTGCCAACACCCATTCAAGGTATTGCAAGGATTTGTTTTGGAGTTTGCCAGTTTGCTGAGAACTGTTTCTGAATCTGGGCAAAAGGTCTTAGCCATTGGTGAATGCGGACAGGAATGGAAAAACCACTTCAGACCATAATCTCCGTTATTCCAATTGAATTAACATGCTGAGAGGGTTAGAGAAATGTAGTGTTGCACCCTCTGCCACACAATACTGGTCATATCTTTCTAAGCTTGTCTTTTTCACCAACCGAAGTTGGTCCATTAAAAGACATTACCTCACCCACTTTGTGAGGTAAATAGGACATAAAACCATTAAAAAAATTATATCACTCACTTTTCTAAGACCAGTTGTTAAAAAAATAGACTCACTAAACTAATTAAGAGAACATCACAATATAGAGCAGAAGGAAAAATGTGAAAATGGTCAGAAATTGTACTAGAATATAACAGTCAGAAGTCGACAAAGTAAAGGGCAAAAAGGTCACTGAACAAATATTTTAATACTACTTCATTTGAAATTCCATCAGTTACACATTATTAGCTCTGCTATGCTGCAGAAACACAGGAGGGATAATGCGAACTGCCTTATTTATAATACAGCAAACCACAGCACCTCCAGGGTGTACATCATCCAAACAATTTTATTTTGCAACTCATTGCTATGTTTCCTGAATGTCAGTGCTTTGTTGCCTTCATTTAAGTGCATACTAGTTGGAATGGTAGAAAAGATCCAACTATTAACATAAGCTGATCATCCACATGGTAACTGGCTTGACTCTATGTGAGCCTCCTTTCAGATTAAGGAGCCCGTTGCAACAAAAATAATAATTTCTGTGGGACCAGGATCATACCCTAAGAAAACAAACCTCTCTGCAGTTTAACAACTCTACCTCAATGATTTATATTAAGCAAATGTGAAAAAAATGCATGAAAAGGGTATATCTTTAGTTAAAAAGATGGGTCACGAGACTTTGGGTATGCTAATTTGTTTGAATTAATCCATTTCCCTCCAGATTCAGCAGAATCCAAACTCTAATCCCAACCTTCAAAACAAATACCCACATGTATTTTGTGGCAATTGTATTTGCTTCAGCCCCAGAGGGAATTTTGTGAAATAATTATTGTTACTTTAAAGCAGAGGCTGCATTTCCTTTTGGGAACATTACTTGGCCTAGAGTCTCTAAAAAATGAGAATTTAAATAATAAATGTCAAGCACATTTTTAAGTTACATTTTTCAGGCTATCATTTAAATGATAGGGAACATATTACTGTATATAAAATAGAGTAAAATGATATTAATGATAGGAAACTTGTTTATATCAGTTTTCAGTTCTCTTAGTGTCCTTGTCAGGCACTTTTTATTTCATTAACCTTTCATGGATATTAAATGTGCAAATGTGTTCACACTTCTATTTAGAAAGGCATCTTTTCCTTATCCATCCACAGGAGGAACAAACCTACCTAAAAATAATTTTTTTATACATATACACACATCCACATGTGTGTGGGGTGTGTGTGTGTGCGCGCGCGTGCGCTTCGAGAAGAGATGAGACAAACTAGTTTGAAAAACAGGTAGTAAGGAATATAGGAGAGTTGGCTGAATAAGAAGAAAATGTGGTGAATAATTTATTTTAAATATTTGGTGAAATATTTCATTTAGTAAATGTGTGTATTATTTGACCATCTGTATAAAATGGATTAAAACATGAAAAAATATTCAATAATGTAATTTTAAAACAAATTAAATAAATGAAGGGAATATCAGTTAGACTTAGTCTCCTAAGTCACTTAGGTGCCTAGACACTTAAAAATCCAACTAGGCACCTATCTGCCTCTTTAGCAGCCTAAATACTTTTAAAAATCTGGCCCTTAGGGCACAATTCTGCAAGGTGCTGGGCAGCCACAACTCCCAGTAGCAAGTGAAGATGTTAAGCACCTCAAAGGATCAACCATTTTTAAATTTTACCTTTAATCAGTACTTCTTTGAAATTTGTGCTGGTTAGTTGTGATTAGTTAGACAGGTCATGAGTCACTGTTCCTATTTTCTGATTGGACAAGAGAAACTCTAATCAGGTAGATTTGATGAAGCTACTAGAGGTGTGAATCTCTCAGGAAGAGGTAGTGGTTTATAGAGACATCAGAAAAGGAATTTTATAATATTTTGAACCTTTTCTGCTTCTGGGTCATAGAAGCTTTGTACGTAACATCAGTCTGAGAGAAGCTAATGTAGGATTTATTGGGTGGATGAAGACTCTCATTGGAGTCACACATAACATTTGTGTGTGCAGACTTGATTCAAGATGCAAAGGGTACAGTCAGGCTCTTTGTCTGTGCAAAGGTTACAATGAGGGATTTGGGAACACAGATGCTCTGTCTTAGTAAATGCTCCATTCCATATATACTATAGTACTTCCCCTGGGAACGTGTGTTTAAAATTTGCTATCTATAAATAGGAGTGTACAGGCTCAAAATGGTGTTTTCTATGGGCATTCATGCAGGTAAACTTGATTGCTGAATTGTCTGTGGGGAATGAACACAGAGGGTTTAAAATATGACTAGAGGGAATTCATTTTAAATGTGATCAAATAATTTTGTATTAAAAAAAATCACTTGGCTCTATTATAAACTTCTGAAGTGCTCAAAGGTTGTGTATTATATTTGCTATTATATGAACAATTATCCATTAAAAAAAAAGTTTTCCAGCCTTACAAAGCAAGAGAAAAATGTATCTTGGTGAATGAATATTAGCGATTCAGAGCTGAAATGGCTTGAGGTAGATATAGAAAGTGAGATACCATGAAAGATGCTTTGGGGAACAGAGAAAAATTTTGAAAAGGGATGAAAAACAACTGCAGAGTAAAAAAAGGTCTGATCCAAAGTCCATTAAAGTCAAAGATAATTTGGGATTAGGTCTTCAGAAAATACAAAGTATTGTCCCATTAAAAATCCCTTATTCACTGCACTGCAATACTTAAACTTTATCACAGTTTTTGGTTTATTCCTAATGCTAATATTAAGAATGTGAAATAGCACATTCATGGGTGGTAAAAATCCAATTACAAGGTGACCCTCACTACATGAATAGACTAAGGCATAAGAGAGTAGATGGGAAGAGAGGGATAGAAATATAAAACTAAATTACAGGAAGGCACAGGAAAGAGCAAGAAGAAAGAAGCAAGAAGTAGAAGGAACAGACCTCATAGGCCAACTATGATAGCTAGGGACTCTTTTAGACAAAACCCTAAGTCAGTAATTTGTCTGTCAGGAATTAAGGTTAAAAGTATAAGAGAGAAGCTAGGGACAGAGGGCATAAGAGAAAAGAAATCTTAGTTATGAAGATGAGTTTCAGGCTGTTTTTTATTAAGAAATTATAATAAAACGGAACGGTTCACACAGATGTAAAATCAGTTGAAATGAGTCTCTGAATTGTTAACCAGGATTTGAGTACTAGCTCCTTTTCTTTTTGTGAATACAGACTAACACGGCTGCTACTCTGAAACCAGGATTTGAGTATAACTGTTTGGTTTAGTCACTGCAAATGAGAAAAAAATGGAATTCTGGGACTATTTTGAGGACAAAACAATCTTTAGATTACAAGGTATCCAGGGAAAATTTCAGAAGCAAACTGGTCACCTGCAGTGAAAACAGGCTCTTTGAAATCATGGTTGGGCAGTGGGAAGATAAAGGTGACAACATTGTGAAACTAAGGTGACAGGGAAATAGTTAAAAGAAAAGGAGTACTTGTGGCATCTTAGAGACTAACAAATTTATTTGAGCATAAGCTTTCGTAAGCTACAGCTCACTTCATGGGATGCATTCAGTGGAAAATACAGTGGGGAGATTTATATACATAGAGAACATGAAACAAAGGGTGTTACCACACACACTATAAGGAGAGTGATCACTTAAGGTGAGCTATTACCAGCAGGAGAGCGGGGGCGGGGGGGGACACACCTTTTGTAGTGATAATCAAGATGGGCCATTTCCAGCAGTTGACGAGAACGTCTGAGGAACAGTGGGGGGTGGAGGGGGGGAATAAACATGGGGAAATAGTTTTACTTTGTGTAATGACCCATCCACTCCCAGTCTCTATTCAAGCCTAAGTTAATTGTATCCAGTTTGCAAATTAATTCCAATTCAGCAGTCTCTCATTGGAGTCTGTTTTTAAAGTTTTTTTGTTAAAGAATTGCAACTTTTAGGTGTGTAATCGAGTGACCAAAGAGATTGAAGTGTTCTCCAACTGGTTTTTGAATGTTATAATTCTTGATGTCTGATTTGTGTCCATTTATTCTTTTACGTAGAGACTGTCCAGTTTGACCAATGTACATGGCAGAGGGGCATTGCTGGCACATTTGTAGATGTGCAGGTGAAAGAGCCTCTGATAGTGTGGCTGATGTGATTAGGCCCTATGATGGTGTCCCCTGAATAGATATGTGGACACAGTTGGCAATGGGCTTTGTTGCCAGGATAGGTTCCTGGGTTAGTGGTTCTGTTGTGTGGTGTGTGGTTGCTGGTGAGTATTTGCTTCAGGTTGGGGGGCTGTCTGTAAGCAAGGACTGGCCTGTCTCCCAAGATCTGTGAGAGTGACGGGTCGTCCTTCAGGATAGGTTGTAGATCCTTGATGATGCGTTGAAGAGGTTTTAGTTGGGGGCTGAAGGTGATGGCTAGTGGCGTTCTGTATTTTTCTTTGTTGGGCCTGTCCTGTAGTAGGTGACTTCTAGGTACTCTTCTGGCTCTGTCAATCTGTTTCTTCACTTCAGCAGGTGGGTATTGTAGTTGTAAGAATGCTTGATAGAGATCTTGTAGGTGTTTGTCTCTGTCTGAGGGGTTGGAGTAAATGCGGTTGTATCGTAGAGCTTGGCTGTAGACAATGGATCGTGTGGTGTGGTCTGGGTGAAAGCTGGAGGCATGTAGGTAGGAATAGCGGTCATGTGCACTTTCTCTATTAGTCACCACAAACAGTATGATTTGGTAAAGATAGAAGTCAGGAAATTATCTCCCGGTACCTTTATTCTTGCCTATTAACACTCTTTCTCTAGCTTTTCTTGGTGAAGTTTATTGAAAAAGTTTTGTCAATACAGCTTTGCCATTATGAAAGGATTCGGGATTTCTAGCTGTCCTCTCAGGCCAGGAATTATAACTGGTTATAGTTCAGAGATAGATTATCTCCTTTTAGCAATGTACAAAGAACAAGTATTTATTCAGATATTTTGGATTTGTCAGCAGTCTGACACACTGATTATGGGGTTTGCTGACACATTTATGGACAATACTAGAGATAGATGGAGTTGGGCTTGAATTGCTTCAGTACTCTCTCTGAGAGCCTAGAGGAATTTTTTCCTTTTGCCCTTCTGGTTCTGTTGTTTGGGGTACCACAAGGTTCTTTTCTCTTGCGCATCCTGATCAATATATATGTGAAATTACTGGGAGAGTGAAGTTATATGAGCTGCTGTTCCATCTCTCTGGAGTTGACACTCATCTGTCTCTTTTCCATCAAATTCTGGTGGTGCAAGCTCTTGATTTTCCCAGTGTCTGGCCAAGATCAAGATTGGAAGAGGGCTAGCTAGAGCATACTCAGATGATGGAGATGGTGATATTTGGTTGGGGAAGCTACTTGGAGAAAATGGAAATTAATAAGAAAAAGCCACACTGTTTTAGGAGAGAAATACTGTATTATGCATTAGTAATATAGGAGTGCAACAATATTATATATTTAAAGACAAGAAGAAATGTAATTTTAAATCCCCAAGTTTTTCAAAGTCAGGAGACTGCCTGGCATATTAAATTACTGAGATACAGAGGCCACAGAAAGGATAAACTATAAAGTGGGCCTGTGCATGCGTGATGAAATGAAGAGCATAATGATTAAACGAAATAGCTCACATTCATCGTCTATCACAGCAGGGATATCTGAGTGGAGGTCAAAGTTTTAAAAGGCTGTCTTAGAAAGTAGTTATATAGACTTCCTGAGCAGAAAGGGAAGGCATATACCAGACTATATGAATTTTCTTAGCCATGTCACAGTTTGAGATAGTTGTGAGAATTATGAGGAACCTGAAAACTTATTTGGATGATGAGTATGTGACTTCACGGTGGCTAGATGCACTGCTGAACGTTGTTTGATTTATTATTTTTCCATACAGTTGAGCGAGGAAAATGTGACTTGCCAAAATCAGATCCCTAGGGATGGAAGATGGAAATGAGGAAGTATATCCCCATTGAGAATGTTGCACAGAAACTTGGATAATTACTGTAACAGTATCATTAAATGTTACGTTTAAATATAGTGAGTAATTTTCATAACCTCTTATTCAGATCCAGTAATTAATGCATTATTGTACATTATCCTATTCAGGTGTGGATTTGCCTAATATAAAATAGGCAAATATTTAGGAAAAGCAGACATGCCAGCACATACTTAGGTGGCTCCCACCACAGAATTACCTGGAAGTGCATGAGTACAACAGGTGGGGTATTAGACTACTTAGACCTAAACATCTAGTCGGTGTACAGTCCATTTATTGCCCCTGAATGATGACATGTGGCTAAGCGATCTGGGAGACTAAATCCTATTTTGAAAAGTAATAGACACTTTGAAAGTCAGTGGGACTCTAGAGGGATTCCACTCACTGCAGGTACATCACCTTGCAGGTAGGTCTGAGAATTAGCTCTCACCCCATCTGGCACCCCCTTCCAACAGTTGCTCACAGTATGTCCCCTTTCTCCCCACCCCCATCTTTGTGACTTGGCCGTCCAGCCAGGTCACTATATCGTCCCCCACTTCTAGGGTAACGAGCTGCTCACATGCTGTTTCTGGACGTTTTCTGTTCCAACTCTAGGTTCTGTGCCACTTTGCCAGTGGCTCATAGGGGAACCCATCCCTCCTGCCCACCCCCCTGGTTCCAGCCCAGGGACCCTGTCACTAGCAACCTAGGTCTGCTCAGTCCCAGGTCCTGTTGCTTTTTCCCTGGACTCCTTCCTAGCCTACCTCTCTATCTCCTTACCAGGGGCATAGCCAAATCTGAGCAGGGGTGTAGTGCTGCCACAGTGGCCCAGAGTGTCACTTGGGCACCTGAAATATGGGATGGAGCTATGCACCCACACTTCAGAAAGCTACACTCCGGCAAATCTGCCTTGCCATTTTCTGCGCCGCACCATGTGTGTGCCCAGCTCGGCTGGTGAAGCCCTGTGTCTGGGGCACCAGGGCTAGGAAGAGGGCATGGCAGAAGCTGAGCTAGCATAGTCTGTCATTGCCCGTTCACCCAAAAGTTGGGGCCCACACAGATTTCCACTCCTAGTTATGGCACCGCTCCTTACTTATCTCAGGTTCACCACCAGAGCTTCCTTTGCTCTTCATGGCTACTGTACCCTTCTTAGCCTCTTACCAGACTCTCTAGTCCAGAACAGGATCCCAGCGCTTATTTTCCCATTGCACTTCTTCCTTGTACCTTCCCAACTTTTTCGCTCTAGAAAGAGACTGCAGGTCCCTTCCCTACTGCAACTTCCTGCTCTCACTTCCTGGTTTTATAGTATTATCTCAACTCCTCCACCAGCTGGGCTTCATCTGCTGTTAAGACCTATTAATCTCTGGTTCCTCTTCAAGTGGCAGCATCTCAGGTTAACTGCCACCCCCTGTGCCCACATTAACCCGCTCTGGGCTTGTATGTGGTGAACACCCCATCACAGGGACTTAAAAGCCTAATTCACTATTAAAAAAGATGATTCCTCAATCACTTAAGCACTTTTGAAAAATTCACTCCTGTTCAAACTATCCCTTTGTAAATATTTAATTTATTGTCAATTAGCCCTATTTTCTATATAAACAACAAGGAGTCCTTGTGGCACCTTAGAGACTAAAAAATTTATTTGGGCATAAGCTTTCATGGGCTAGAATCCACTTCATCAGATGCATGGGAGTGAAAATACAGAAGCAGGTATAAATACATGAAAGGATGGGGGGTTGCTTTACCAAGTGTGAGGTCAGACTTATGACATAAATTAATTAACAGCAGGATACCAAGGGAGGAAAAATAACTTTTGTGATTATACCCAACCTGATCATGATTTATCCAAAATTTTCATGATTCACAACTGTTTGACAAAGTGTTTATGAAACTATTTGGACCTATGGATCTACATTTACTCTTGATACCAACAATTGATATACTGATAGATGTATTTTGTGTTCTAGCAGTCTTTTACCTAGACATGGTGTTTTTTGGTTCCCCCGCACCTCCAACCGCATGGCCTAACCTGAATAAACAGGAGTAGTGCCTGCCTAAAGACATTATTAGTTTTGAATCTACAGAAAGACATAAAAAATGCACAGCAAGGAAACTTTGCAAATTTAAAATTGTTTCTTGTCTTCTGCACCAGAAATGCACATAAATGATTTAAGAGTCTAAGGGTAAAATTTTCAAAAGCACTGACGGGGCAGATTTTTAAAAGGTATGGAGGTGCCTAAATATGCAGATAGATACATTGTGGGATTTTCAAAAGTGCGTAAGCACTCAATTACTCTGAAATTAATAGGAGTTAGGTACCAGTGGGATTTTTTAATGTACCTAGATGCTTATCTGCAACCTCCTTGTAAATACCCTTACAAATCTGTCATAAGTGCCTATGTCTTTTCTGAAAGCGGGAGCTGAAGGATAGATCTACACTTCAAGCTGGAGGAGTAAATTCCAGCTTGAAGAGACATACTCTCTCTCTCATTGAGCTACTCTCTCTCTCATTGAGCTAGCATGCTAAAAATAGAGTGTAGCCATGGCAGTGCATGGGACAGGAGTAGCTAGGACCCCAAGTATGTCCCATCCAAGACACTAGATACGCACTTGGACAGCAATCCCCTCCCATTACTCCCACCACCTCAGCTACACTCTATTTTTAGCACACAAGCTTGATCAGAACTAGCACAGGTATGTTTCAATCTGCAATTTACTCCTCCAGCTCAAACTGTAGACATTCCCTAAAAGTCACTTAGCTGCTTTTGAAAATGTTACTCCTAATATCTAGTGTCAGAGTGTAATGTTTAGATAATTAATAGCTTTAAGGTGAACAGTGAAAAGTCTTACCAACATAGTTTAATTTCTGAGTGGCCTCACAATTTCAACAACAGATAAGTCTTGCAATCAGACACTGGCTGGCTATGAAACTAGTTGCAAGATGAGGAAACCAGAGACTGACCAAGACTGCAAGTCTGCTGGAAAAAGAAAATCTTCTGAAATCATGTGCAAAGCTTTGAGAATCATTAAAATATATGAAATTCAGATTTAATGCATGTTGCACTACATTAGTATTCTTAGATCAACCTTAAAATAGTGTACATTGTGGTATTCTTTTGTCTACATTCAGCCAACAGCTGGGAGCCAATTTTGGAGAAACATTTGGAATATATATAGAAGAATGCGATACTTCATAGTGACCTATAATTTTCAGGTAGTTGTACTTCTGGGAAGGATCCTTCCCTTACTTGTGCTGATTGCTTTTCAGTATGTTTCATGGATGTCTGTTTTGTCTCTAAGGTCAATTCAAGAACATCTTTTTCATTTATGGTTTTAGATATCCACTCAGTATCTTTGAGAGGAAAATGTTATTTCAGTTGCTCTAGGTTAGCTTCAAGCACTGGGAAACAATGCAGCATATTTCCTTCTGCAGTAGGCAAAGAAGATGGATAATATAGATTGTGACTGTAGCTCATGACTTATATAGACAACGACTGCAGATGATCTTTCTGTTAGATTCTGATTGTCTACCTTGCAATCATTCTACAGCTTTGCAAAGTCCTTAATATTTTGAATTGAGGTGGAGTCTCTCAATCATATACTATAAATGGTGGAATTTCACTTGAGTTACTTTCTTTTTGAACTAGAACATGTACACTTATGTGGGATAATGAACTTCGAAGTAAGAGTTAAATTGACTATGCAGCTTGTGTGCAATGATGAGCATTTTCCCTCCATTCTTTGGTTGTGTCATTGACTAATGAATGAAAAGAGCACGCAAAGTGTGGGATATACCCACTTGCCCCATCATTCATGATATAAACCATATTTACCATTATCAGACATGATCAACCCAGAGAAGAGAGAAATAGTACTTTAATTTCATCACATGGCTCCTCTGCAACAAATTCAATGCAGTGGTAATTTTTAAGTCTTTTAAGGCAGTATAGAACTCACAGTGTTGCCTGCTAATAGACACAGGTTAATGATCCTGCATATGAAATGGAACTCTGCCTGTCCTTTTTACCTAGATATCTGAATGAAAAAAAAAACCAACAACCCTAAAATGTTTTACAGTAATTTTAAAATAAGTCAATTAAAAACAATGTCTGTAATGTCTAGACCTTTAGACCTTAGGTTCCATCATTTATGCATCTTTCCATATTTCAGTGAGCACACTGCAGTTTAGCAAGTGTAGTTTTAGAGTAATTACATAATTCTAAAATTAGCATAGCATTTGTATGTAAAATGTACATAAACGTTATTGGCCATATATTTTACTAGTAAAAATACTAAGAAAACATTTCACAATATTACATATACTTATCCACCTCTACAAAGGAATTGGACTAAATCTAAAAATAGCAAAAAACAAAATAAACTTCAGCAGGAAAATATACTAGTTTGTAGCTGTCCCATGCAAGTCTCCTGATTAAAAATGGGTGCTCCAACAGGTATCTGATTCATAGATTAAGGCCAGAAGGGACCATCATCATCATCATTATCTATTCCCCTTTCATAACAGTATTCCTGAACCTCACCCAGTTATTCCTGAATCAATCCCATAATTTATATTTGAGCTATAGCCTCTCTTTTAGAAAAGATATCCAGTCTTAATGTAAACACTTCTGGTGATGGAGAATTAACCATATCCCCTCGTAAGTTGTTCCAATGTCTAATCACCCTCACTATTAAATTTTATGCCTTATTTCTAGTCTGCATTTGTTTAGCTTCAACTTCTAACCACTGGATCTCATTATGCCTATTTTCTGCTTGATTAAGAGCCACCTATTATGAACAATCCTTCGCCTTCATAAGTTCTTGCAGAACACAGTAGATACTTATAGACTGATCTGGCTTGCAATATTTGGCAGCTGAACAACCAGATGACATGAGATTTCTATGCTCTTTGGGGCTGGAACTGTCATTTTCTGTATGTTTATAAGGGGCTAGACAGTGAGGCTCTCACTTGATTCACCTCTAGATGCTTCCACAATACTTATGTTTAAAAATAATATGTCTATGCACATACTTCTGTGAGCTTCTTCATTGTATTGTCTGAACAGCTGACTCTTGTGAGAAAGTGAGGTATTATCCTCAATTCACAGATGGAGAATTGAAACACACGGTACCTTAAGTGACTTGACCAAGGTGTCAGAGGGGAAGTCTGTGACCAAGCTACATATTTACTCAGGAGATGTTGGTTCAAAGGCCCATCAAAGCCCTATCCACTAGACAATCCTTTCTAATAAAGCTACAAGAACAATGCAATTGTTCAGCAGACTGTTATTTAAAAATTAGAAAGTCAGATATCATTAAAAAGTTTTTTTGTATCTTGACAGATCTTATAACCTTTGTACACAGTACTAAATTTTTTGAATGTATAGTCAGCATCTAAGTCTCACTTCCAAGCAGCCTCTCTATTTACACTTGGTGATACTTGTACTCTTTGGCACACTTCCCTCAGAAATGCACGACCCTTTGTAGTCCCTCAGAACAGTCTGAGGTCCACCATTGAGAGAGCCCTGTAAAGAAAATCCCATTCACAACTGTAAACAAAGATAAATGTCAACACATCTTGCCTAAAGCTAAGTTTGTATGAAAGGGTGACAGTAGATATATTCCCAGTATCACTATCTGTTGGGAATTTGCCACCAAACTTGGCATGTTTTCATATTATACCAGCCTAAAAACCTTCAGTTTAGTTTGTAAAGGTTTTAAATTTATACAATCTTATACAAGGACATCAGAACACAACAGTTAATATTACACACGTGGTTTATTTACAACACTTAAATACTGTAAATTGTGGTTGGAAAGGAAATCACTGAACTGGAAAGAGTGAAGCAAAACAGCTGCATGTTAATAAAAAAAGGTTTTTTTCAAATAGTATTTTTCTGTCATGACCATATGCCTACAGTAAGGTCACATGGAGTTCAGTGTCCCAGAGGAACATTGCTGTTTTAAACCACTCTGCTAAAGTCTTTTATTTCAAAATGCTATTCATTAAAACAGTATATTGATAATTGTTCTGGGGAAAGGCAGATTAACTTTTTAAAGAAAGGCTAAAGCAAACGGACTATTGGATAGTAGGGTTCGTTTGACCACAATGCAAACCTCCAAAAAGCTGTAAATTGTGAAATACAATACTATATTTCTGGTTATAATGCTTGGTGGAGGAGGGGTTGGTTTACATGCACACTTATATAGCTAATCTCTGAAATAATAATTTTGACTCGCTTTATTATTACAGATGACATATTTAAATATAATGTATCAGGTATCATAAACTAAGGGTCAATTTTTTTTTAAAAGTAACATTAAATTCATATAAAACAGAAACCGATACATAATAGCAGCAGCACTCTAACTAGTGGATGCTTTGTCACAAGCATCTGAAGAATAGAAAATAAATCTACCAACCACCCTAGTTTTTATAAATCACTTCTCTGGGTATGGGGTCAGACAGTTCGGAAAACCACTGAGCTTCTTCTTCACTTAGAAATTTATTTTATTCCTGTCTTGAAAGACACAAAACATGATTTTAATGTACAACATTCCATTATTGTACAGGATATTGTTGGATGCCTGGAAGGAATTTTAAGGGTCTTTTACCTAGAGTCTCACAACTCTCTTTTAATGGGAATTTTATGTATATGTATTAAGATAATTCACACCCGTGGGGTATCAGTTTATTAAACTGAATATAAATGAAAAAAATAAGAAATCAAAATTTGATAGCACAATAACCTAACAAAAAGTTCCATCTTCCTAAATCATTTAGCAAAGTGAGCACAGAATTGTGTTTTAAGGTCAATATACAGTATTCTGTTCTCCCTGCCTGGGATGGACGCACTGGAGACAGAGAAAGAGAGAGAGACAGAGACTGACTCAAATCAGACCCAGATCAATGGTTCATCTGAAAGATAATTTCTTCTTGGCTAGATGAAGGAACTGAAAGTGCAACTGTGGAAACTGAGATTGGAACAATTGTGATGGGTGTGAAAGTGCCATTAGAATAGGCTCTACTGAAGCACTTAGCAATGTCAGATGCCAGAGTCCAGAGTAAAAAACTGCCACACTACTGGAAGTGATTGAAAGTGGTTCTAAGTAGCCTGCTGAGAGGACTATATAGGGAATAAGAGACTGTAGATAGATAGATATGGGAAAGTACACAAATTTGGGAAACAGTGGCATAATACTGAGAAAGAAGAACATGAGAGGTAAAATTTTTGCAAGTGTCCAAATACTTAATGCCTAAATCCTATTTTCAATAGTGACTTTCAGGCTTTGTCTGCACACAAAAGTCGTACTGCTTTAATTGTACTAATATAGTTGAAGTGGTACTGCCCACTTTTACTTCCCCCAAAGCGTGCTTAACCTGGTATAGCTTGTGCCAGTACGGGAAGGAGACTAAGCAATATATATGTCTCACTTATACCCGTACAACTGCATTCATGCTAAGCATTGTGCCTGTATAACTAGTTCCATTAAAAAAAAATTCACCCCCCTAATCAAAATAGTTATGCCAATACAAAAATCAATGTGTAGACCAGTCTTAGGCCTTAGAAGCCCAAGTCCTATTAAAAGTCTGTAGGATTCTTAAAGGCCTTTAGGTACCTAAAGATGCAGATAGGTGCTCAACTCTCTTTTGAAATTAAAGGCACCTAGTGGGATTTTCAAAAGATGCTTTAGTTACCCTAAGTCACTTTGGAAAGTGGGATTTAGGCCCTGAATCACATTACCCCATGCCCCTCTATAAATGTTAACATTAAGCATATAGTTTGTATTAGGCTGCACTTATTTTCTGACAGGGATATGGTATATGTATGGCATTATTTACTATTAATCATATTACTCTAAGCTTCACCTGGGACAATGATTCTGCAGTAGTTAATGTGTTGCTATTAATTTAATAACTTTATTGAAATAAAATACCTGAGATGAAACTCTCCACTGAAAGGTTGCATTTGAAACCATGACAAGAGACTCTCCCAATAGTTAACAATGATCTCACAGTGTTAAAGCTTTTTCATAAGAAAGTACTTCACTATTTTAACATGGGGGTTTCTGGGTGTGGCTACCTTCTTGTCTGGATGTAAAATCCCACACAAGGCAATTCCAGTTTGGATGTTTGTATTGACAACTGGCTGATGGGGTGACTGACTGGCACTTCTCACAGAGAGGTGTTTAGTGTGTTTGGGGTGCATTTGAAGAAACTCAGTGACACATTAATGAGGAGCAATTTGTAGAAAGTAACAGTTTGGTTTGAGGGTGTGTGTTTTACTGGAGTTTTTTAAATGGAGGATTTTTTTATATAAGTTTTGCAGTCTAATCCATTGTCATTCAAGGTAAACAGGAACTATGTAAAACAAAATTTATGACTCTGAGTTAACAACATTAAGAATTTATGACCAAACTAGGATAAATTTATGTTTATTCATCTCCCTCCCAGCAGGGAATTAACCCACTCCAGGAACCCAAACCTTCCTTCAACTACTTAGAAGCTTCAACAATACATTAACTCTATTTCTCAGTGGACAGAATCCACATAATTTAAGAGTAAAATAATATGTTTGGCTACCTAAACAGTAAGCACAGAGACTGAATGAGCCTGGTCCCTCAAGCATAGTACTAAGGTACAATGGCATGGCAGGTCATGGAACAGTATTGCCAAGCCAAACACTCTGGCTTAAACATCATGATTTTTATTTTTAGTCTCATGATTTTTGAAAGACAAAACAAATTAAATCTTGGGCGCATTGAATTCACCTTCTGGTTTTTTTTAAGCCTTTGTGGGTCACATTTTCAAGCATTTTTCCATACTATGACAGCTATAAACTTTCTCATTTAATGAAAATGCAGATTTTCACCTAATCATTTTACTGCAGGAGGTGGGGCTTCATCAAATGATACCAAGTTTTATGAGACTTGCAATAAATTTGTGGAAGGTGGCAGTACTGAAACTAGCACTACTAGTATGCATGCTGTATCTGTTCTGTGAATATCTAGAGGACTTCAGTCTCTCAGGGCTTGTCCACACATGAAAGTTGTATTGCTTTAATTATGCCAGTATAGTTACCTGGCAGACCCCTCTAGTGTGGACACTGTTTTAAAAGTTCTACCAATTTATCTTATTTCCCTTCTTGTATGGCAAATGAGCTGTATAAGGTACCTTTATACCTGTATAACTGTGTCTTTGGTAGGGGCTGTACTAGTATAAGAATTTCAGTTAAAAAAATAAAATGTAAGAAGCAATACGTCTATATCACATTTGAATCCTCTCTAGCTGACTCAGTTAAGAAATACTAACATATTCATGCATGCTCACTCTCCCTCTCACAATTTTAAAGAAAGCAAAAAAGTATGGAGTACAAGGAAAATAGACAAATATATTCCACTGCATGTGAATTATACACATCTGTGTATTTTTCTAGTATAATAAAATACTCAAAGTAAAATTTTTGTTACAGCATACAAATATTGCAAAATAAATGTTTACTGCTATAAGCTATAGATATTGGCAGCAAGACAGCTGACTAGGGTCCTGCAAGATAGACAGGGATTCACTTTTATTACCTTAAAGATCGATGGGCATTTCAATCTAATGTCCTATGAAGCTGAGGATATGTATTTAAGTCTTAAGGGAAACTTTTACCCAAAAGAGTTCTATGCAGAAATTCCAAAGTTGCTATTCGATATATTTTAGTTATATATGTTATTAACTTTTGCTGTGATTTTCTTCTTTATGTTTAAATGTGGGTTGGGTAATTGACAAGAAAGTCACATTTTTAACAGTTCTAGGTTTTGTTAAGTTATCTTTACACGCTTTATAAATCTTTGATCCTCAGTTTGGTTACTTTGATAGCTTCTATGTTTTGACATAGCATGATGATCTCATCCCTTAAAAAAAACCCCAAAACAACAACAACAACAAAAGCATTTTGTCACATTTCCGGTCTTTTCCTTGCAAAAAAAAAAAACAGTTTGAGACACCATACATGCTTCTACAATATATTAATGGAATTTCATGGGAGACTAGAACTTTTAAACTATGGCAGCAGAAAATAATACCCTTGCTAGCCTGGGAGATATTTATTAAAGTACAGTCTTGATTATTTGAACTTCATTTATCCAAATCCCTTTGCATCCCAAAACAGGTTTATGTTGCATGGCAGTTTCAGACAAGTGAGCTCTGAATAGTTGTGCCTGCCAATGCTGCTCTTCTACATTCTTCATTCAGCTAAAGCTTCTTCCCTGTAGTGTTTCCTCCATGATTGGGAATGGTCAGGTTTCTCCAAAAGCCATTGGCTCAGCAGTATATCAGTCTCTCTACCTTTATGCCATTATCATTAGATAACCCTGGTGCCCTGGGGAACATGGATGGACAAGAGAATTTTCCAGAAAGCTCAGGTTCTTTAGCATTAAGAGCCTGTTGATTATCCAAACCCCTAGTTACCTGAAGTGTTTGGATGTCTTGGGCATCTTCTTGGAACCCTGGGATTAGGTCCTAGGTGTATATATTTGTACAAGCTGATGTACTCTAGCCCAATGGCCAAAAATATTGGTACTGTTACGGAATCAGGAGATATTAGCATAAACTAAAGCATTATACAAGAGTGTCTGACTGAGTGCCAGAAACAGCACCTATTGAGTTCCAGTTCTTGTGTCCGTCCAAAGCTAAAGACCCCTTCCACGTGCCAGAAACTAGTATGTGAGCTAGGCATCAATCAGCTCCTCTGGAGACGGCTAATTGGGGCCATGCAGGATATTTAGCTGATCAGGCTGAATGAGAGCCACTTAGTCCAGCCACTGAGGGGTATAAAAAGGACACAGGAATGAAGTACCAGGGGGAGACAGGGAATGACCAGGGCTAGCTGAGCCCAATGTGTACAGTGATCTCAAGACCTCTGGTCTTCCCTGGGACTGTAGGAAAGAGCTAAAATTGGACAAATGCTGTATATTATACTGCTGTACAGGACTGTGGTAGTGATGGGAATGTAAACAAATGACATGAAGTTGCCACTCAGAAAGCATCAGAGGTTCCTGGTGCATCTGAGGATGGGGACAGAGCACACCCTGTTATCCTTGCTCTTTGCATTAGCTATGGATCTTGTAGCACACACAATTAGGTTTAGTAGACAAATTACAGGTGTCCAACTGGGAGATGCTGATCACTGCATAGTGCTGTATTTAGACTAAACTATTTGCTAATAATCCTAATATTTTGCTTCCAAATATTTTCAAAGAATGTCAGTTATTTATCAGCTACTTTGGCTGTGAAGTAAACTATAATAAAAAAAAAACATAGGCAAGCATTGCCTATAGGTTTTACTAAAGTAATCTTGTTGACTCCTTAGAATAGATATTTCTTTATATTAACCTCAACTTTTACCATCTGCTAGAGCTGGATGATGTTTTCTTGCCAAATAGTAAACTCCGCAAAGCTATTTGCAAATTCGGGTCACTTTCACAAATAATTTCACCAACCCCCTCCCCATAAAATTGTTTTTGAAGTGACCCTTTTTGACTCTACATTTGATCCACACAGTATTTTTTTAGTTTATTGATTTGGTGAGAAGCCAAAAATTTAAAATAAAATAAAATAAAATAAAATAAAATAGGAATGGGTCAATCAAGATGTTTCAAAAATTTCACAACTTTTCAATTTTATTTTAAAAACCTGTTGAATTGACTCCTGTGAAAATTTCAGTTATGAAATTTTCCAGTGATAATAACATTTCATTGAAAAATTCCTGACCAGCTTTAATTTGTATGGTATGGTAGTACCAGATATCTCTAGTCATGAATGGTACCCCATTGTGCAGGGTGAAGAACAAAGATAAAGGAAGATACAAATAGAAAAAAAGGTTCACTCAAGAGGGAATAGGAGATATTGGAAATCTCATCAGAAAGCATGGTCTTGTGAAACTTCCAGGCCATCTTTTTCCCCATACAAGACATGCCAATAATTCAGATAAATTGAAGTTCAGATCCTATTTCAGTTCATGCATTGCTAACTCAGATGAGGTAGCTTTGTTAGATGAAAATGAACATCACCTGGATATAATGCACAGTCTACTTGAGGTTCTTCTGGATGTCATTTGCATGTAGTCATTGTAAAAAGCTGCTTTCCTTACCTGCTTAGTCACCAGCTGTATTTAGGTTCTGGTTCCATGCTGTCCTAGTAAATTATCAGTGTAAGACTTATAAACATGGTATGCATATAGATATACATATTTTTACAACTGAACTTTCCCCAAGTAGTTTGAAATCTAAGAAGAATGTGTTATGAAATGCACCCCTGTATACACACTCTACACACTATTGTAATAATCTTTGTATAAGGTATGCCTTGTGAGGTATCATTTGAAAACTTATAACTTACTGATCAGTAATATCATGGTAAAATGCATGTAGCAATGTGTGTGTAAAGTTATGAACAGAAGCTGAAATAATGGCTGAAGTGTGTTTCCAGATAAGTCTGGGGAGGGGCTAAATCAGTTTCTCAAGACAAATGCCAAGATGATGCACCAGTCAGGTGTCAACAAAGCTGATGGGCCATCACCTATCAAGTAGCCATTCTTTGGCAAGAAAGGGGGGCAGGATCAAAGAGATCTGGATCTTAGCAAAGAAACAGTATGAGGTCTCTTTCCTCTACCAGACTCCAATCTCTTGGTTCTCAGCTGAAAATGCTTTTCAAAGAGGGACTGAAACTATAAAAAGGAGGGACAAACCTCCCATCTCATTCTCTGCACCTGAGAAGACAAAGAAAGCAGCCAATGAAATCTGGAGGAGGGGTCCTGACCAGAAAGTTTGGTCAGTAATGCTGTTGGAAGCACATGGTGAGAAACTTTGGTTTGAATCTAATAGTTTGTTAAAGCAGGCACAAGAAAGCATTTTAACCTTTAATTTCTTGTAACCATTTTCATCCCTCATTGCTTGGACTCACTTAAAATCTCTCTCTCTTTGTAAAAAGAAAAGGAGTACTTGTGGCACCTTAGAGACTAACCAATTTATTTGAGCATGAGCTTTCGTGAGCTACAGCTCACTTCATCGGATGCATACTTTTCCACAGTATGCATCCAATGAAGTGAGCTGTAGCTCACGAAAGCTCATGCGCAAATAAATTGGTTAGTCTCTAAGGTGCCACAAGTACTCCTTTTCTTTTTGCGAATACAGACTAACACGGCTGTTACTCTGAAATCTCTCTTTGTAGTTAATAATCTTGTTTTATTGTCTTCTTTAATTCACTGTGTTTAAGTTAAAATGTCTCAGTATCTCCATTTAAGGTGGTAAGCTGGTGTATGTACTTCCATTAAAGGAATAATAGACTTAATATATTTGGACTGTCGAGTAGAGGGTTGGGCAGGACAGGACTTACATTTCTAGGGGGAAATATATGACTGGGACAGTGTTGTGGTCACCCTGCTGCATAACCAAGGCTGGTGAGAACCAGAGTGTAACCCATGTGTGGCTGGCAGGCTGCAGTTACACACAGATGCTCAGGGTATGACTTGCATGCTGAAAGACTGTGAGCAGCTCAGATGGTAGCTACTGCTAGCAAGGTATTGTAAGGCACCAAAAATTGCAGGGCAAGGGTGACACAGCCCTTCACTGGTCTGGATTGCACCTGGGTATGTCTCACAGGGCTAGCTGAAGAGCTTGGTTATTTTTTAACTACAGTAAGTCTCTTTCCTTCCTCCCCCTCTCACTCGCTTTCTAAGCTTTAGTTTTGGAAGCTAATACAGATATTTGTACCGTAGGACTCATTAATCCAGTGTACAGCACGAACTGTAAATGTCTGCAACATGTTAACTCCACAAGTTAGATTCATAGATGGGAGAAGAAAAGCGAAAGGTTGTGATTTTTGGTAAATATAAAGTCCTGCATGACTGCCTTTAATAGCTTGTCAGCATGTAATCAGACTGAATAACTGTTGCATCGGAGAGCTCCTACATACTGGTAGATGCCCACAGGCAGTGCTTTGTTGTGGAATGTCACTGCAACAGAAACTGCTGGACATATAATGCATCATCAGCCTTAATGCTATAGGCATGTCATGCAGGTGGATAGGAATCACTGGAGTGTGGTAAATGTAAGCGTGCCAATGACATCTGAGTGGTATTAGATGGATAGGGGGCAAGCAGAAAGACAAAGAAGCCAAGAAATTGAAGAAAACAGCTTTCAGCACTAAATGGAAATTACCTTGAATGCTGCAGTGCACCAGTAACTCTGACAGCTGAAGCAGCAGCAGAAAGAACCTGACTAAGATATTGGTCATAGTGTTTTCTTTGCAAGTGGCTAAATGTGGTTGATTTTCCAGTGACAATATCAATCAGTGTTCTTCCAACAAAATAAGCTCAAACTACTGAATATTTTCTTGGAGGCATAAGAAAACTGAAAGCCCAGATTTGTGTGTGTCTCTGTATGTGTGGAATAATGAACTGTAAGGACGAAAATAAATGCATATCTCCCTTATTTGACTAAGGCTATGTTATTTAATATTTGAAAAGAATCTTGTAACAAAAGATGTATGCCACCTTTATGTATATCATAAATTCCCTTTAATGGCTACTATATATCAAAAGTAGATGTTCGTATATTAGGAATACATTTGAGTTATATGCAAAATTTGCTGGCAAATCTGCCCCAGTTTGGAGCTTCATGTCATCCTGAAACTTTTAGTTTTATTTCCCTAACTCCTTTTACTTCTTTTCCCTCTGTCCAAATGACAGTATTTTCAGGGAATATGGAGCCTTTGGTATCCCTGTATTTATTACTGTACATTATCTTTAAAATGCACACATTAATGTTTAGCTTTAATGTAGCACTTCCAAGCCATAGGTAATACTTTGCCTCATTTGAAAGTGCTTTAATCCACATTTTACACTCAGGGAAGTGGAGGCGCAAAAGGGTAAAATGACTTGTCCAAGGTCACCAGTGGCAGAGCCCAAAATAGACTACAGGTTTCCAGACTGCCAGCCTAGTGCTTTTTCCAGTCGGTCATACTGCCTCATCTTCAGAGATATGCCTCTCCCCTGTCCCATCCCGACAACTAACATCTGTGAATTACTGAACACAAATGCACAATTAGCATCGCCCCATTCCACCAGTATGACAAAATAAATTGAAACTCTAAGGGTGCCAAACTCTGCTCTGATAAGTTGCTCTCATGTAACTCAGAGGAGCTTGGCTTTATATTATGGCCCTCCATTATATGCTGGAGATGAGGTTTTCCATTTTCATTACTGTGTAAGCTATCAGAGATGGGGTTGTTATATTTAGTGGCAACTTCTTGCAGCAGATCATGTTTAAAAGAAGAGGTCAGGGCAGGTCTTCAGCTGGTATAAATTGTCATAACTCCATTGACTTCAAGGCAACAGAGCTATGACATTTTCCTTTAGGAGCAATGAACACCAAAGATGTTCACTCTAACCTAGGATGCTGTGACAAGAAAACTGAACCAATGCTATACGATTAGGTAACAGCTGTGGATCAGTGAGGCAGAGTAGTAGCTCAGAAAAAGGGAGACAGCATTTTAACAAGTACGCCAGTCCTTCTGTGTGCCTCTTAAAGATGGTCCTCATTTTAAATATAAGAGCTCAAATATGTACATTGCAGCAGAACAGCATATTTGTTTGTGGAGCAAGCATCAGCCTCTACTCAAAACTGTAGATGTGCCAGAATACTACTCTCTTGTAATAGGGTATTGGAGATACTCAGGTCCAGAATGCTTTTCTTCATATATTCCTGTCTGAAACCAGTAATTCTGGACACATTTCATGAGCACAGTGTATGGGAATTAATAATGCACATGAGCCTCCTCTGATGTGTACTCATTCAACAGGGAGCTGTCTGTCTACATGAGGTTTTAAAACACATCTGCCAGCTAACTCAGATTCAAATGCAAACACCAGCACCTAGAGGCATCATGTGGATATCTGGAGAAATGAGGGTCCATTAACCAGTGAATGGACTGCACATTATCTACATAGTGGTTTTCACCGACAACAGTTAAAACATGGACCTTGTTCTTCATTTAATAAATATTTCAAGTATGTTTCTATAGCTACTGATTTAACAGCAACAGTCTGCATTTTAATGAATCGGGACCACGTGTGACAGAGAACACAAATAAATGGAAATAGCTCATACACTATGAGAGAGAGACAGAGAGAGAGAGAGAGGACTGCAGTAGTTTGACACAGTTGTCAGTGAAGTGAAAGGCTTGTCATACACTGGTATGCTGTAGCTGAGGTGGCATTACACTGCCAATTGACAGATTGTGAGATGACTTTCACTTCACTGAAAGGCACTCCAAGTGTCACAGGATATTGCAGTCTTACTGAAAAGTGATGCAATACATATTGGACAGGTAAACTGTGTAGCATTCTTAGGCGGTATGTGATTACAGTAGTCAGGCAGAATATGAGAAGTGGGGACAGCGTTATCCATTTTGTATTTCCTGCTCAAGTATTTGTTAGGTATCAACACTGAACTTTGTTGTTGCAGCCAGAAGCTTTATTTCCAACATAATGCTAGTCTCTATTACTAACCTGGTCTACATTATATCCCTAAAAAAAATAGTAGGAAACGAGCTGTCTACCGAACAACCAGAAAAGAGATACATACACTGATTTATTATCAGAGCTGAGATAGACACTAGACACATTATCTATGAGTACAGAGATGGAAACTATGCACATAGCCAAATCTGAATACTCCATCCAGTTTGCATAAACAGTGTTATTGAAAGTTGTGTTACCGTTTGTGTGCACCTAACTTTCTAATTTCACACCCTTCCCTCACCCATAAACACAGATTGCTGTTCAGTCTAAGGATGGCTGTTGTAGCACTGCTCACAATCTCAGCCTTATACTTTAATTCCCTGAATAAATCATTTTAGTATCATTTCTGCATGGATTATATCCAATCCAGATTGGTTTCAGAGTAGCAGCTGTGTTAGTCTGTATCCGCAAACAGAAAAGGAGTACTTGTGGCACCTTAGAGACTAACAAATTTATTTGAGCATAAGCTTTCTTGAAGCTTATGCTCAAATAAATTTGTTAGTCTCTAAGGTGCCACAAGTACTCCTTTTCAATCCAGATTGGTCATTCTCAATCAGCTGCAGTCTCTTTTTCAAAACTGTTTTGTCGATCACGCTGAAATATTTGGTTTACCCACTGAAGGTTGACAAGAGCATAATGTTATCTGCCAAATCTCTCTCCCCAATGACTTTACCAGCAAAGCAGCTGTATCTTTGAAGAATTCTCATAATAGAATAAAATGGAGTATCACCTTTGGGCTAATTGATTATGACATCTATGGTATATCTGGCAAGTTTAGGATGACAAAATCTTGTTGATTGTAAACATGCCCAAGAAACAATAACGTATTCACAATAGTAATAGGATAGTGAGAACTTGGGGGAAGACTTCACAAGAAAAAAAAAAAGATTCAAAGCTAATTGCAAATAAGTACATTACTAAAGGCATGGTATTAATTAAGATGTATGTGCTACCTTAGAACATAATTAAGGTGGCAAAATGTCAAGCATGAAAGAGTTAAGAAATGCAGACTTAAGGTGCCTGTACAAACGCGTTGCTTAAAATTTGGCCTAAAAATCTTAATATGCAGGAAATAGCAGCTGGTATTTCAAAGTTTCCCAGGGAAGCAGCCACAACCCATTTATTTAAGTTTTCCTTGTATCACCATAGCCTTGTTTGTCCAGCAAAAGACCAATTCTTATAGTTTCTGATACTTATCTTATTATGATTATTATCTTCTTCCCTAGGAGACCTAGTCATGCCCTAGGACCCCCACCCTGAATCATTGAAATCAAAGGGAGTTTTCCTAGTGAATTAAATGGGCTGGGAATATGTGGAAATCAGATCTACAGTGCTAAAATGGGAAGTGTTTGGTGGGGGAGAGGGGAAATGATCAGATCATCAACGATGTTAGAGTGAATTAACATTTGTTTTGAAATAAAAAAAAAGGGCCAGATTAGCGTGTCCCAGTAGGAGATGGGATGGAACAGCTGACAGTCTTATCCCAGCACTCCGACAAGCCGCTCTTTTGTATGAGTGAAATAGAAACGTAGTGAATAGGGATGGAAGTAGTCATTTAGATAAAGCAAGAACTGATCTAAACTTTTGTTCAAGACTGAACTACTTTTTTGTTGTTTGAAGTAGTTGTGACTATCTTTATTTTCCCACTTGCTTTTAACTATGAAGTCCCAGGTTTTAGCTGGGAGTGGAATGAGCAAAAATACAAGCAAAAGATTCTTGAGGTATTTATGTTCCAGACAGACTTGGAAATAATAGAAATATCAAGAGAGCCTGTTAGGCTGTTTCCAGCCCAAACTGGTTTGAATAAGTATCTAAAATACTGAAACTGAATCAAACTCAAGATATTTGAGATAGGCCCCAAATTTATTCTGAAATGCGGAGATCAGTATTTTTAAAGCACCAATCACTCCACTATCCAGGCATTTTGGGTCATTAAACAAAGTGGGAACTGTCCAGAAGGGACAGGCAATTCTCATTCTTACTTTTCAGTTGGCTTCTATATTAATTCCAAACCAAAAACCAATATAAGGTATCATTAAGGGTGCACAATTAAGCATTCACAAGAATCAAAACATTTCAGAGGTAAGTTGGCCCTTGTGACCTTAACTATGCTTTTTTTGTGTTTGTGATTATGTAAGGGGACTGCTGCCCGCTTACTAACATTCAGTGGGGGTGTTTTAGTTGCTAGCTCCCAGTAATAAAAAGGGGGAAGGGTCGATGGGGAATCAGGACCCTGAGACTGATAGTCCCCAGGAACAATGGGGAGAACCAATGCTCCAGGTCAGCCTGAATGACAGGGCGAGTAGGCTAATCAGGGAGTCAGGAGGCCAGGGAGGTCCCGTCCTCCATGTGAGCTGAAATTGCCTGGGTCAAGCAGAGTGGGGCTGAGCTAAGGAGAAAGCAGCGGCCTGAGCTGAGCTGGGGAGCAGAGCTGTGCAAGATCCAGAGGGACCAGAAAAGCAGCCCAGAGAGAGCAGACCCTGTGCTGGGAGCAGAGCTGCAGCCCCAAAGCCAGAGGCACAGCCCAGAGAGAGCAGACTTGCCCTGGGAGCAGAGCTGCAGCAACCAGAGCCAGAGGGGCCAGAAAAGCAGCCCAGGAAGCAGGTCAGTGCTGGGAGCAGAGTCACAGAAGCAGCCTGCAGAGCAGACCTGTCCTGGGGGCAGAGCTGTAGCAACCAGAGGCAGAGGGGCCAGAGAAGCAGCCCAGGGAGCTGGAGGGAGAGCAGCAGCAGCAGTGCAGAGACAGAGTGGTGCAGCTGGGGCTGGAGCCGTCTGGAGCTGGGTGCGGTGAGCAGCTCGGGAGACCGAGGGGGATGCGGGGCAGCAGCCCCAGCACAGGGAGACGCTCAGCCAAGAGGCTCTGCAGGCCAGGCTTGGATCATAACCCGGACAGGGTGGGGGCGACACTGGGAAGAAGGGTCCTACCACCTAGAGCCTGACTGCGTGTGGCCACCACCAGAGCAAGTGTCCAACCCACAGCATCCCTGCAGGAAAGCCAGGGCCTGAGAAGAAGGCCTGGGACTGTGAACTGCCCTGACGTTCCAGAGACACTGTTTGTGATGTTCCCTGCCACAGAGCGGGTTGATGTGTTTCATTTAACCTTTCCCATTTTTCCTTATCCTTTTAAAAATTAATTGTTGATTAAATAAATTGTATTTGCTTTAAATTGTATGTAATGGTCAGTGGCTCAGAGAAGTGCCCAGTGCAGACAGAGTACCCCAGAGTGGGGACACCCAACCCCTGTCCTAGGTGACCACAGCAGGGCTGGGGGGTCGAGCCCCTCAGGAATCTTGGGCCCAGCCTTGTTGGGGTTACGAGGACTGTGCCAGACAGGAGAGTGGAAGGGGAGTCCTCAAGGGCAGGGAGGCCACTGCGTAAAGGAAGGACTCAGATCCTTTCACTAGCACACTTCACCGGGGTAGTACAGAAGCCAGGAAGGTTCCCCACAATAGCGGGACTATTCTCCCGCTTAGAATTACGTACTATTTCTCAAACACTGCAATAGAATATCATGCTTTTTCTACATTAGATACACAGGCGTAGCACCTGGCACTGTGATCTACACCAGGTACAGCAGACAGACCAAGGCTCTTGTGAATCCTAAGACCTTTGAGAACAACAATTATACTGATCAGTTAGGAAGAACCAATAACTATTCATTTACAATCAACCCTTTCAGTTTCAGAAGTAACTGTGCATTAGCCCTGCAGTTCCCAAGACCAAAACATTGTAAGCATTGAAAATTAGTTGAAGGAGGGTTCCTGCTGTCAGCCTCCCTTCACCTCTCTCTACTTAGTGTCTTGTCTAAAACTACTGAAGTAATGGGAATCTTTCTACTGACTCAATAGACTTTTGATCAGGCCCTGACTGAGGAGAGATCTTTTGCAGAACTTTTGTCTCAGACTGTGCACCCTCTCACTCTATTTTCAGAATGCAGGTATAGCAGTTCCATAAACAAATGAAGCATGGCCTTCTCAGCTGCACACTTGTGGTGAAATTCACTTCTATGCAGAGAGTCCATACAAGGCCTGTACAACACTCTAACCTCATTTTGCATGGGGTGAATTTTACCCTTGTGCAACAACCACCAAACATCTACTTTACAAGTCTTATAACTCAGAAGAAGGCCAAAGCTCCGATACAACGATAAGGTCAAACAAAGCCTCAATTCCCACTGATAACAGAAAGAAAAGGAGGACTTGTGGCACCTTAGAGACTAACCAATTTATTTGAGCATAAGCTTTCGTGAGCTACAGCTGTAGCTCACGAAAGCTTATGCTCAAATAAATTGGTTAGTCTCTAAGGTGCCACAAGTCCTCCTTTTCTTTTTGCGAATACAGACTAACACGGCTGTTACTCTGAAACCTGTCACTGATAACAGGAAATTCTGCCCACAATCGTTCCGTTTGGAGAAGCCAGGTTAAAACTGGTGCAGTTACCACAGAGAGCCATCAGAGAGCCCAGGCTGAGGCTCGCAGGAAGCAGAGAATGCATCAACTTCCATCTGGCGAGTGGACCTGTAGCCACTGTGGGAAGGTTTGCTACTTGCGCATTTGGCTCTTTTCCTATACCATTGCTAAGCACTACTGATGGACTGGTTTTGTCACGTCTCCTTGTATCTGTCAAAGATGTTGGGCGGCCATATAAACTCAACTTGAACACTAAACAGCACTTCTCACTGAGGACTAATCTCTTTGCTATTTTCAAACACTTCTACCCTGGCTGCTTTGGCTGTAGAACTGTTCATTAAAGAGCGCAAGAATTTTATATAAGAAAAGTACATATTTTTCACATTGCTTACACTCAAAAATGGTTTCACTTAAATATTAAAACCAATTTTTCTCTCTTTTGAGCAGAAACTAAGCTTGGAAATGTGTAGCCCAATAAGTCTAACGTTTCAGAAAGTTACAAGCAACTGAAAACAGGATATTATAATGGAAATTGTTATGCAATATTAACTATATTGGTCGCAGCCACTTCAGTTATAGCTCAACCATTTCATTTCTCAGAGATCCCAAACTTAAGCATTCAGATGCTACAATGATTTGGGCTATTTAAGTACCTGGATAAAAAGACAAAAATATTGAGAGCTCAGGTTTTCAGCCAAATAAACCAAATAAACCTCTCAAATATATTTTAAGACAGCTCCACTAGAACCAAAACTTTGGAGGCCCTCTGTTGGTATCAGTAACCTAGTTTTATTAGCATTAAGAGTATCTCTTCCCACTCAAAATTAGGACTACTTTGATTCCCACCTCCTCAGTCCAGCATTTACAAATGGAGGCTGCACACTTTTCTAGGGCTTACTTTAATCAACATATCGCTTGGGATAACTTGAACACTTAAATATTAGATCAAAATTGTGTTCAAGTCACACTTGTGCAATTCCACTGATTTCAAGGATGTAAATGAGGTAGAATATGGCCCTTCATCCATTTCTAACATGGCCACTTTTGCAGATGAGTTTTTTCAACTTGGCAGTTTTGTAAGTGTGAAGTGTTTGGATAAACTCAAGATTTCCAAAACAATATAAATTTAAGATTAACACATGAATTGTGCAATAAGTGCTAGAAAGTGTATTAGTTATGTTTTGGAAGTTCTCAATCAAGGCAATATTGATCTGGTACTGTGTCACAGGACAGTGATTTCAACCATTATTAAAGATGGAAGGAGAGTGAATGCTTGTGAAATAGCATTACTAGATTAATTTTTCTTTCCACAACACGATGGCCTTACATCCCTTGGCTTCCTGTCATGTCTGCACCTCTGTCAACTTAGTGTCTCCCCATGGTGGTCCCCCTGTATCACTGTGAGATACCTGAGGAGACTTAGCCCTCCAGCTAAGTCAGAAGATTGGACGTCTAAGAGTTAAACAGGAAGGCCATACTGCATCTTCATCCTGGATCTTCAGCCGAACTCCACAGCCTTTCCACTCCTGTTGTGGGGATTTGTCACAGCACCTTCTTTAGATTGCCTGTAGAGGAACCCAGGCCTTCCATATACTCTGGATTCCAGTCCAGGGACCATTATTAAGGAGAAAAGATCCACCTACTCTGACCCCAACTTACTTCACTGGACAACTTCCTAATTGTGCCTACCTCTCAGCCTTACCCACAGTCCCTTCCTGGGTTCTCTGTGCCTGCCTGTTTCCTGAGCCTCTCAGCACTTCCCATGACCCACCTGGCTTATTGTAAAACAGCTTTTCTCCCTACAGCTCTTCTCAATTGAGCTGAGCAGGCTTCTTTTTCTAGCCGCCTCCTTAGGCCGCTGATGGACTTTGAGGCACCTCACAAAGCACAGATGGACTAAGCTGAACTCCCTTAAAGGACCAGCCCATACTGTGACTCTCATTCAACTACTGCAGAGAAAGATCAACTTTCCCCCCCCCTCCAAGCTAGAAAACGCTACACATAAAGGCATACAAAGCAGACCAATTGTAGTTGGCAGTTTTGAAACAACAAAACCAGCAAGATTTGTTAATACCCTTCAAGTACACATGGAGATTTGGATTTGTGTGAACCTGAAAACTCAGAGCAAAATCAATCAAACAAACAAACAAAAAAACCATTAGCAAAACTCTTTACAAAAACAGCTAGGGGGAATAATTCACAATATATTATTCTGTGAATTTCACCTGTTTATTTACAAAGCATCTGTCAGGGTTCCTTCCCCACTCTGAACTCTAGGGTACAGATGTGGGGACCCGCATGAAAAAAACCCCTGAGCTTATTTTTACCAGCTTAGGTTAAAACCTGGTACGCAGCCATCACCAAGCAATTTAACAAAGAATCAGGGAAGAGACTACTTGGAGACTTCTTCCCCCAAAACATCCCCCCCTCAAGCCCTTACGCCCCCTTTCCTGGGGAGGCTTGAGAATAAACAAGATGAGCACAAACCCGCCTTGGATTTTTAAGACCCAAAAAACCCAATCAGATTCTTAAAAAACAGAACTTTATTAGAAGAACAAAAAAAGATAAGAGAACAACTTTGTAATATCAGAGTGGAAGATAATCTTACAGGGTAATCAGATTCAAAACATAGAGAATCCCTCTAGGCAAAACCTTAAGTTACAAAAAGACACAAAAACAGGAATACACATTTCCTCCGGCACAGCGAATTTCACAAGCCAAAACAAAGAAAACCTAACGCATTTTCTAGCTAGATTACTTAACTTTACAGGAGTTGGAGGGCTTGCATCCTTGATCTGTTCCCTGCAAAGATATTACACAGACAGACAAAAGCCTTTCCCTCCCCCCTCCAGATCTGAAAGTATCTTGTCCCCTGATTGGTCATTTTGGGTCAGGTGCCAGCCAGGTTACCTGAGCTTCTTAACACTTTACAGGTAAAAGGACTTTGCCTCTGGCCAGGAGGGATTTTATAGCACTGTATACAGAAAGGTGGTTACCCTTCCCTTTATATTTATGACAGCATCCATGAATAAGTTGCAGAACTTTTTTTCAGCAAATAATCCTTGGTTTGCAGACCATTTATGAATAGTTTCCTTGCACCTATCTGGAATTCACAATGTATCTTGCATTGACTAGTTATATCAGACACATGCTGGTTAGGGAGCTAGAGTGGGACTCCAGAGACGTGGATTCAGTTCCCTGCTCCAAACATAGATACCCTGTGTGACTTCAGACAAGACACTTAGCCTCTCTGCCTCAGTTCCCCATCTATAAAATGGAGATAATAGCACCTCCCAACCTCTCAAGGATGTTTTAAGGATAAATACATTAAAGATTCTGAGGTGCTCTATTTACACAGTAATGAGGGGCTATATAAATACGGAAGATAGATAAGATATATTTCTCTTACTTGTTTGGTTGTCTTATGTAATTACCCAACACAAATTTTCTATTGCATATTCAAGTATAAAGGACACAGTTGTCACCACTGTTGGTTAATTCAGTACTATCCGTGACTATTTATGCAGAGATCATGTAGAGCTTTGTTCTACTAGTGGTATATAAGTAGCATTCCTACTTTTGTGCCTTTGTTTGAACATCTCTTCTTTGTACATACTTATTTGTTCTATTTGGAATTATTAGCTCCTGAGTTAATGAGCATGAGTAAGAAAGGTGCTAGATAGTGCCGTCCTGGAGAGAGAAAGATAGCACAGACCCCTTTCATTTTGAGACAGATACGCCAGTATTTATATTCAGTTCGGTCTTTTAACACATACTCTATTAATCTTTCCTCCACTTTGGATCATACCCATTTATAAAGACAGATTAGTATTGAAAGCCAACTGCACAACAGCTAGGAAGACAGAGTTATCTTGTTTGTCTTAACATTAGCTAACCTTGGCTTCTTCTCTAATATTGAGGAATAATAGCGCAACAACACAGAGGGAGAGCCTGAATTAATGAAGTGGGGATGCTGAATGAGTAATTCATCCAAAGCTTCCTTTTGGTTAGGAGAACAATCATAGACCTGTGTTTGAGCTACTGTCTGGGCAGCTGGAGAATAGGTCAATGCAATGTCATTCCCTTCCTGTGCTAGAAACAGTACTTTCTGTACTTACTAGAGATGGGTTCCTTCCAATGGAAAAAGGAAGTGCCATACATGAGTCAACCTTGTGTGTCCAGGTGGTGCCATTACTCAGTTTTTGGACACTGTGCTACAACATACTCATACACTCATTTGGGGATTTCACAACTGTGTGAAAAGGAAACATTTTCCTTTGGATTCACTTAAACCATTAAAACAAACATAACCCTCCCATAAAAAGTTAGCTTGTGAGCCTCCCCTTTTTCTCAGGTGCTTATGAAGGAGAACAAGGGATGGGATAATGGGTTGAAAACGCCTCTTATTTGAGGGCCTGTAGAAAAAAAAGATTTCCTGTCTCTGGTGTTAAAGAAAGAGTTCTTTCACAGAGGTCTCCTTGTTGAATGTAGCCTTAGCTATGGGGTTGCCAAAATGTTGCTGAGCAACTTTTATAATACACCTAAAACCTGACTCATTTGCATGCCCATATTTTATTTTTCATGCCAACTGTCATTTGTCATAAAACAACAAAATCCTCCAAGTCTGCTTCCTCCAAGAGAATTACACCAACTGCAAGTTTATTTAGAATTTATCTTTGCATCTTATTTCTTTTCCATAACACACTGCAACAAATGTAGTTCATTTTTTATTACTTAACTAATAGGATATTAGTGTATCTATAAATAGTGGACAGTCTCCTATCCAGCTACAAGTGGGAGTAAATATCCTTAATAGGCATTGCATGGGGTTAAATATCCGTGAAGTCCAGAAGAACCCTGCCCTGAAGTGGCACCATTTTGATGATCTTTGGACAGACTCTGGGTGGCTGTCATGATGTATAGTGGCAGCTAATTATTTGAAATACCTTCTAACCTATTCCCTTAACCTCTATCAAGATTCTGCAAAACTATTCCAATGGTTGCCATTATTTGTAAACATTTACCAATTGTTACTATGCTGTGGTATGTGGTAGGTCATTTATTTATTATTTTAAGTATGAAGTAAAAAACTGTCACTTTGTGGTAACTATTGATAAAGGTTTAATTTTATTGGCACACACTCTAAGTCGTACATTCCCCTGACTCTTCACGTTTTCAGTGGGAATCGTTATGATCTTAAAGGTTTTGTCTAAAATCACAAAAAACAGTGCAGGTTCCAATACAGAACCATGTCATCATCCAATACTCACCTTTTAATTCCAGCTCTTAACTTTCTGCCTGAAAATACTTTTTTTGATAACTTACTATCATACTGTTATTTAAAGAGTTTATACATTAATCCATCATGACAAACTTTGTCAAAAGCTTCATAATAATCGAAATACATTAAATCTGTTGGGTGAACCTTGATCTAGACCAATATTTACTTCACTAAGAAAAGCAGGGGAGTGTAAGAGCCAGCAGATTGTGTTATGATTCATCACTGAAAATTAAAAAGCAAATAAAAGAAAAATTCCCCATCCAGCTTCTGTTCTGCAGAGATCCTGACAAGGCTGTATTAACCCAGAAAATAATCAGGATGCTTGTGGCCTCTGAAAAAGATTTCTAAATTGCAGAATCTAGATCAAGTATGTATTAAATCTAGTCCCAATAAAATATAAATCACCATCCCTCTTTATAAGAACAATTGTAATGGCAAAATGCTGAGCTGGCTGTGGCCTCGAGGGAGGAGGATAGTGTTAGGGAAGGGGGGAGGAGAAGACTTAGTGGTGGGGAGTGGGGCTGTGGTGTTCAGAATAGTATGGGGACATTTTAACTAACAGGTTCTTCACTTTTGGTAAGTTTGCATTTTTTTTGTTTCTTTCATCTATTCCTATTTGGTTAGTTTTTTTGCAGACTGTTAATTATTTGGGGCCAGTACTGTCTTTTCTTCTATGTCTGTACAGTGTCTAGCATGATGGGATCCAGGAGCACTGGAAGCTTTCTAAAAGTGAGGGGAGCCATCAGTGCCTGAACCATGGTCCCACTCCCTTGCGCCACCCCTTCCACCGAGGCCCTGCTCCTACTCATCTCTGCTCCTCCCCCAACTTGCCCTTATGGCTGGTAAAAAATGTGGGGGCATAGCCCTCCTACTTTTAAAAGTGAGGGGGCCATGGACCCCTGCCCCACTCACCATTCTGGCACCCCAGGTCCAGCTCTCTGACTGGAGACCCCAAGAACTACTTCAATACTAACAAATTATCAACAACAATTCACTTGCCCCCCCGGTCAATAAGCCATGCAGTACACATGGATTTTCAAGACAGAATTCATCCCTAATGCTTTGTTTACATCTAATAACTAATCCCTCCATACTTTGGTTTTGACTTCAGGTTTGGGGTGGTAAATAGTGATGTTTACTAGGGTTCCCATTTTCTTTATAATAAATGTCTCAGAGTGAGGAGTTATTTTGCAGAGATATGCATTATTGTACTTGTGATGAACAGAATAAAGAAACAGCTTTACCCGTACAAGTGAAGGTGGGGATTGTGATGATCATAATTTTAGAAGATGGTAGACAGTGTCAGGTAGAACATTAATTTGATTTTTGTAAACAACTATACTGTGTCAGAGTCTTAGTGTTACATATCTTTGCTTTGTATCCACTAAGGATACACATAAATAAACCTTGTACTTTTAGAGACTGGAGGTAATAAAAACAGGCTTCTATTTCCTTTTCTTATTTTGTAGTTGGAGAGAGAGCCAGAAAACGTGTGTCATATTTGCTGAGCTGTTTGCAAGAGATGCTACTGAGTAACACCATAAATTCCACAAACACGCTGGTACTTTGCCAGACAACACAGCTAAAGATATGACAGTTCTCTTATAATATTTTCCCAAGGATTTAAAAAGTTGTAGGGCAGAGAAAGTGAGGAGGAGAATTTTTGTCTGAAAAAAACCCACAATTTTTCTGCAGTTTAAGATTTACTCTTATTTTGCATTGACTGCATTCAGTTCTGAAGTGTAACTATTTGCATACCACTGGAAGTGCTTCCGTGCAGCACTGGGGGTTATTATATAAATAAAACTTGCATTATTATTTCTTGTTTCACGTAATCTTAATAAGCACCTATTGCACAGTTAATCCTCAACAAATATGCTTTCAATAATCTAATGGTAATTATTTAGCCTATAATAACTGGCTTAATAAAATCTAATTTAAGCATGTAGACATTTAAAATGTTTAACCATTTGATTACTGACTGAATTCAGTCTATAGTCAACAGGAATACTTGCTTTAGCACTAGACCATTAAACTGAATGGAACATGAATACACACAACAGGTAACCAGAGAACCAAATGACTATCAGTGTCCTTCCTGACTGTGCCTTTCTGTTACCAAATGTGATAATTTAATGTTTTGTTAGCACTTCTTTTTTTTTTTTTGCAAAATACAATACTTACCATTCTGGCCTATAAGGGTCTTCTGTGTGAAGTATTGTAATGGGAAAGTGTTTGCTCAGAGATTCGCCATCTTTGTCCTCAAGGGTTCAATTACCTCTTAACGTGATGGTGGCGACTGGGTCCTGGATATGGCACAAATCTTCCCAGTAACAAATTTGAAGGAGCAATGATGTGTGTTCCTCCCCGAAAGCTGCTCATGTAATGTTAGTTGTCCAAATACTATCGTCTGCTGGGTGCAAGGGGGAAGAGACAGGGCCAAATCATATTCCTCATGCTGACATACACAAGGATTGATGGGACAGCATCTTCTTCTGCAATCTTGACACAGGGTGCCTGTAAGGTTGTAGTCCATTGGTTCAGCAGTTTGTAGACCATCTCCCCATACACAAACGTCCACTTTACAACTGTACCGGGTTGCACAGGCAAGCTGCTACTGATACAGGGTTTACCTCTACAGTCCCCCAGAACGAAAGTTGCCTATTTGGAAAGATTATTTCCCCAACCCAGTAAACATAAGACTGTCACATAGCACGTAGAGTCACATCTTCTGCCCCTTTAAGTCTGCTTTTTACTAGTGAATCTGGCTAGTACAGGATTTACCCAAATGAGGGAATAATCTGGGTGGCACAGAGATAGCATGGCCTGATCTGCACCACTCCTTACTCGTAGACTCTGGCATACTGGACTTTACTTGGAGAAGTGGGCTGTGGTCAGAGTTCTCTCAATTCCAGGCAGCCAGAGCTATTGACAACTAACTGTTGTAAATGTAAATGTATACCTCCTTTAAGGCCTGTTACACTTCCCAGGAGGGTAATATAATTAATGCCAGTCAACATGGTTTTATGGAAAATAGATCCGGTCAATAACAGTTTTTTTGGATGGCATCACAAGTTTAGCTGATAAAGGTAATAGCGTTGATGTAATTCACTTAGACTTCTGTAAAGTGTTTGAGTTTGTATTGCAGAACACTGATTAAAAAATCTGAATGATAGAAAATTAACATGACAAACACTAAATGGATTAAAAGCTGACTAAATGTTAGCTCTCAAAATGTAATTTTAACCAGGGAATCATCATCAGGTGGGTGGGTTTCTAGAGCCATCCCACAGGGATCAGCTCTTGGTCCCATCCTATATAATATTTTTAGGAATGACCTGGAAGAAAACAAGATAATCACTGATAAAGGTGGCAGATGACACAAATTGGGGGAATAGTAAATGAGTACAGTTAACTGATACAGAGCAATCTGGATCACTTGGTAAGCTGAATACCAGCAAAACAATGTGTGTTTTAATATGGCTAAATATACACATCCAGGAATAAAAGAATAAGGGCAAGGACTCTATCCTGGAGCAGCAGTGACTCTGAAAAAGGTTTGGGGCTTGTGGTAGATAATCAGCTGAACATGAGCTCCCACTGTGATGCTGTAACCAAAAAGACTAATGCAATCCTTTACTACTGGGGGAATTCTATGCCACTGTGCAAGCGCAGAATTAATGTCCCCTGCAGATTTTTTTCCCTGTAGAATAATTGATTCTGCCACAGAGGTGAAGGAAAGCTGCAATTATACCTTTTGCCCACCAAGTGGCACCAGAAGAGGGCACCAGGCTCACAGGCTGGAGCAGCGAGCCACGGAGAGAGAGGGGAAAAGGCTACCTTCCTCACAGTGCCGTGTCTGTGGGGCCGGTGAGGAGGCATGGGATATGGTGGGGACAGGCTGAGTGGGGCACACGGGGCTGCTGGAGGGGGGAGTCACACAGACTGGAGTTCAGAAGGGCTAGTGGGGGTGACAAAATTGGGGCAGGACTGAATGGGAGTAGGGGTCCAGGGCAACATTCCCTCTAATTTTTGACAGGCTGTGTGTACAAAATATTTCTTCTGTGCAAATTTTTCTGCTTCTGTGCAAATTTTTGTGTGCGCGGTGTTTCGCCGTGTGCACGGGGTTTAGGATCTGTGTGTGCGCGCGCACAGCTTAGAGGGAACAGTGGTCCAGGGCCACATGGGAACAGGGGCAGCTGTGCCTGACTGAATGGGAGAGGCTAGGGGTCAGTCAGGGTCTACAAGGGAGAGGTCCCCCAACTCCCTAACAATCCTCCCTCCCCAAAAAAGCCCTGTTCCATACTTTTCCCACCCAAACCCAACAACCCTCCAGATTCACTCCCAGGCTCCTTCCCAGCAATTGCTTCCTTCTCCCTCCGTGGCTCCATTATCTCAACTCCCCCAAGCCTTTGCACTACTTCTGAGAGTGTACAATACTTCTGTATTGTAGCTTAAATTAATTACTCAAAGCTCTGTATTAATATGCCTAATAAGGAAAAAAAAAATCTGGAATCTTTTTTGTTGCTCTGTATTGTTACAGACATACTTGCTGACAAGTATTTTGAAATAAATAACCAAAATAATTTAAACTGGTGTGGTTATGTTGTGTTATTTTGACAAATAAAATATGCAGAATTTTCAAATATTGTGTGCAGAATTTTTTTGGTGCAGAATGCCCCCAAGAGTAAATCCTTGGATAAACAAATCAGAATCTCAAGTAGGAGTAGAGAGGTTATTTTACCTCTGTACTTAGAACTGGTGCATTTGCTGATGGAATACTGTGTTCAGTTCTGGTGTCCACAATTCAAGAAGGATGTTGATAAATTGGAGTGATTTCAGAGAAGAGCCACAAGAACGACTAAAGGATTAGAAAACATGCCTTACAGTGACTGAGCTCCTTGAATCAATCAATCTAGCTGAGCAAAAGAGGAGGTTAAGGGTGACTTAATAGTCTCTAAGTGCCTCCATTGGGAAAAATATTTGATAATGGACGCTTCAGCCTAGCATAGAAAGTTATAACACTAACCACTGGCTGGGAGTTGAAACTAGACAACATCAGATGGGAAATAATGAATACATTTTTAACTGTGAGCAATCAGAACAATTCACCCAGGGTCATCCTGGATTCTCCATCACAGGCAGTTTTTAAATCAAGATTAGATGTTTTTTTAAAAGATATGTTCTAGGAATTATTTTGGGAAAGTAGGGCCTGTTTTATACAGGAGATCAGATTAGGTGGTTGTTAGTATATAGGTCTGTTTGTTAGCCTGCGATAGAATTCTGGGTTTGAATTTTTGATACTCTTATACTAAAATGTGTAAACAAGGGACACAGACACTGTGATGTTGCTTTTGCCTAGTCAGCTGGATTTGTTCATACAATGGGAATAGATAAGAGCAGTTAAAGTGTTACTGGAGAGCACACTTTAAGATTGCCTCAATCCCGATCTCAAGGCAAAGTCAAGCACCAGTCGGGAGGGACAAATGGGCTTGTGGGGGAGGTATACAACACTAGAAGACCAAAGAAATGCCAGTCCATGACCAGAGCACAACCTCACTCCTTACCCCTCCCATGGAGTACAAAAGGGGTGGAATGAAGAGCCCAGATCTAAAAAGTTAAAAGACAGTGTACCTCTGAAGCAAAGGCAGGGGTGAAATGTACAAAAAGCAAAGTCAGAAACACTGAGCCTTGAGGTGGTTCTGAGTAATCAAACTGTTACAATGTTAAATCTTGGCAAAAATGCTCCTGAGTAATCCTGTAATAATGGATAATGTGTTTGATTTTGGGGAAAATTTTTAAACATGCTAAAAATGGTAATTGAAAGCAAAAAGCAAACCATGTCAAAGGTTTCACGATAATACTGCCTCTCAGCTATTACCTGTGAATAACCTTAAAGCTTGGCACAGCAGAAAAAACATTACAAACCTCATCTGTTGTACAAGAGGAAAAACTGAGGTACACCACCTCATGAATTTCATGAATGATGAGTAGGATAATACACTAGCCTCCCTATAGAACAAATGAAGAAAAGTATGGAGGTAATTATTCTGTTTTTCCTGCAATCAGCAAGGAAATTGGTAAAAGGAAGGGGTATTTTTAAGAAATAATCTGTCCCCACTAAGGGTCTGGGAAATGTTTCTTTTGTTTTTCAGACACTCTACAGGCAAGCTAGTGCCAGTAGAACAACCCAGAACACTATGCGTCTACTGTCGCGACGAAAATTGTGTTGTGTGTTTTGTGTTGTTTTGTTATTACTGTTATTTTGGTATATATTGTACAAGGAGGGTTAACACATATAGCAGCAAAGGTCACCGAATGGTATAACCTGCCTGGAGAGCATGGTCTACCCAAGGTGGGAGGTCCTGTGATGTGCTGGATTCCAGGACAACACCATCTATTCCCAGCTCCTAATTGGAAGGGCCCTTACCTAGTCCTTGACAGATTGGGGCCCAGCTTGCTGCCATAAGAAAATGGAGAATGGAGGGCAAAAATGGGTTAACTTCACACAAATGAAAAAACACAGAATGGATTAAGGAGGAGGATGGATAAATTACGTTGCATGCATCTTACAGGTGCAGGGCGTGCTGCTAATCACAATTGTTGCTGTTAACAACTTAGGGTCATGTTCCATTTTGGGTCTGGAGTCTTCATCCCACTGCTTTTGTACCATGGGAGGGGTAAGGAGTGAGGTGGTGCTCTGGTCAGGGATGGGCATTTCTTTGGTCTTCTAGTGTTTTAAACCTCCCCACAAGCCCCTTTGTCCCTCCCAACTGGTTGCTTGACTATGCCTTGAGATAGGGGTTGAGGCAATCTTAAAGGGTGCTCTCGAGTAACACTTTAACTGCTCTTATCTGTTCCCATTGTATTACCAAATCCAGCTGACTAGGCAGAAGCAACATCACCGTGTCTTTGTCCCTTGTTTACACATTTCTCCAGAATGGTGTTAAAAGGATCTTAACCGTGTCAAAAGAGGAGAGGCAGTGTTTCTGGTGGTGGCCCAGATATTCAACTGTATTACGATGGTCAGGACGGACAATATTACCCTGGATTATTGTGGCAATTGGCCTATTGTCAAGTACACTAATTTTGCAATGTATACTATGGTGGTTAAAGGGGGCACAGGCCTACAAGGTACAACAACTAATTGTCACATATAAGTAATATAAACGGTCCTCTGCCAAACTGTAACAGATAACCCAGACCCAACCTTCTTGGGCCCATTCCTATGGGGAGTCTGACACACTAATCGGAATATACGTGCAGTATGTCCATACGAGGGGAGGTATGGTGCAGGGCACCATACAGCACAGGGGGTAGGGGAAATGGAGCATCAACACATTCTACCTTGATACCTGGCCCTTTCAGGAAACGTGCCGCCATATGTCCTATGCTTTTTCCCCCGGGATACCTGTCCAAGAGGGTCCCAGAAGAAAATAAAATAAAGGGGTGGAATGTTAGTATATAGTCTGTTTGTTAGCCTGGGATAAAATTCTGGGTTTGACTTTTTGATACTCTTATAGTAATATGTGTAAACAAGGGACAAAGTCAAGCAACCAGTCGGGAGGAACAAAGGGGCTTGTGGGGAGGTATAAAACACTAGAAGACCAAAGAAATGCCCATCCCTGACCAGAGTACAACCTCACTTCTTACTCCTCCTATGGGGTACAAAAGGGGTGGGATGAAGACCCCAGACCCAAAGTGGAACATGACCCTAAGTTGTAAGGGGTGGGACTAAGGGTGTGCATTGCAGGTATATTTGGGCCTGCTAAGGAGGAGGAGGTGGGAATGGGAAATGAGAATGAGGAATGGGAAACAGGGACCCAGGCAAGGCTCTGGGGAGTCAGAGCTGGGAAGGGGGTCATGGGATAAATGCTCTGCGGTGTCAGAGCTGGGATTGGAACACTGGGAACCAGACTCTGCTGGCATGTAGAGCTGTGGACATGTTGGCTTGGAACTAACCCCAGTAAACATCCCATTGTCTGCACTTTGGACTCCTGGCTTTCTGTCTGTGTGATAAGAACCAGCGGAGAGGGTGAAGGGAAAGCCCTTTAACAGTGGTCACAGTGGGCCCTCTTGGCCTTGGAATCTATGAATCCATAAATTATTTGTAAACAAAGTGTTTTATTCTACCACCCCCATAGATGGTCCCATAATGTTCAGACACATTTATGAATATATTGTTTTATTTGAGCAGCTCTACCTTGAAGGGCAGTTGCTACTGTCAGGCCCCAGTGAAACAGGACCCTAGTGAAGAAATTAGAAAGGAGCATAAGCTCTGGCAAGTCAAGTATAACATTTTAATTAGGCAAGCCAAAAAAAAATCTGAAGATGAACTAGCAAAAAGACACAAAAACTAAAACTGTTTTTAAGTATATCAGAAGCAGGAAGCCTGTCAAACAATCAATGGGGACACTGAAGGACCAAGGTGCTAGGGGAGCACTCAAAGATGACAAAGTGATTGCAGAGAAGCTGAACAAATTCTCGGCATTGGTCTTCGCTGCAGTGGATCTGCGGGAGATTCCCACATTTGAATCATTCTTTTTTTAGTACAGATCTGAGGAACTATCCATGATAGAGGTGTCAGTGGAGGTTTTGGAACAAGTTGATAAATTAACCAGTAATAAGTCACCAAGGCCAGATGGTAGTCACGCAAGAGTTCTGAAAGAACTCAAATATGAAATTGCAGAACTATTAACTGTGGTATGTAACCTATTGCTTAATCTCTGCACAATCTGACTGGAAAATAGCTAATGTAACACTGTTTTAAAAATGGCTCCAGAGGTGATCCTGGTAATTACAGGCCAGTAAGCCTAATTTCAGGACCAGGCAAGTTGGTTGAAAGAAAAGAATCAGACACAACATGATATGTTGGGGAACAACTTTGATGAGGCATGATTCCCTTTTACATATCTATTAGAATTATTTTATGGTGTTAGACATGTGGACAAGGGTGATCCCCACTTTCAGAAAGCCTTTGACAGGTCCCACACCAAAGGCTATTAAGGAGAGTAAGCAGTCATGGGATAAAAGGTCCTCTCATCTGGTAAAAAGATAAGAAACAAAAGGGTAGGAATAACTGGTCAGTCTTCACAATGAAAAGTGGTAAATAGTAGGATCCCCCATGTATCGTACTGGGACCTGTGCTCATCAACAGAGGGGGTGAATAGTAAGGTGGCAAAATTTGCAGACGATACAAAGTTACTCAAGATAGTCAAGTCCAAATGTGACTGTGAAGAATTACAAAGGGATCTGTGACAGACTGGGGTGCAATCCAGACCAGCGAAGGGCTGTGTCTCCCCTGCCCTGCAACTTTGGGTGCCTTACATACCTTGCTGGTGGTAGCTCCCAGCTGGGCTGCTCAAACAGTCTTGCAGCATGCCAGTCACACCCTGGGTGCTGTGTGTAACTGCAGCCTGCTAGCCACACGTGGGTTATGCTTTGGATCTCACCAGCCATGGTTATGCAGCAGGGTGACCCCAATACATTCCCAGTTCTGTATTTTCCAACAGAAATATATGTCCTGTCCAACTCTCTCCTGGAGAGTCCAAATATATTATGTCCATTATTCTTTTAAGGGAACAATATACAAAGGTTTACCACCTTAATGGAGTTACCCAAACAAACACATTGAATTACATAAAACAAAACAAGTTTATTAACTACAAAGAGTACAAGCAATGAGGCATAAAAGTCAGAAACGGTTACAAGATAAAAATACTTTCTAGTGCCTAGCTTAGGAAACTATTCAATTCCAAGCAAAGTTTCTCACCCTGTGTTTCCAATAGCATTACTAACCAAGCTTTCAGGTCAGGACCCCTCCTCCAGAATCCAATGGCTGCTTCCTTTGTCTTCTCTGGTGCAGAGAATGAGCTGGGGTGTTTGCCCTTCTTTTTTATAGTTTCAATCCTTCTTTGAAAAGCATTTCCAGCTGAGAACCATGCAACAGTGGAGGAAGGAGACCTTAAGCCGTTTCTTTGTAAAGATGCAGATCTTTGCCCTTCCCCATTTCTTGTCAAAGAATGGCTGCTTGATAGGTGATGGCCTATCAATTTTGTTGACACCTGGGTAGGGTGTCAGCTTGACCTTTGTCTTTGATAAACTGGTTTAGCCCCTCCCCAGACTTATCTGGGAAACACACCTCAGTCATGATTTCAGCTTATATTCCTAACTTTACGCATAATGTTGCGACATGCATTTTACCATGATATTGCAAATCAGAAAGTCATGAGTTTTCAAATGATATCTCACAAGGCATTCCTTGTACAAGGGTTATTACAAGAATATAGGGGATGAATACAGGGGTGCATTCTGCCACAGGATCTCACTGGACTGGGTGACAAAATGGCAGATGAAATTCAGGGTTGGTAAGTGCAAATACTGCACACTGAGGTGAAAAATTCCCAACTATACGTACAAAATGATGCGGGGGGGAGGGGAGGGCGCTAAACTAGCTGTTTCCTCCCAGGAAAGATCTTGGCATCATTGAAGATAGTTCTCAGAAAAAGTCTGCTCAGTGTGCAGTAGCAGTCCAAAAAAAAAAAAAGCTAACAGTGTTAGAACTACTAGGAAAGGGATAGAAAACAAGACAGGAAAATATAGTGTCACTGTACAAATCCACAGCATTCCCACACATGAAATATTATGTGCAGTTCTGGTTGTCTCATCTCAAGAAAATAAAAGTTAGAACTGGAAGAGATACAGAGAAAAGCAACAAAAATGATTCGGGTTATGGAACAGATTCTATACAAGGAGAGATTAAAAAGACATGACTGGGTGTGGGGGAAGGAGAGGGCGGATATCAGAGGTCTATAAAATCATGAATGGTGGGGAGAAAGTGAAAGTGTTATTTATCCCTTCTCATAACACACGAACCCAAGAGTCACCCACTGAAATTAGGAGGCGGCAGACTTAAAACAAACATAACAAAATACTTCTTCACACAATGCACAGTCTACCTGTAGAACTTGCCAGGAAATGTTGTGAAGGTCAAAAGTATAAAAGAAGAAGGATTAGCCTTCCTGAACCTACATCCATCAATGGTGATCACTGAAGATGGACAGGGACACAGCCCTACACAGTGTCCCGAAACATCTGACTGTCAGAAGCTGGGGATGAAAGACAAGGGATGGATCACTCAGTAATTGCCCTGCTCTGTTCACTCCCTCTGAAGCATCTGGTACTGGCCACTGATAGAAGACAAAATACTGGACTAGATGGATCACTGGTCTGACTCATTATGGCTGTTCTTAACTGATTGAATAGACCAAATTCACTCCGGGCATAACTCCACTGATGTCAACAGTTACACCTGCAGAAAATTTGACCCTTTTTATTTGATGGGAAAACAAACACACATGGATTTGTGAAAGGAAGTAATGGGAGACTGGCTGGGTCAATCTCTTATTAATGAGATACAGACCCTTTCTACTCTAAGCCACTTGATTAAGCTGAAGCAGGTCAGCTGTGTGGTGGCCTGTGGAAAATGAGTTGGTGTTCTCAGCCCAATACATAAAACAGTACAATAATTAGTGTTAATTTGCACTCTTGTTGACAGTCACAGAAGAGAGGCCAAAGAGTGAATAAGCTACCCCATCAGCATAAAAATCTCACCAGGTCAGGGTTGAAGCACATTAGCTTCAATACAGACGTTCAGTGATAAGCAGAGGACCTAATTTTTCAGTGGATTCAATAGTATGTCATCTTTTGCAAGCACTAAGGTCACTTAAAAGGTTATATTTAAAAAGAAGGAATAAATTTATATGAGAAATACAATGATGTCAGGAACTGGAGGGCTAAAGCTGACCCCCTCAGAAGTGAAAAATTATATAGCAGTATTAGTATTCCTACAGAATTGTTCATCTACCACCACAACTGAGAAATTATGAACTGTTTTGTGTACACATGGTGGGTAAGTTAGCATTAAGTGTGTTGTGGTCCAGTGTCAACTTATAACCCTCACGTTTTTGATTCCAGATTCTGTCACTAACATAATACTGACATCCATTACTGCAATCCATTTTCAACCTAGTGTGAGATTAATATTTATCATGCATGTCTGTGCCTCTCATTCCTGGTTGTGCAGAAGAATAATGTATGTAATTAAACTAGAATGCCTTTAAGTCTCCCACCTTAAAAAGCCAAATGTCTGTGCACTTGGGAAGCTTTAAAAACTTCTGTTGGGATGTATGTTCTGGAAAGGAGGTAGGCTGAGATATAGGGAAATGGAGAGTAGATAACTGGTACTCAAAACTATATCAGCTATGAGTATATTTGACACTTGTCAAGCCTAGCTGAGCCCTTAAAGATATAAGGGACACTTCTTCCGAGGATTTAATTATACAGTTGAGATTTGTTTAGGAGTACTGGGAAGGCAATATTGAGTGAGCCACAGGGTTAATTAACCTGGATGTGGCTTTTATGTGCAAATTTCTTTTGATTCAGTAAAACAACACTTCCCAGAGTCTGTTCTGCTGTCCACACAAGCAAGCCTGCATGTGAATGCAAATGACTTTATTATAGGCTGACTCTGTGCACCAGTGAACTGTACAGGACACTTGCAGTGATACCATCTTTGTATGCTGCTTTCTTGCTGTTCCTGTATGGAGATAAGTGGTATCTTATCCATTGGTTAGTTGGAAGGGAAGCTACCACTTTCACTCTTTGTTAACATATTCCTTTCTCTGTGACGGTTGATAACATTTGCTTTTCCTGTCTTCATATTGACATCTGTAATAGTCATCTCCAACTGAGTCTGAATAGTGTTCAGGGTAGGACTTCTGTTCAGGTTGCTATTTTGCTGGATTCACTGAATGCATATATGCAAACAATATATTGTTTAATAAATGAATAATGAGCATTCCAGAGCTGACAGACATGCACAGGTAGAGCAGGAAGCTGTTGGAAAGAGAAAACAGAGGCAGTTTCTCTTTATACGCAGTTCAGGTACCTGTATGTTATCAGACCCAACTGACTGACCTCCATTATCAGAGATTATCATCTGCACTTGGACTGTCCCTGTACATGCTCCTGCTGACACTGTATGCTACCTTAGAATACTCCTGTGCATTAGATAAGGCTTTCCCACACCTGAGCTAATAGTGATGGTTAGCATAGACTATCGTCTGCAGTTGCTGCTCGAACAGTGTTTGCATAGCCTTTGTTTCTATCCGTACTGAGGCCATACCTGCTAGTTGCGCCTCACATTTTAAATTCGATTCAAGGGGATTTAATTGGAGATTGGGTACAGTTTATCCATTCCTCTTTCAGAACAATTTTTGGAGACTTTTAAAAAAACCAACAAAAAAACCCATGTGGGATGAATGTGTGTCTATGAACGTAGAAGAAAGAAATTGTTTCAGACCATATCTTCACTGGGGCTTTGCCCCAATCATAGCTATGGGCAGCGGGTATAATAGGCCACTCCAATCCTGGGCAGTGGTGGCCTCACCTGTGCTCTGCCTCCACCCCTCCCTGTTCTGCCCCTTCCCCGAGGCTCCCACTACCCACTGCTGCCTGGTGAGTCCTTCCTCATTCTTCTCCTCCACTCCACCAGCCCCTCTCTGGAGGTCCCCACTGCTTGCCGCGTCCCTCCTCTCCTCCACCCCCTTCCCCATGAGACCCTCCCCACCCACCACGTCCCTCCTCACCCTCCCACCCCCTTCCAGCAAGACCCCCCTGCTCTGTGTCCCTCCTCATCCTCTGAGACCCCCCCCACCCACGCACCCACTGCATCCTTCCTCACCCTCTCCTGCCCCAATGGGGGTGGGAAGGGATATGGTGAGTGGTAGTGCGGGGGCCAAGCAGGGAGGGGGCTGAGTGGGGATGGAGTGTGGGCAGACAGAAGAGACGGGACAGGGAGCTAGCATCCCCCAGGGGAAGCTCCACCCACTGCCCATGATCACAACCATGGCTAGCTAACCAGTGATGTAAGAGCACCAGTGTGAAATCCTCGTATAGACAGAAAGCTACTATAAACCATAATGAGCTGGTGTAGCCTACCCTTGCTTTGAGTACTGGTGCAAATTGCAGCTTACAGAGACTTTTCCTGTTTATACAAATGGTTTACGTGGGTACAGCTACACTCCTGGTTGGCTGCTAATGGCTGAAATACCTGTTTAGGCAAAAGGTAAAATTTTCAAAAGCACTTCAGTCCCTTAGGAACCTGCTGGAATGATTAAAAGTCAAGGGGGCTTAGTCTCCCAAATCACTTAGGTGACTGAAAATTTTACCCAAGGCCCTATATATCTTAGTTTGACTGTAAGAGACCAGATATGGAAAGCTATTTGGTTAAAATCACATTGCTCAAGAGTAAAAATGAGAAGGCATTAAACAGCAACGTCATTTCTAATCATCATGGTTTTTGCTGAAAAAAAGCAAGCACATCTAGAAAACCTGTAAAAGACCTGCATGCATCCGATGAAGTGAGCTGTAGCTCACGAAAGCTTATGCTCAGATAAATTTGTTTATCTCTAAGGTGCCACAAGTACTCCTGTTCTTTTTGCTGATACAGACTAACACGGCTGCTACTCTGAAACCTGTAAAAGAAAGATGCCTTAGTAGGACTTCAACAAAGGAGACTTTCTGTCCTACATGTTTTACAATGCATCGTTAACGCACTAATATCAGACAACCTCACAGGTTATGTAAGTGTTCGAGGGCCATTAAGCACTGTGAATATTCCCTAATGAATCACGATTACAGAATCACCTGTGCTAAATCATTTTGTGCTGCTCCACCATGAATATTTATTCGTCCTTAACATTTCTCTTTGTTTACCTGTGACAGGGTTGCTTGGTGCCTGAAGGTGATCTGGCGCCTACATACTTGCTAATAGTGTAGGATTCATCCCAGGAGGCACACACAGGGCTTGTAGAATCCCACATTTGCAAAGTTTCTGGTTGACGTTCCTCCACACGAAAGGGCATCAAACACAATTTGAGACACCCTTTGGGATTACGTGCCCCTGGCTGTCGGAGCACAACTATTTTATGCTCCAATACCTTGGACGTGTCTGTGCTTGAGCTGATACAGTCATCTGCCATAGGCTCATCTTCAACCAGAATGCCTGCACAGGCAGCCCTCTTCTGTAACATACATTGTATATTCTGAGAAACCATGTGATCCAAAAGGGTTTGTCAGATCACTTTTTAGGCAGTCAGTGTCCTTGTAATCAGACCAGCTGCCTCTTATGCACCCCCTCCTGGCTTATACATGCAATGAGCAGCCTGCCTCAGTTTCCCCTTCTAGATTGTTCAAATAAATTTCACTTAAAGCTTCCCCCCCCACTCAAAAGGTGTATTAATAAAATAAATAAAACTCCCTACCTCCTTCCCCACAGAAAACACAACAAACAAAAAACCCAACAACAGTCCATTCGTAAGTCCACGCAATGCAAGGTTTCTCTTCCTCCTCCCAGATCAGGTATAGCTACACTCCTGGTTGGATGCTAATGGCTGAAATATCTGTTTAGGCAAAAGGTAAAATTTACAGCACTTAAGTCCCTTAGGAACTTGCTGGGAATAATTAAAAGTCCAGGGGGTGTAGGCTCCCAAATCACTTAGGTGACTGAAAATTTTACCCAAGGCCTTATATATATATATATATATATATCTTAGTTTGACTGTAAGAGACCCTCCTGCCTGGGGCCTTTGCAGTCTCTTCACTGCCTTGAGAGCTTTCCTCATTCTCCACACACTAACACAGCTGCCTGAGATTTAGTATAACTTCCCGCTCCTTTTATACTGGAATCACCTCATTCCTCTCAAGTGGAGTTTATCCTGAACTCAGGGTTGGCTTAGGCCCAGGATCTCCAGCCCATATTACAGTCCTCAAACTTTATAGCTCCCAGCCCCTTCTGGTTCCTCTTCCAGATCTTCAGGTTCATGTGTGATTGAGTGTAGTAGTATGCTGCTGTCACAAAAGGCACAGCTTTTTTCAGAAGATCAGGTACAGTGTTATTTAGGTAGCTTGTATTTCTTAGCAGTGCAGATGAAATTGTAAAGTTTACCCCCCCACCCCCAAAGGTAGAATTGAAATTCTGGAGCTGGAGACTAAGCTCTGACATATAATAAAATTGTCCATTACTACAGACTTCTTGGAAAACACACCCTTTCTTCAGAAAACTATATGCAGTGGCCCAATTTGTGCTTTTAGGCACAACTCTGTGGAAGAGGTAAGTGCATAAACTGCACCACTTGAGGTGTAGAAACATGTCTCAGTTCCCTTCCTTGATTTCCCCTTGGCCTATACCAGCAGCAAATTACAACACCCCTTCCACTTGCTCAGCTGTACCAGTTGATGCACTGGGTGGGCCAAACCTATGTTATATCCACTCCCCATTGCTGGCCAGAAAGCTGTTACAGTTCAGTGCCCCAGGCTGCTGTAATGGTCCCTGAGGCTGCTCTAACTGATGTCTAATTAATTTACCTGGAGCTAATCTGGCTCCTTGGGATTCTGGGGATCAAGGAACCACAAAAGTAGCATTTGTCCTTGTCAGGTCCTGTACCATGTGGATGTGAGGGAAGTTTCAGGGCCTTGTTTTGTAGCAAGGTGCCTTGGCAGTAGAATCAGCCAAGATTTAAGTGTCCTCGTAATAAGAATAAATATATTTCAGCTGTTTAACTTCAAATATACTTTTCAAACCATACATTTGTTAAGAACAATTTTTCTTCAGGTAACATTTGCTTTTTGACATTTTAATGAAGCAATCTACAGTGTGTTCAATATTTAATATAATTCCTGGGATTAGTAATAGTAAAACCTTTCTTAAAAAGAAAAATCACATCAATTTTGGTGATTCCTTCTATTTTCTTTTTAATTTACTCTCTGTTCACATTGAGAGAAAAGACAGTGATCAGCAGTGTTTAAAACACTTATGCACTCCAGGTAAAGGTGCTAATACTGTCACATCTTAGTAGGAATGCAGGATATTTCATTTCTATACAATTTAATTTTTTAAGGGATATGTTAGGATTTCTAGTATACTTGAGCTGTCATCTCCATGTGTTTGAATTCTGGAGGTCTCAAGCTATTTATGTTTAAAGAACCTATATTGTGATGTTGGATGGAGGTTGTATTTTAAATAGGAAGTAAAAAAGTCAAACTATTTCATCTACTTGGAACTCCTTCTACCCCCCAAAAAAACCACATTTTTCACTTGTATTAAACAGAGATGTTTCCTAGGAACTAGACTGAATTAAAAACCTGTGTCTTTGTATGCATCAGGGAGCTCTACTCATTGAGAGATTATTAAATTTTCATACATTTAAATTATAGTTGCTGGTTATATTAATCTAATTGTTATATTTCTATGAATATAAAATGGTCTGTTACAGGGAAGTTTTATTTGCCACAATAGTGGTATAAAAATAATTTTACTTATTTTCACTTTTGATGTTTTCAAATTGTTTACCAATTCAAAGAAAGGTGGGTAGACCCATGCGGTTCTATCTAGAACCCAAGTCAAGGCAGCCCCATGAATTTGTGAGCAGAGGTGATCTACCACTGCATGTGCCCAGCATCCTCTCTTCTCTAAATCTATAGAGCAAACATCAAAACATGGCTCTCATAAATTGCAGTACAAATTGGTATGGGTAACCAGCCCTGGCAACCATCGATCTTAATTCTTTCGGCCATCACAAACAATTTTTGGGAGGGGCGGGGTTTGGCTTCAAAAGCCCTATATAGTCTTAAGCATGCCTGCAATACAGAAAAAGTTTGGAAACTGATCAGAAATATCTGACAGCTCTAAGAAAAAAAATATTTTCCATAGTTATGCTATTTTATTTATTTCTTTTCACAAATATTTCTCACAGCAGCATATAACTTGTTACAGGCCTTGTGGACAGGCCAGCAAGGTTTGGTTCAGGTATGGATAAGATGGGCACAAGTGCTCTGAACAGGTTTTTTAAAATCAGCGATTAGTTTCCATGAATAAAAGTGCTGCATCTAGTCGGTTATGATTCACTGAATCATATGATTTCTTATTCATAAGTAAATGGACAACTGAGCATGGATATAAAGGTTTATGAATTCTGAAAGTTTTTTCTATTAAAATTTATAGAGTAAAGGATATTTGTTAGTCACTGTTAGTAATTTTAAATACTTCGGTCATCTACCCATACAGAGAAAACTGTATCATGTTATTTGAGTGCTTCAATCACACACCATGAATAATGAATAGCAAGTAGTCACCGAACAAACACCGTATAGTTTGACATTATTCAACCAAGCTTTTTGGCAAATACTTGAATGATGAATACATTCAAAGAAAAAAAAAGTCACAAAACAGAAGAGGTGCTAAATTCATAACAAATATCGAGCCCAATTCTGCAAGCCATTTATTAGACAAATAAAGCTTATGGGTGAAATTCTGACCCCACGACAAAACACTGACTTCAGCAGGGCCACAATTTCCCGTATTTGTAGATCAGACCCATTATTTGTAATGAATAGATTAACCTGCTCTAATGGGAGGTGTATTTAATCTGAGGTTTTTCACTTTCTGAGCAAGCCTCCATCTGATATATTTTGTTGCACTTCAGATAATTTTGGATTGTCAGTTATGAGAATAAGGGTCTCTCCTCCTTCTGCAGCAAAATAGTCCAACAAAGGAAAATCCAATGAAGTTGAAAATCCAACTTCGCCTGTTCAATAGCTATTTATAACATAGTTACTATTTTAGCTTTGGAAGATGTGCTTACAATCATATATAGTACCTCTCAGCCCAATGGATCAAAAGAATACTTTACAGACTATGTGAATCGCTTCACACACACCAATGAAATGACACATTTGCAGTGAGTTATTAGTGGTTAAACAGCCCTTCTTGCAATTGCAGTTATTTGAACTGGAAGTTGGTGTGCACAGGGCAATTGCTCTGCTCACCTGCCCCTAGAACAGTCTCTGCTAATACCACAATGATGGGCACACTATAAAACATGAACAGACTAGGATGTCAGGCATTTATGAAATAGTGCCAACAGGTTCAACTAGTGTTTACTTGGTTCAATAATTATAATTGGGAGAGGGAAGAGTTTTTGTTTGAAATAAAAGAGATAAAGTAGACCCCACAACATCCCAGTCTCAAATTAAAGTGGTGTGGATTTTTCTGCTGGTGCCCAAACTGAACTTGGGGTCTCTTAGAGATGAGCCAGTTGTACTCATTTACTTATGTTGATGTGCATTTATTTACTAAACGTTTGTTGACAAAGGAGCTCTCTCTCATGATCCACTTTCTCCTTTTCGTAGGATGGTGTTAACACATCCTTTTGACACATCACAGGCTATTACTGTTAAAATAAAGACACCGCATTATAAGCACCAGATTTTGTCCTCATGTAATAAATAAGTCCCAGCAGAGAAGTGGAAGAGAAAGTTCCTGATTTATTGTTTGTGGAGACAGTTTGATAACTGACTAATCTTCAGATACAAGCCAAAAATAAATATTCGAAGGAATTAAGAGAAATGGGAACATTTTAGTATTTTTTACTTCTTTTTTGGACCAAGCTTTTAAGATCACATTTAAAAGCCTATATTAAAAAGGCTATAGGCCCCAATGCTTCTGCCGTGGAAATCCTGAAAAACAAGGTCTGGGGGTGGATAATTCTGTAACCCTCGCAGAGTTTCCCCTAACTTTTTGTAGGGAAACGGAGACCTGGGTTTGTCCCCCACAACTTCATCTGTGAAAGGATATGTCATAAGTAACTGGGAGGGGTATGTAACAGGCATAAGATCACAAGGGGTAGTGAACTGATGGTCCTCTCTTCCTTACCCCATTCTCATCCTTTTGGTTCTCAATCTTGATCCCACTGAAGTTTGAACACTAACTCCCATAAATTTTACTAGTGAAGAATGATGCTCTTTATGGGTACCTTCTTTAGACCTGATTCTTCTTTGGTGTCCTATCATGTGTGTATTCCAGTAGCGCCTAGTAGGCCAATCAAGATCGGGGCCTCAGTGTGCTAGGAGCTGTACAAACACAAAGTATGAGTCTTACACAGCCTGGATAGAGCTCCACCAGCTGGACATGCACTAGGCTACTGTGTTTGTGACCCATCACACTGGCTAAATACACCCTTAAGCTTCCCTTGCTGCAGAGTATCTTTTTCCTCAGCCTCTCTGGCACACTTCCTGGGCACAGGCTGACTGTCATCCCTTCATGAAAATGAGACCGTGTGGCCCAGCTGTCCTAGGCCTTCAGGACAAGTGCTTCCCCTCCCGCCCCCCACACACTAGTACCCTTCACTAGCTGAAGTACACCTTTTCCTAGAGCTCCAACCTTGTGGGTGCTCTGGCTTTACAATTCACTTTTTCATGGACACATGATAGTGAAAGTAGACACAGACTTTATAAGGGTTCCAGAAACCAATCAATCATTCTTTACTTCAGCTAGCACAAGGAATATATAGCTCTAGATAAAATAAACTTACCTGTATGCATTTCCGTGCCTCATATTCTTTACCAGTCCTGAGCACTGTTTGGGGTTAGGTCAAACTCCTTTAAGAAGTCCAGGATTCCCTTTCCTGAACATGGTTTATACTCCAAATGACTGACGGCTTCTCTACACTTCAAAATTAGGTTGACTTAGGAAAGGTTGACCTATAGCCCCTGCAGCAATTAAAATCATTTGTTGGTATCCACACTGCCCTCCTTCTGCCAGTGGTGCATGTTCTCACCAGGAGCGCTTGCACTGACTAAAGTGGGGCATTGTTGGGCAGTGACAGCCATGCATGGCTCAGCATTGGAAAACCCTCTCTCCCCCACCCCCAAGGCTGACAGGGCAAGCCAGAGACAAAATGTGAAATAGTCGTGAAATTGATATTCTTGTCAGTTTCACGGCTATGGATAGGCTCCCTGTTGTGAAATGGAACCACCTGGGCTCATAGCTCAGGCTGTCAGCCCCGGGACAAGGGAAATTCCAGCTGTGAGCCCCACACCAGGCTGGCAGCTCAAGCTGTCAGCACCTGGCAGCAGGGGATGGAGGGGCTCCAGCTGTAAGCCTCACTTGGGGCTGACCGCCAGCAGCTGATGCAAGTATGACTATATTGACATAAGCACTACGGCTCTCGTGGAGGTGGAGTTATTATGTTGGTGTAGCGAGCCACTTACTTCGGTGGAAGCAGCATTCTAGTGTATACACTGACATAATTAGGTTGATGTAACCGATCTTATGTTAACCTAACTCTGTAGCATAGACCAAGCAGGAGTCTCTCTCCCACCCTGCCCCCAGGCAGCCAGTTTCCTCCTTTTTTTGCTGATCCCACAGTTAAACAAGACCCCTCTGCATGAGAACCATGCCCATCTCTTCCTTTGTCCTCCCCACACTTCTTTTGTCTTTGTGAGTACCTTTGTATTAACACTTGATTGTTGTTCTGCCTCTAGAGCAATTCAAATATCCCAAACGCCTTCCTGCAGATAAACCTGACAGACTGTTTTATCTAGGCTTCAGTCATCCCATTGTCTGGAGGTGCTTCCACTTGAATAGGAATCAACAAGGTTTAGCCTGTTCTTGGAGATTCTTTGCACAGCCCTGACAGTATATGGATGACTCCAGATATATCAATGTATCCAATGGCAGCCATTCTAGTTGTACATATAGATCCCCAAGTTGTCTCCATGAGAATCTCTGCTCCACAGAGTTTAGAATCTAAATACCTCATTTCCATTGTCCCCTCTCCAGTGCACTTTGTACCTGAAAGAGTATCACTCAGGAACCAACAATGAATAGCACCCGACATTAAGCTAACTGCATGCAGTGTTGTTGCAGCCATGTTGGTCCCAGGATATTAGAGAGATAAGGTGGGTGAGGCAATATCTTTTATCGGACCAACTTCTGGTGGTGAGAGAGACACCTTGTATTTAGTTGTCACACTGAGTACATTTCCCAGACCTGAAGAAGAGCTTTATGTAAACTCAAAAGCTTGTCTTTCTCTCTCACCACGACCAGAAGTTGGTCCAATAACAGATATTACCTCATCCACCTTGTCTCTCTAATCAAGCTAACTGGCATAGTGACAGGCAAAGGAGTAGATATTCCAGGGGGGAAAAAGCAGCAAAAACTGTACTTAACAATTTAGTCATTTTAGAAACCAAAACAATTCTACACTTTGCATCAACTGAGGCAATCTCAGGCATAGGAATATTGAGGTTTCAAACAAGAAGACAGTTAGTATGTGTCCTCAAAGATGAGAAAACATGAGACCTTCTGTAATCTTTTAGAAGTCTCCTCCTCCCCCAGGAAAAAGAAACCCCTCTCTTTTCTAGCAGAATGTTTGTGGAGTTTCCTTTTTTCTCCCCTTCTTCCTACAGGATTAGTAGTTAACCGGAAATATGGGGGAGTGGGGAAGCTACAGTAGCTCCTTTAGAAGAACTCCAGTTTAAAAAACAAAACCAAACCAAAAAAACCCACACACCACACCCACAACAAGAAGTCTTTTTTAAACCATCCAGGCTGAGATCTGCAATATGTCAAATGTCTCTTTGATTATCCAAAGAGAAACATTATATGGTTGTCTCCAAATGATAAAAGGTTTCTTAGGCAGTGTAGCCATTTTAATTTCCATGTGTTGAGATTAATCTTGCCCTTTAACTGTTCCTACGAAAAACAAAGTCTGTTTTTCCTCTATGTGAATTTGATGTTTCAAGGGATGCCATGCCCAATGTTTTGTTTTTTTTTTTTTGGGGGGGGGGGGGGCGGGGGGAAGAGGGGGAAGGAGGAGGGAAAGAAGACTTTGTGGGCTGCCATTGTTTCATATCTCATGTGTCACATTGCTTTGCTGCTCCTGCTGCTTGCCCACCTGTCTCCCCTGCTCTGATTTGACACTTCAGGACTCGGCACGTTACTGGCACAGGTACTTCTTAAGGCAGGCACAGGGCAGCAAGCTAAAAGCAACAGTAGAAACAAAACAGACGTTACTATGTGACTCATTGCCAAAAATGTGGTTGCTTCCTGAAAAGCAAAGGGGATAAAATAGTATGGAGGAAGGGGGGAGAAAAGAGAAATAGCTTCAGAAGAGGTGATGCTGAAAAGGACTGAAACAACTGCAGCTCAAGGGAGCTTAAGTGACATCAGTTCTCTGTCCTATTATGTTTAATGTTGCCTGCCTGATTCCCCTCTCACACTAGTTTTACATTTGTGGAGTTGCTCCTGATTCACACCAGGGTGAGAGGAGAAACAACCCCTTATCTTTAACTTCATTCTGGACCTTTTTAGCTCTTGGATGTCTGAGCATCACACTGAACATCTGAAGAATTTTTCTCACATTTTCTAGCAAGAAATATTCATCCAAAGGATTAAGAGGCTGTGGAGTGATGAAACTTTATATTCTCTTCACTCCCTCCTATCTAGTGATTTGGTGCCTCTAGATAAAAACAATGTGGCTTACACTTCATACTTTTAAAATGGATTTTTAATTAAATTCTGAATCTGCATACATGGCCTGATCCAAAGCCCAGTGAAGTCAATGGGCATCTTTCATTGACTTCATTTGGCATTTGCCCCAGGCCCATAACACTTTAGAGTTGAGAAATAAAGCATTCAAAAAGCACAGAAATGCCAGAAGTTAAACTGAATCTTCAGCTATGCTGTATTTATGTTCTAAGCTACTTTTCCTCTCTCCCACTCTTGGGCAGGGTAAAGCCTGAAACAGTCCCTGGTAGCTGCAGACAAGGATCTGAAAGAACACGGTGTGCTCTGCCTCTTCCCCTCCTGCCTCTGGTATGTCCCTCTGCACCCACCATCAATTGCTAGGCTGAAGGCATTGGGGAGTGGATGTTGTGCAGCTGGTTACATCAGCTTCGTGCAAAGTGAGGATTCACCTGTCACGGCTTCCCTTACAGGTAGCTGTCCATCTGCTTAAAAAAAAAAAAAAAAAAATCCACACTCCTCATGAGACAAAGATCTTCAACCTCTGCCCCCTACATCCTACTGTGGTGATTTACTTCAACTACATTGATACTCTTCGTATTAGCTAATCAATTGCAGAAGTTCCCATAGCGGAAGTCAAATCTGACTGCTTATGAATGCAACTGTTTCTAAGCATAGAGGTTGCTAGGAATTAGGAATGACCATACAGATCAGTTTGTTTTGGTCCTATATACAGAGTTGATACAAATTGGTATTGAAAAATTCTGGCTATCAGCTAAAATAGGTGGTTATATATAATGCTGGGGACAGGATAATCAGCTACCCTCAGGCCCCTTTACACCATTTTGGAAAGGGGTTTTAGGAGTGGATTAGCCACTTGGCCAATGGGGCCTGTGCCCAGGGTCCCGGATCAGTATGACTTAAGGGAGCACAGCTGGTGTTAAACCACTTAGCCCCTAGATAGTCCCTCCAGCCCAATCTGCCTTTAGGGATTGTTTCTTGTATAAAGCAAAACAGCCAGGGGGTCACCTTGTGTCAATAGGGTCTGGAGGCACTCATTTCCCAGAGACAATAGTGCAGGAGCTGCTACTATGGCTTGTCTATGCCACCCGAGGAGTCCCATATGCAAGGGGAACTCTCAAGGGTTGGATTCATCAATATTGCATCGGGTTTAGTGCTAACATAGGTGATACAAAGCAATTGGTTAGGGCAAGGAGCTGGTCCTTAGAAAGGAAGGCAAAGCAAAACAAAAAACAGAGCAAAGCTTCTCATGTCAACTCACCAAAAAGTGCAATTGCCATCCCACTTGCTTTCTGCCTTCTAAAATTCTATGTTAATTACATTGCCAGAGACTTGTTTCCTTTAAGGATAGAAAGAAGTGAAAGCCCTCTTAATTTCTAGGGCCTCCTGCACTGAATGCCCGTTGAATGCAAGAGGGACCCCAATGAAGGATCTGAAATAGAGCCAACCTAACATTTACATTAGAGAGCAGTGACTGTCTAAGAGCCCTTTCTTCACACAGAGCTGAATCATTCTACTTGCGCCCCCCCCCCCACACAAAAGACAGCCGCCAATAGGTTTAAGAAATAATCATTGCAGGTAGGTCCCACTATGTGGCTCCAGTCCCACAAATTGATTTTGCACACAAATCCTGCATTGTGCAGCTGCTCTCAGTTCAGTAGCTCATTCGGGGAGAAGGAACCAGAAAAGAATCCACCTAGGAAAGACACTTTATAAATAGCAAAGCCCCTTTCTCTCATGAATTTGAAGATATTTGCAAGTTTTAAGGCTGCAGCAAAAGTTATATTCTACCTTCCAAATTATAACAAATTATCAGTGCCAGATGCAAACATGTTTGTTTGAAGGAGGCCTTTTGTTTACTTGGGACTCTTGGCAAGTCTTTATAAACTCCCAAAAGACTTCTATGGTGGGTTCCATGGTCTACCACATATGACCACCAAATAGATGGAATTATGAATGACAATGGAGATCTTAAATTCCAAGGCCAGAAGGGACCATTATAATCATCTAGTCTGGCCTCCTGTAGAACACAAGCCATAGAACTCCCCCAGAATAATTCCTACAACAGATTTTAGAAAAATATCCAAACCCAATTTAAAAATTGTCAGCGATGGAGAATCCACCATGATGTTTGGTAAATTGTTCCAATGGTTAATTACCCTCACTTAAAAATTTCCACCTTATTTCCAATCTGAATTTGTCAAGCTTCAACTTCCAGCCATTGGATTGTGTTTACATTTCTCTGCTAGATTGACAAGCCCATTATTAAATATTTGTTCCTTGCTTAGATACTTATAGAAAAGTAATGTGATTTGTGGTGGTGTTTGCTCACCATGGGAAGCACTGCTATGAAAAGACTTCAGTGAGACAGGAGGGAAAGATAAAACAGCTTCAGAAATGAGAAGCTGAAATCACTGCCTGGATACTGACCATGTTTGTGTGATGTTTTACTCTGGGACCCCTCTTCATGGATTTTGATGTTTCACAAAATGACATCTTGTTAATACATTGCAGATGCATTATTAAAGGGGCTGTGCAACCTCTGATATGCCTTCGCTTACACCGAGCTCTATAGGCCTCTGGCAAAGCTTTACGTAGCTTGAATCTTACAGCTCACATGCATGTGAATCTTACATGCATATGCAAATCTGCTTAAAGAATAAACTCAGAGCCACTCCAGAGTTCCTTGGCATCAAAAAGGGAGAGAAACTTTAAATTTCCTTTGAGGAACTTCTTGCTTGGAAGTACATTAAAAAGAACTCTGTTCTGAGTTAGTAAGCAACTTTGTGTGCCAGCCAGTAGGACTCAGTGCTCTAGAATCAATATTGCAGTTATTGAGTAATAACAGTACTTGCCTGGAAAGATGGACAATGTGATATTTGTTCAGTGACTGATGAGTGATAATGAAGCTAAACAAAAGACAATAATTGAAAACAAAATGATCTTAATGCAGTTGACAGACACAGAGTGATTGCAGTCTTGAAATCAAAAACACATTTTATCTTCTTGATTGTCAAAGCAGTTTAAAAATAGACACTGGCAGCAAGACGTTTGGAGGGCAATCTTCCAGTTGCAGTTTTCTTTAGGCCATCCCTCAAATCATCAATGAAGGGTCTTTAAATTCTAATCCTCAGGAAGCGGATCTCTTGTGGACTGGTCCAGGCTGAAGTTGATGGTGGGATGGAAATTGTTGAAATCATGGTGGAATTCCTCAAGGGCTTCTTTTCCATGGGTCCAGATGATGAAGATGTCATCAATATAGCGCAAGTAGAGTAGGGGCATTAGGGGACGAGAGCTGAGGAAGTGTTGTTCTAAGTCAGCCATAAAAATGTGGGCACACTGTGGGGCCATGTGGGTACCCATAGCAGTGCTGCTGACTTGAAGGTATACATTGTCCCCAAATGTGAAATAGTTGTGGGTGAGGACAAAGTCAAAGTTCAGCCACCAGGTTTGCTGTGACATTATCGGGGATAGTGTTCCCGACGGCTTGTAGTCCATCTTTGTGTGGAATGTTGGTGTAGAGGGCTTCTACATCCATAGTGGCCAGGATGGTATTTTCTGGAAACACCATCAACCTCAGCCTGGACCAGTCCACACAAGAGATCCACTTCCTGGACGCTACGGTGCTAATAAGCGATGATCACATAACACCACACTATACCGGAAACCTACTGACCGCTGTACTTACCTACATGCCTCCAGCTTTCATCCAGACAACACCACACGATCCATTGTCTACAGCCAAGGTCTGCGATACAACCGCATTTGCTCCAACCCCTCAAACAGAGACAAACACCTACAAGATCTCTATCAAGCATTCTTACAACTACAATACCCACCTGCTGAAGAGAAGAAACAGATTGACAGAGCCAGAAGAGTACCCAGAAGTCACCTACTCCAGGACAGGCCCAACAAAGAAAGTAAGAGAACGCCACTAGCAGTCACCTTCAGCCCCCAACTAAAACCTCTCCAGCGCATCATCAAGGATCTACAACCTAACCTGGAGGACGACCCATCACTCTCACAGATCTTGGGAGACAGGCCAGTCCTTGCTTACAGACAGCCCCCCCAACCTGAAGCAAGTACTCTCCAGCAACCACACAACAAAACTAACTAACTAACCCAGGAACCTATCCTTGCAACAAAGCTCGTTGCCAGCTGTGTCCACATATCTATTCAGGGGACACCATCATAGGACCTAATCACATCAGCCACACTATCAGAGACTCATTCATCTGCACATCTACCAATGTGATATATGCCATCATGTGCCAGCAATGCCCCTCTGCCACATACATTGGCCAAACTGGACAGTCTCTACATAAAAGAATAAATGGACACAAATCAGACATCAATAATACACGAGGATGTACACAAGGTGTCATGTCTTAATATTGCCTCTACATGAGAAGGTGCATCCATGTTGATGAAGCATTCTTGTATCTATGATAGCCTATTTCTTATGCCTGTATATTGTACTTTTAAAAACAGTTGGTCACTATTTGCCTCTGAGGTAGATGCTTCTAATCATTTTATTTAAAAATAAGATGGCAATTGATATACCATATCGAGACGTGACACCTTGTGTACATCCCCAGGTGCCAGAGCACACTGGGTTTACATACGAATATACGTGCTAGAACTAGGGGTTCTGGGTGTGCTGCAGCACCACCTTGGCTTGAAGTGGTTTCCATTATATACAGGGTTTACAGTTTGGTTCAATGGCTCTCAGCACCCCCACTATAAAAATGGTTGCAGCACCCCTGCATGCTAGTAAAAGTAGCATGAAACTAGGCAAAAGAGACAATAATCAACTTCACTATAGATATACAGCAAGACAAGTTCAAAAAACACCTGTTTGTATTGCCTCTGGAAAAATACCACTTGTGTGGAGTAGAAGTCAAAGATACATAAGGTAGATCATCTTTTAACCAATCACAGTCACTCCTACATAAGCATGGATTAATAACATGTCAGAATAATAGGTGGTCATACATAAGGGCTTGTTACAAAATGAAGTGGAGAAGACTATATCAGAAGTATGTCCCAAAGCAAAATTTAGAGTATTATTTGGAGTATGCTAGGCTCCCCCAACTCCCCACCAGATCACAACTGAAGCAGCTTACAGAGTCCTTCCCACATATGGCACACAAGGAAGTCTGCAAACCAAAACAAAAAGGTTCTTTTTCCTCTCCTTCCCCTGACAGCAGCAGAAAAAGAAAAAAGTGGTCAGTCTCTGGGGGCAACTTATCTGCAAATACAGTTTTTTTGGTAAGCATTTTCCTCCAGTCTTCCCCCACTTTATACCTGGGCCATGCAGTCTCAGGAGCAACAAGGTTTGTTGCAGCCTTCCTCTTTGCTGGTCTGTCTCTGTAACCAACTGTCTCTGCAGTCATCTCCCTAGTCACCACCCCTTTCCTGTGGCAGGCTTTCCCTGTTAAAGCTTCCTTCCTCCAGGCAATGCAAGCCTGACACAGGTGTGTCTGGTTAGTGCTGGCTGAGCCCAGAATAGTTTAGTCTCCTGTTTACTAGAGTGAGTGTTCCTCAGGTGGAACATGAGCTTTACAGTGTAATATACCTGCTAGAGCTGTAGGTTTGGAAGGCTTGAGATTTTAATGTAAATTGGGAAATATCTTAATTTGCATATTAAATAGGTGCTCATCCCCAATTTACATAAATCCCCCTACTATAAAATCCTTCAAGTTCTCTCTCCTACTCTCTGCAGTATTGCCAACCTTTCAAAAACCATGAGTCAGACCCCACAAAATCATGAGTTTGGCTTTAAAAGGTTGTTTGTTAATTATCTGCCTTCTGTTTTTTGAGTCACTAGGGGAGATGATCTCCCCACTGTGAGCGGGATCATTTCAGGATCAAAATTCAACTTTAAATGCAGGCCTTCCAGCTAGCTCTTCAGAAGCAGTCCCCACTTGCCATTTCCTAAAAAAGGGAGCTGCCTTTTTTATCACTCTCCATTCCCCTCCCTTATCACTATCATGTTTCTTTCCATGTCCCAGCCAGTCTCCAGCCCCCCTCGCATGCTACCTTCATGCTCTCTATCTGTCTCTGTGCCCCACTGGGGCCCTATATGCTCTTATCCTCCATATTTTTCTTCTCCATCTTCCTATGCTCTCTTATCCCTATATTTTCTCTCTCTGCCACCTCTATTGCCTTGCAATCCCTCTGTCTCTTCTTGCAACATTTTGGTCTCTCTCCTCCATCCCATATTTCTCTGGCTCCGCCTTAATCTGCTACTCCTTCTATCTTCCACATTCCTCTGTTCTTACTTATTCCCCCTGCCTGTGCAACCCACATGCTTTAGACGGCAGCATTTGACTTTGTTTCTCCTGGAGATCAGGAGAGAAGCAGTGGGGCGTAGACATAGAGCTAAGTTGGATATTCGTATCTCTGCACACGTACAGAGAGCAGGACCAAGCAACTCATCTAAAAGAACCCAGAAACATTCAGAACAGTTATTAGCCATGCTCAGTAGCTGTTTTCTGAGGCTGTGTAGGAAGTTTTTCATTGTTGGCAACCCATTAGGCAGGTCACACTTTAGTCAGCTTCTGAAAGCTGTGCCAGTCAGAGAACATTGGGGCGGGGTGTGTGTGTGTCCGTGATGGTGTTATAAATACAGGAGTTAAAGACATCACTACGGACTCATGGCTGATTGACACAGAATCAAGAGATGTGTCTGCTGGGAGGGCTGGGTCTCAATCTCTGTACCACTTTGGATACAGGGTACAGACTTCCGTGTCACCAGGAACTTGAGAGGACCTACTAGCTAATTAATACGAGGGCTGGAGTGCTGCTAGCCGTGGAGACCCCAAGACTGTTTGTTAGCTGACATGGTTCTGAAGTATTTCGAATTACAGAGAGGCTGCTACTTCTCAAGCTCCAAAGAGTCCAAGTGACACAGGATACCTACTTTAGTCACCCTCTAAAGACTGAGAAATTACCTCAGAGAAGTTCAGAGGGGCATGTGTTTTGCCTTCCCAGATCTTACATTTAGCTGCACCCAATGAATCATCCTACCTCTTCTGCACATTCCTCCTGCACCGTCTTCATATTTTGTAGATTTCAGTTTCCTGTCCAGTCTCTTAAACCACAGAACACCTGAGATTACCATCTTCCCTGAAGGAAGCCTGACTTCAATTCCATTCAAAACAATGGGATATGATAGTCATTTTTAATAGAGGCAGCTGCAATGCTCGCAGACCAGGTGCCAGCTTGTGCCAAAACCTGGGGCCTCACTGAACCTCACAAATGCATAGTTGGAAACCAGTCTGGCTTACCTGGGGGTTAGTATAGTTAAAATAGGTATTAGTGTTATAAGTGTGTATTTAGTGTTTAGACTTTTTGGAATGCTCGCAGGATGCTGCATGTATTAATCCTACATATAATATCTGTATCCCATGGTATAAAGTTATTTTGAGTGTTTGCAAAGTAAGCCCCTGTAACTGTATAACTCACCAAACAAGAAAAGAAGCATTAATTAAGGTAAAGTGCTTGTCCTGCATATAAGATGGCCTGTTGAAGTCAAAAGAGGAGTTATGTAGCATCAAAGGACAGAGACCTTGTTGATTGCACTCCTAACTCCATCCTGGAAGGAGAAGCCTGTGCACGAACTCAGCCCATCATCTTGGAATCTGGGTGAAGGAGATAAAAATCCCTGACAAAGACAAACTTGGTCTCATTATTCTGTCTGGACTATGAGAGGCAAAAGGTCCTAAACATAAGCAAAAGATCCTCATGCTGCTTGGCAGGGCTCAACCCTAAAGGACATATAGAGCTGCTTATTATAAAAGCTTATCTTACCTTTTTCAATCTAACACTGTAACTTATTTGTTTGTGTGTGTTTCCTGTTTTAACCTTATAAATAACTCTCTCATTTTTTTTCCTAGTTAATAAATCTTTGGTTAGTTTATTACAGGTTTCCTACAGGGATTTTCTTTGCTGTGCGATCTAAGGGGCGAATTGACGTGGGGTAAATGATTGGTCCTTTGGGACTGTGAGAAACCTGAATATTGTTGTGATTTTTGGTGCAAAATGACCATCTATCACATAGTCCAGCTTGCCTAGATGGCAAAATAGACCAGGATGCCCAAGGGGACTGTCTGTTACTCCATGGTAAGACTATGATAGTGTTTTAGCAGTTTGCATTTGTTGCAGGGTTGATGAAATCTAATTATAGAACATACAACAGTTTGGGGTTTCTGCCCTGCTTTTTGAGAATCTGCCCTGAGTTTGGCACTCACAGTCAGGAGCCTCTTCAGACAGCATGACAGGAGCCTAGGGAAAATAGTAGCTATCATAACTCAGGTCAGACTATGGTTTGAGTCCTACTGAAATGGGAGTTGGCAGCTATTTTGTATATGGAAAAAATATGAAATTGATGCCAGAAATCATGAGGAACTTTTAAAAAACACTAAATATTGTTATCGTCAAGATAAAACCATTAGAGTTGGCAATTCTGTTCCTATCAAAGATATTATTTCCTCCTTTAAGATTCCCCTGCTTTCCCTCCCCCTGAGTTTTCTCACATCCCCTCTTGGAAGAATGCAGCAGATACTTTGGATCCAAGAAGGAGGCTCCTGAAATCAGGAGTCTATCAGCCAATCTGGGAGATTTAACAGGTTCAACAGCAGACCCATGTGAACATTATATAGGTTTCTCCATATTTATATATTAATGGGCTTGTAGTGATAAGAATGAAGGAGAAGATCACTACCGATGATACAGGAGAAGATGGACCTACTTGCATTGCACTAACTCTTTGGGAACCCAGGCAGTCAGCATCACAAGCTACAGACATTGGCCCTTTGGCTACACAGGGTGGATTAGACCCATATCTTCTGAGAAGCAGCTAGAGTTCCCAGTATGCCCATTGTGCCTGGTTACAATGAATGAAAGCAGGCCCTAAGCAAGGGGAGTATGATTTCATCTGGGCCTCTGCTTGCTCCCAATCAGTGGAAAGCCACAACTGACTGATGTTCAAAGAAACTGGAAGCTTCTTCTTCATACAGATTCTCCATACATGGCGTCATCCTTTTCTTTTCTACTTGTTATTAAAAGGCACACACATCAGCATTAGAATTCTTCTCAACTGCAGTTAGAGACTCCAAACTTTTTTTGTCTACTAGTACTTTAGATATGATATTTCTTTTATAATAAAGAAAGCAGAATCAATAAGAGGCAACTCTTGAGTGTTGGAACATATGACCAAATACCAGAGGGATTCCAAGGACAGCTTTTTTTTGTACTGACTGCCAAAAGGCCATACTCAATTTGATACCACACATTTTTTCTGATGATACCCTGCAAAACTTGTAGTGTAATAAATTGGACTCAGAAGAGCATCTAAGCAGAAAGCTTCACAGATGAGACAAAGTCATTTCTGAATGAATATCTCTCATACAAATGTGTAATCAGGTCCAGGAAGTCTTAGGGGTTTTGGTTTATGCATTGTGAGCAACACAGGAAAATATTTTGTCAACCCAGAACTAAAATTTAACATGAGATGTGCAGGTGGTAAAGAACTTTCTGAATTACCTTAAATGTTGTTTTTTTTTTGCTTCACATGGGATCTAAGATCCCTAATTACCTGTCAAAAGTGTAAATCCTTATATAAATCTGAACAGTAATCAAGTCATTTGAAAACAGCATGCACTGTAAGCAGTAGTCCATGCTTACAGAACTACCACTGTGCTAAATTATCCAGAAATTCCATTTCTAAGCTGCTTTCTTAAGGGTCAGGTTTTTTACTGTCAGATAATTCTGTTATTATGTGGTTTCAGAATTACAGTGACCACTCGGGATACATTTTAGTGTGGTGCACCGGGATTTAGACATGCAAATCTATGGACTTAGTGTTGGTCATGGCAGTCAAAACAGCACTTACGAAGTTTCCTGGTGAAGCTTCTCTTATCTACTATGCTATAGAACATCTGTAGCTTGAATATGATTTAAATTCCTGTACTGTATACTACTACCTGGCACAGTCATCAAAACTCTTATTAAGTCTCATTGTCCTATTAGCTTGAACACTAATAATGCTATTGAGATTTAATTTCTGGTTTATGTATATTCTGCCATATTTTACTTACTGATGATAAGTCATAGCTGTATATTCTCACAAGCATAAGAGGTGCTATCAAAATGCAAAACATTATGTAGCTAACCCTTCTCTTCTTAAGGTATTACTTTCTTCACTTGTTTGTAAAAAAAAGGCTCACCTAAAATTAAAGTGAAAACATTACTCTTCATCTTTAATTCTGGCATCTTAGAGTCAAATCTTGCTATCCTTATTCAGGCTGAACTCTCAATGAAGTCCATAAGTACGGAGTGTAGTTCACAACCCCCCAGGTCCTGATCCAGTGCCCACTGAAGTCAGTGGGAGACTCAGGCTCTATATGATTAAGGTGAGAGAGTGTATTCAAGCATTCTTGATAGTCTAATGGTTTGATGAGCTGCAGAATTAAAGAATCCTATTGTGCAGTTACTGTACAAACTGCTGACAGGGTGCTCAACACATTACTAAATAACCTATGCAAAGAGAATCACAGGACTATGGAGACTAGTCCAGTAATTGATTCATTCCAGGAGCATATAGTTCAAGCCAGGACTTCGACCATAGTAGACATCAAAGGCTATATCAGTCATTGTCTTGGAAATGCAGGAAGAAAGAAAAGATGCAAGGAACATGGTTTAATTAGGCTACAGGCTTTATTAACTTAACCTATCTGGGAACTGACCATCAATAACTTGCACAGCGCAGACAATTATTCCTTCCTGAATGGTTTCCCCCTGGAAGAGGGCTGCAGTCAGCCCTCTACCCCACCACAGCCAGTCCCCAGCCTATTGCTGGGACCTCATCACCCTTCCCTTTTATGAGGGTTAAGGGATTGGGGAAGGATGGTGTCCCCTTTCTGTACTAGACATTAAGAGCCACAACCCCATTCCCCAGCTTTAGGGGATGCCTTTCCCTACTCCACTTCCAATTCTGGTTGATCAGAGAACTGGACCCCCTATGAAACAAATATCTGTAATGGGTACCAGCAATTAGTTTGAGTGCCTACCGCCATCCCCAAATCCAGACATGCGAGGGGGCTCAGGTTGTAAGAACAGAGTTTATAAATCCACCCCAGATGTGTAGGAACCAATGGCTTACTAGCCCACACATCAACTCAGGTCGTGCCTTCCCCGTTCTCTCAACCACTGAGGTGGGTGGGTGGGACACTTAAAGGAACCATTGCCCTTTTTTCTCCACCCAGCCAGACAATGACCCTCCCCCCGCACCTTTGACGTTGCCAAGGTTACGTTCTGGGAGCTAAAGAGTCAGAGGAAATTAAAGTATCTCAGTCTCTGTACAGTAGCTTGACTAAAAAGTCACCTTTGCAATTCTTACAGCTGAATCCTGTCTCTTTTCTGCTATGTGGAAACACTACTAAGGACTTGTGCAAAAAGACTGCTAAATTAACCACTTAAAGACAAGTTTGCCAGCATTGTGCTGAGTGAGGTGAGTTGGGAGGTCATCACGGAGCAGTTATATTTCCTTGATTCTCTGTCCAGTATTCGGTCCCTGGTTTTGGCACACCCGAAGGCTGCTGTAACTTGTGCCAGCTAGCAATAATCCCCAAGGGACCTTTCACTAGCTGAGCATAAGCAGAGCAGTCCTCCCCCAAACACCCCTTCCCACTCCAATCTGCTCCCTGCCATCTCAAGGTCTGGTGAATGGGGCCTTGCCAGCTCACCCTGAAAGGGTGGTGCAAGAGCCAGCTATACCAGCTTTGTGCCCACTGGGGTTTCCCCCATGCTAGAGAATGCCCTAGCTAAGGGGGAGTGGGCAGTCTCTTCTCAGAGAACTTGCCAAATTAAATTTACAGCATACATTCCCTCCCTCTGCCCACAAAGGAAGTGGTGGATATTTATCAGACTATACATCAGAATTACTCATGAGATACAATACTTATTCCCAAATGAAGCAAAATATTGGCTGTACTACAGCTAGGGATTTAAATTGGGAAGTTTATAAGTTTAAGGCCTGTTTTTACAATCAATGCTACAAAAATAACATATTAAAGTTTTCTAGCTGAAAATGATGGAGTGTGACTATGAATACAGCAAATGATGACCAAGTCATAACATGTAACTTCCAGATGCCATTAGGAGACTGATACACCAGCTGAAGCTAGTTATCATAATTTCCCATGATCTCTGGGCTTTCCAGTCAGAGGTTTCAAGTATCTGTGTCTTCATCTGTACAATGCTTAGGAATGTTAGTATATACTATAATACAGGCAAAAAAGCACAGATCAGATGACATATGTATTGTGTGTATACTATATATCACACTCACACACATATACAGAGCATATATCTACCAGCATGCTATGCTCCGCTAAACATTCAAATTTAGCAAAGGTATGTATAATAGAAATCAAACAGAGTTTACTATCAGCGTGGCAACTTTCACTGAGTTAATAGTGTCAACAATTGTTCCAAACAAAGTTGCTCATTTTACATTATATTGATTTGATTATCAATTGATAATCTAGTCTCAACTATCAAAATAGTATATTTCTCTGGGTTTTTTCTCTGAAGCTATAATATGGTTGTTTCTTTTCTAAAAAAAAGCATAAATCAAAGCTGTTTTGACAGATGAACAACACAATTTTGTAACAGGATGGAAATTTTTAAAAACTGAGTAGCTGATAAAGGATGAGTCAAACCAGGGAGGATTGATGTTATAGCTGAAGGCAACATTAGAGATTACGTACTCATTTGGCTTTTCAGAAGGCCTGGTGACTCATTCCACATAAATGAAGTTTGTGATATGTAATGAAAAGCTTTCTATCTTCACTGCAAGCAAATTAGCAGGTATTTTGTGTGAAGAATGTTAATGTTATCTTGCATTTGTCTCAGAGCAGGGGCACATTCACAGAGTAGATTTGAACAGAATTTCACTTTTATAACATCAGGTGCTGAAGGCATTAGAACAAGGTCACCTCTGTAAAGTAATGAGTGAAAATTAGGTTATAAACATGTATTGCCTAAAAATATATTCTGCCTGCTCCACAGACTAAATGCAATACAGTATTACCTCAAATTACTAATTTTCTTTCAGTGAGAATGATACTCATATGCTCAAAGCTGAACCTGCCAAGTTAAATAATAAAATAACATGGGGAGGGAGGATAAGCATTTCAGTGGGTAGAATAATTTTATTACATTAAGGCAGAAAACAAGGTAGTCTGCCTTACAGTTTTTACTGTTAAAGATTGAAATCATAGGCTACAAGAACAAACAGGACCTGTTATGAGGGTAGCAAAGAGGCAACCCAGAAAGAAAGGAATGCTACCTAAAATAATTGTACAAATGAAAGTGTAGAGTCAGAGATATAGGGAGTATGTATAATTATTTATATGAAGGAGCCAAAAGAGATGGAAGTAAAAGTGACCATATTTGTTTTCTACTCAGATGCAAGACACAAACAGTACAAGATTGCACCATTGCCAGTATTGAATTGAAGGCAATATAATTTGAGCAAACATGACACTAGTTGGGGCTGTTAAATGAACAATATTTATTTTAGAGAAGATCAGCTCAATTTTATAACAGAAGGTTTGTAAAGTGGGTATGAGAAAGAGCTTAGAGTGTGAGAATAAAATAAAACTCTGTGTAGAGATAGCACAAAGGAGATTATTTGGGTAGAAATATTGTACATGTGAAAATGATAGGTAGGCAGGCAGGCACAGAGAGAGAGCTAGATAGAAAACTGATTTTCAAAGCAACCTAAAAAGGTAGATAAAGGAAACGTGTTTGATGATAAAAGAGGCCTAGTAACCTAGGAGATATGACTTACTCTGACAGTGCGTGGGATAACAGTGGAGGGGCTCTTAAGAAAGTGGCATATTTCTAGAGGTGATGCAAATCTGTTCTTTTCCTCCTTGTTTGTGAAATAGCCATAATGATCAGAGACATTCCTGGATTTGTTCATTTTAATTTTAAAATATGCATCGATAGGTGATGCTTTATAGATGTCTTAAAAAATCCCACAAATCTTATCAAGTAAGTCAAATTACTTAATCAACAAATCTTACTCCCCCTATAAAACATAGGACTGGAAGGGACTGCTTGGGTCATTGAGTCCAATCCCTCACTATCACACACAACCATGTCAGATATCCCCCATTCATAAACTTATCAAGCTCCATCTTCAAAATAGTTATCTTCTTTGTCCCCACTACGCCTATTGAACGGCTGTTCCAGAACCTCATTCCTTCTAATGTCCAGCCTAAATTTATTCATGACAGATTTAAATCCATTTGTTCTTGTGCCAACATTGTCTTTTAGTTTAAATAGCTCTTCTCCCTCACTGGTGTTTCCTCCCTGATATATTTATAGAGAGCAAGCATATCCCTCTCGGCTGTCATTTTGCTAGGCTAAACAACCCAAGCTCTTTTAGTCTGTTCTCACAACCTAAGCTCTTCATTTCCCTGATCATCTTAAAAGCCCTTCTCTGTACCTGTGCCTGAAGAGAGTCTGAATGCAGCTAGGCCAGATCAGAGGATCTGATCCAGGATATCAAGAGCTGTTAGCTGTGAACATCTTAAATTCCTTGTCCAAACCTACATCATCACAATGTCTTCAATTCAACATACAGTATAGCAGGTAGAGTTTGGTGCAGGATGGGGTCCCAGTTAAGGTTGAGTGATCTTATCCGTTCATTTTTATATTTTCTAATGTTTTGTTTTTATTTTAAGAGCTTCCAGGCTTTGTGATTTAAAAAAAATAATGACAAATTTCTTTAAATTTTTTACATACTATTTACAGCTTTTAACTGCATCAAAATGAACATTTCAGTATGGGAATATACTAATACTTATCTAGATTACCATAGATAGAAGATGTGAAGCTTATTTAATTAATGTTTACAAAGCACTTTGAGATCCTCAGATTATGGGTGCTATAAATACAAAGGACAATATTATTTCTTGAGTGTGTCCTTTTGTTATGATGAAATACTGTGGATAAGATCTTCCTCTCGTGTACGTTGGAGTAGCTCCATAGTATCCAATAGAACTACATGTAACCAGGTGAAGATGTGTATAATGTTACTATTATAACAATTAAGCACACAAAATAATATAAACAATAAAAGTTACTTGCAGGCAACTCAAGTATTCCAAAAAGATGAAGGGGATTTTTTTAACTTTTCCAAAAGAGAAAGTAGTAAAGAAAATAAGAAAACATAGCATAATTTTGTGTCAATATCACAGTATAGCTTTTTATTCAAATCAAAGATTACATTTATGGATAAGGGGTCAGGAAGAAGTATGAAGATACTGTCATTTATCTTTCTTGGAAAGTAGTGAACATTTAAACTTGACACGGCAATGGTCCAGGTCATCAAAGAGTACATTCAAGAGTGTGAAAGGAAGTGGAGATGGAAGTTGATTGGGTGTACCACATATTTCCATAAGTTCACGTACTGCAAAGGTTATTGATGAACTTTGGAGAACAGCCCATATGATGTCACTATTTGAGGAATGATCCAGATTTTCCAATTTGACACTACTTGTAGGCAATGATATTTAAAACAAAAATAAAAAGTAAATCCTTCTTAAAGGGATCACATTTGGGAGCACTGGGAAAGCAACCCTATAAATTTGAACAAAAGCAAACAAGGATTGTATAAGCATGTAAATATGCCAGGGCAGAAACCTCCCCTCCCCCAAGATATTTCTAGGATTTCTCTGCTAAAATTTGCAGAAATTGCAGTCAAAATTACACTTTACATCATATTTTGAATATAAAACATGACACATACTGAGGAAAGGAAACAAAGACAAGGAAACAAAGTACAAATGGTACAAATAATTTGCTAATATACAAAGAGGTTACACTAAGGAAGCATAGCACAAAACGTAGAGCTTATTATACAAAACTCTAACAACCTTGAACCCAAGATGTCACAATTCTCATATATTAGCAGAAAAGGCACATAGTTTACTGAAATGCTTTTCTAGATGAATACAGTATATTCAGAGACTGACTTGTGGTGCATGGTTAAAAGTCTATGTTTACTTTCTCTGTGGGAGACTCTGCAGCCTCTTCATCCAACATTATTTGCTCTGTAGGCCAAGGAAGCCCAGAACATAGGAAATGCCATACTGGATCAAACCAGAAGGTCCTTGTTCATCTAGTTAAGTATTTTTGTCTCAGTAATAGAAGCTTCTGAGGACAAAACAAGAAATCCTGGTGTGGTTCAGTTTCTGTTACCAAAAGTTGAGAGGTGAAGTCAGCTAGGTTAAATGGATTTTCTCAACACTCAAAGAAAGTTCAGTGTTTGGTTTAATGAATGTAGTTTCCACGGATTCCTATTTTGAAGGAAACACTTTGCTCATCCTTAGCGGAATATGTTCATTCCTAGCTGATCTTCAGGAGTATTAAGGCCTTGTCTACACTGCCACTTTACAGCACTGAAACTTTCTTGCTCAAGGGTGTGAAAAAACACCCCCGTGAGCGATGCAAGTTTCAGCGCTTTAAAGTGGCCGTGTAGACAGTGTGCTAGCACTGGTAGCTACTCCCCTCATGGGGGTGGTTTTTTTACAGTGCTGGGAGAGCTCTCTCCTGGTGCTGGTGCTGCGACTATACAGCCACGTTAAAGCGCTGCCGTGGCAGCATATTAACATTGGTAGTGAAGACACAATTTTATTACAGGGACAGAGTTTCAAAAATGCTCAGTGCCTCCACTTATTTTAGTGTTTAAATAGGAGCTGAGCTCTTTGGAAAGGGGCCATTCAGTGCAAAAAATATTAATCTATTCACAGGATTGCAGAGGCTAGCACCTTGCTGCTTCATTTAACTGCATTACAGCAGAGTGTTGCTGGTGGTGGGGAAACTCCCTCTGACTAAAATAGATGTAAGAGAGGGCAAAGCATGGCTCCAACACATAATATTCTGAATAACCAAGAGTTCTTCTTATAGGGCTAGTCTACATTGGCTACATTAAAGTGTTGCTGCGGCACTGCTTTAACGTGGCTCATGTAGTCGTGGCTGTGACATTGCACTCCATACGTTTTAATGGAAATATGCATATGAGTGTGAATATAATGTAACTGGAATATGCTTTATGCAAAAGGTCTCCTGTAAGGTATCATAACAAAGGTTATAGACTACTGAATATATTCCTCGTATTAGTATGTATGTATCATTCTTGTATCTGAAGCTAGAAATATGAAGTATAACTCTGAGGTCCTACTGAATTCAGCTAAGTCATTATGCAAAGTGTGGGCCATTAATGGTGGCTTAGAATCTTGATGGCTCCCATTAACCAGGACAATTGGTTGTAAATGGCTCTGTTTACTCGCAAACCTTCCTGGGTACGTGTGGACCAGCCCCTGGGTAATGAAGAATGGGGTCTCACAGGACATGTGACCATGTCACAAGATACTGGAATCCGTTTTAAATCCGGTACTTTTTCGTTTAGAAGGAGGTGTGGGGACCCAGAAAGACAAAAGAGTCCTGCCTTGTGCCAAAGCAATAAAAGGGGGTGGAACAGAACAAAGGGACTGCCAGTCATGAGAACACCCCTGCTTTCCACCTAAGATGTCTGCTGGAACTAACAAGGACTGTACCAGGGGAAAGGATTGGGCCTAAACTAGGAAGGAGTCTAGTCTGTGAAAGAAGCTTATTGGAACATCTCTGAGGGTGAGATTGTACCTGTAATCAGTTTCTTAATGTATTAGGCTTAGACTTGTGTGTTTTTGCTTTATTTTGCTTGGCGACTTACTTTGTTCTTTGTTATTACTTGAAACCACTTAAATCCTACTTTTTGTAATTAATAAGATCACTTTTGTTTATTAATTAACCCAGACTAAATGATTAATACCTGGGGGAGCAAACAGCTGTGCATATCTCTCTATCAGTGTTATAGAGGGTAGACAATTTATGCATATCTCTCTATCAGTGTTATAGAGGGTAGACAATTTATGAGTTTACCCTGTATATGCTTTATACAGAATAAAATGGATTTATTTGGGGTTTGGATTCCATTGGAAACTGGGTGTCTGGATGTTGGAGATAGGTGACCTGCTAAGCAGTTTTTGGTTAAAGTCTGCAGCTTTGGGGGCGTGAACCAGACCTGGGTGGCTGGCTCAACAAGGCAGGGTTCTGGAAGTCCCAAGCTGGCAGGGAAAACTGCTTCTGTTTCATAGCTCAAGCCTTGAGAGAATACAAACAGCAAAAGAGATGAAAAATTTTCTTGTCAGCTATTTTTATTTCCTTCTTCCAAAATTCCAGTTGATGGGACTAGCCCTTTTGCCTTTAGCCTCTTCATGGGTGTGAAGGGGCAATTAACAAAGTCGTTGTATTGTGATGTCCATAATGGCCCATTTAGTTTTGATCGTCCTTTTTGATGAGCAAGAAATGGTCCTTCCTGACGGAGTTCACAGATTCAGAGCAAACATTTTTTAAAGTTATAAAGCAAAAACTTAAATATTACTTTATAGCATATGATATAGATAGTATAAGTGGGATTAATGCATGCAGCAACTTGCAAGCATTTCATACAGTCTCAACTCTAAACACATTGTTATAAGTTCAATACCCATCTTAACCATAATGACACAGGTGAAACAGACTGGTTTCCAGCAATGAATTTCTCAGTGGGTAGATAGGGCCTAAAGCCTTGGCAAGAGCTGACACCTGGTCTGCCAGCATTCCTGTATTCACAAAAGAAAGGTACTAGAACAGTGCAACAAACATCTACAAGGGAAACTAAACAAAGAGATACATTGGCTTTCAGAGGTAGTCAGGACAGCATCTTGGTGTTCAAAGTAGGTTCAAAGTAAATTTCCATAACAGTAGCTTACAAATCATTAATTCTCTATATTGTTTCCATCCCTATGATGCCCTAATTAATGTAAAAAGATTTCTAATATCTACTTGTGAGCTAGATTTCCATATATTCTGTTTTTCTTTATGTAAAGAAATATGTTTTGAAACAGATAATTGTCTTGTGCTATCTAAGGCTATAATTAAATCAGTACATTTGATGTAAATAAATAAGACTCTTCAGTTACTTTAATTTTCTCTTCAAATTTAGGAATCCATAAGGCAAATGTTCAAAGTTTTTCTCAATGTGTTCAAGTGACTTGATAGCTTCCATACTTTAGAAAGAGGAAGAAGACCAAGGACAGGGTAGGCTCATTACTCAATGGGGTCAGGGTGGGGAACAATAACAGAAAATGTGGAAATTGCAGAGGTGCTAACTCAATTTTTTGGTTTTGTCAAGAACAAATCATGGCAAAACAAGCTAATAGCTTTCTTTGACCAGGTAACAAGCCTTATGGACGGGGGGAATCAGTAGATGTAGTATATCTTGACTTTAGTAAGGCTTTTGATACTGTCTCGCATGACTTTCTCATAAACAAACTAGGTAAATACAACTTAGATGGAGCTACTATAACAGTGGTTCTAAAACTTTTATACTGGTGACCCCTTTCACATAGCCTCTGAGTGCGACCCCCCACCCTTATAAATTAAAAACACTTTTAATATATTTAACATCATTATAAATGCTGGGAGCAAAGCAGGTTTTGGGGTGGAGGCTGACCGCTTGTGACCCCCCACGTAATAACCTCGCGACCCCCTGAGGTGTCCTGACACCCAGTTTGAGAACCACTGTACTATAAGGTGGATGCATAACTGGTTGAAAAAAACGTTCCCAGAGACTAGTTATCAGTGGTTACAATCCAACTGTAAGGGTATAACAAGTAGAGTCCTGCTGGGATCAGTTCAGGGTCCAGTTCTGTTCAATATCTTCATCAACAATTTAGATAACGGCTTGGAGAATACACTTGTAAAGTTTGTGGATGATACCAAGTTGGGAGGGGTTGCAAGTGCTTTGGAGGATAGGATTAAAATTCAAAATTATCTGGAGAAACTGGAGAAATGGTCTAACATAAATAGGATGAAATTCAATAAAGACCAATGCAAAGTACTCCTCTTAGGAAGGAACAATCAGTTGCACATGTACAAAATGGGAAATTGCATAGAAAGGAGTACTGCAGAAAGGACTCTGGGGGTGGGGATCATAGTGGATCACAAACTAAATTTGAATCAACAGTGTAACACTGTTGAAAAAAAAAGTAAACATCATTCTGGGATGTATTAGCAGGAGTGTTCTAAGCAAGACACAAGAAGTAATTTTCCTATTCTACTCCGCACCGATTAGGCCTACACTAGAGTATTGTGTCCAGTTCTGGGCGCCACATCTCAGGAAAGATGTGGACAAATTGGAGAAAATCCAGAGAAGAGCAACAAAAATGATTGAAGGTCTAGAAAACCATGATCTATGAGGGAAGATTGGAAAAAATGGGTTTATTTAGTCTGGAGAAGAGAAGACGGAGAGGGGACATGATAACAGTTTTCAAGTTCATAAAAGGTTGTTACAAAGAGTAGGGAGAAAAATTGTTCCCTTAACCTCTGAGGATAGAACAAGAAGCAATGGGCTTAAATTGCAGCAAGGGCAGTTTAGGTTGGACATTAGGAAAAACTTCCTAACTGTCAGGGTGGCTAAGCACTAGAATAAATTGCCTCGGGAGGTTGTGGAATCTCCATCATTGGGGATTTTTAAGAGCAGGTTACACAAACACCTGTCAGGGATGGTCTGATAATACTTAGTCCTGCCATGAGTGCAGGGGACTGAATTAGATGACCTATCATGATCCCTTGCAGTCCTACATTTTTATGTTTCTAAAACTGTTGGGAACGAGACAGAGACAGACAGAAAGAGTCTGTGACTCCTCCTTAGTAGATTCAGTGTCCACTGTCCCTAAAAAAGCTAGAGCTATAGAGAGGGCTGGCCCTGCAGGTGGGCAGTCCGGACCACAGCCCAGGGCGGCCTGCCAAAGGGGGTGTCTTGTGCAGGATTTGTCTGATTCCTTCTTGATCTGCAGAGAGGCAGCTGGGGTGGTGGAGGCATCAAACAGGCAGGCAGGGGGAGCAGCAGCATCTGGAGGGGGGGACCCGAGCTGCAGGGGGGCATTTGGATAACCAGCAGAGCTTGGTGACTTCTCCGGAGCAGGGGTGCCCCTGCTCCAGTGCCATGTGCAGCTACCACTCCTCCTGTCTCCCTACCGCCCCCCCTCAGTTCCTCCCCAGAACCCCTGTTCACTCCGGACTGGAAGTATCCTCCTGTTTTCTGTGCGGGGGGAACGGGGGAGGGTGATGTTGGGGTGTCCCCTTCCCCCCACCCATGTACCACTGAGCTGGGGTGACAGGACAGGGGGAATCTGTGTGTGCTGCTGCCTATCTGGGTCCAGCAGCAGCTGCTTGTGTCTGAACAAGCCTTCAGGAGCCTGATCCCAAGTGCTTTCTTAAAGAGACAGTGCACTCAGCTCAACACTCACTCAGGCACACACACTCCCTTGAACAAACACACATACTCCCTCTTTCACACATGCACAGTATCCCTCACAGAGTCCCTCCCCAACACTCACAGCAGGGCACCCTGCATCCAGGTCATTTTCCCCACCTGGGCTGTGCTGTGAGGTGAGCATCATCAGCTGCTGCTCTCCTGCCTTCTCCTTATGCAGCCAAGGTGGGGAAAGTGACCTGGATGCAGGGAGCCCTGTTGTTGCTCCTTGCTGCCCCACTTGCAGGGGTGTGCGGGGCAGAGGAACAGCAGTGCAGTGGGGGAGCAAGCAGCAATGCCAGCTGCTCCATCACTGCATGCAAGTAAGTTTTCACATGTGGGTGCAGGAGGGGAATGCAGAGGTTAGGAGTACAGGAGAGGGGCAGGGGTTGGGGTGAAGGGGGCACAGTGCAGGCATTACGGGCATGGAAAGGGCAGGCATTGGGGTGAAGGGGGCACAGTGCAAGGGTAGGTGGTGCAGGAAGGAGGTGTAGGGGTTGGGGCACAGGGATTGGAGTGCAGGAGAGGGCAGGGGTTAGGGTGAAGAGGGCACAGTGCAGGGGTTAGGGGCTCAGGAGGGAAGTGCAGGGGTAGGAGTGAAGGGGGCACAGTGTAAGGGTTAGAGTGAAGGAGGGGTGGTGTTAGTGGCAAAGGGGACACAGTGCAGGGGTTAGGGGTGAAAGGATGGTGGGGAGCCCATGGGGGATAATGCGGGGTCATGCCAAACCCATGGGGGCCAGGAGCACCAAAATGCAAGTTAGGCCAGAGTGCCATTTTCCCTAAGGCTGGCTCTGGCTATAGATCTCAAGTATGTGTCTAAAGTCCTCTTGGTCTTTCCCAGCTCACCAGCCCATTGTGTTTGCTCCACCTTCTGATAGAGTCCAGACCTTTTGAATTCACCCTATCACAGATAAGAGAAAACTACAATTCTGCAGAATGAAATGATACTTAATGTTCATTGATGCACATAAATCTTATCGACAAATACCCTCTTTAGATAAAGTGAGAAGTATAAGACCACCTGGAGACACCCTCCTTCCAGGCATTGGCACCTTCTTGACTATGTTATTGTTAGAGCTTGAAATCGGAAGGATGTCCGCATCACGAGGGCCACGCATGGAACTGATGACTGGTGGACGGACCATCACCTTGTTAGATCAATCATGAACTTTCAGATTGCCTGAAGGCATTGCAAGCAGGCAAAATCAGCCTAAAAGAAATTCAACGTCAAGTCCCTTGAAGGTATAGTGACTCAGGAGAAACTTCAGCAGTGTCTCCAAGAGAGGTTCGCCGCTGTGCCTTCAGCTGACAATGATAATGAAAAATTCTGAAAGGGATAAAGATTGCCATTCTCTTGGAATGTGCTGAGTCCATTGGCTATGTCACCCACCATCACCAAGATTGGTCTGGTGAGAATGATGCTGAGATTCAGGGCCTGTTCGACCAGAAAAGAAAAGCTCATTGCATATGGAAAAATGACATATTACACCAGCAGAAGAAAGAGTCATACAAGCAACTCAAGGCTGAAGCCAAAAGGAAAATCCGTTACATGAAAAATAAGTGGTGGCAAGAAAAGGACAAGGAGATTGAGCTTTATGCTGATAAACATGACATGAAGAGTTTTTTTCAGCCAATAAGGGCCATTTACAGTCCATGCTCCCATGGTCCCACACCAGTCTGAGCCCAAGATGGGTTGACGTATTTTTAAGGACAGTGAAACCATGAAAGTCAGATGGAAGGAGCATTTTGAGTTACTCCTAAACTGTGAGTCAACTGTATCTGATGCCACTATTGAATCTATAAATCAACGACATGGAAGAGAATCTCTTGTTGACCCTCCCCAACCCCTGAAGAAGTAACATGATCCATTATGCAAACCAAGAACAACAAGGCAGCAGGGCCAGATGGCATACCAGCTGAAGTCTACAAGTTTGGAGGTGAAGAACTGATAAAGAAGCTCCACAAACTTTTTGTTCATCTTCATATGTGGTATAATGAGAAGACTCCAGAAGACCTGAGAAATGTCAACATTGTTACAATCTTTAAGAAAGGAGATAAGTCAGAGTGTGTAAATTATCGAGGCATTGCCTTGCTATCTACAGCCGGGAAAATTCTTGCCCGTATCCTCTTCAGTATGCTAATGACTGTGTCATCCTCGCGCACACTGAGAATTACCTTCAGTCCATACTGGATTTTCTTGCACAGCTAGGTGTCTCAGTCAATATTGAGAAAACTAAAGTGCTCTATCAACCTGCTTCAGGACTTGCACATGACTCACCACAAATCACCACTGAAGGACAGACTTTGCAGACAGTCAAGCACTTTTGCTACCCTGGTAGCCAACTTTCTCAAAATGCAAAAATCAATGGTGAGATCCAGCACAGGATCCAGTGCGCAAGTGCCTCCTTTACAAAATTGCTCCAATGTGTTCTCATAGACCATGATCTACAGCAGGATACAAAGATCCAGGCCTATAAGACAATTGTTATTCCGACACTCCTTTATGGATGCAAAACCTGGGTGATCTATCAACAGCACCTTAAGATTCTGGAGAGGTACCACCAATGATTCTTCTGGAAGATCCTTTGCATCAAGTTGGAAGATTGCTGCACTAATGCCAGCATCCTCAGTGAAGCCAAGGTCATCATCATTGAAGCAATGATCCTCATTCACCAACTCTGCTGGGCTGGACATTGTGTGTGGATGCCACACTCTTGCCTCCAAAAACAAGTCCTCTACTCCCAGCTCACACATGGTCAGAGATCCTGTGGTGGTCAGAGAAAATGCTACAAAGACACACTGGAAGCGTATCTCAAGAAAACTGATGTGGACATCACAAGTTGGGAGGAGCAAGTCACAAACTGACCCCAATGGCACCACATCCTCCATCAGGCAGTGGCCTACTTCAAGGAGAAGCGCCTTGCTGTCGAAGCTGAAAAGAGAGAGAAGGAAGGAAAAAGAAAGAACTTTCTCCCAGTAGGCAGCTGGCCTGCCAGGAAATATCTGTACCTTCTGCTGGCAAATCTGTGGTTCCAGGATCAGACTCCTGAATCATCTCAGGACCCATATGTAAATACGTGGTAGAGATCATCCTCGAATCGAGGAATTGATGATGATGATGATGATAAAGGGATTTATGTGATTTCATCCTAGAAACAGAGATTACACAAATCTTAGGAAACTGCACTTTAAAATGTATGGTTTCAGAGTAGCAGCCATTTTAGTTTGTATCCGCAAAAAGAACAGGAGTACTTGTGGCACCTTAGTGAATAACAAATGTATTAGAGCATAAGCTGTACTGTATATATTTCTATTGAAAATGCCCAATTTATTTGTATGGGTATTTTTTAAAAAAAAATAAATTAAGGTCCGTGGTTCAAAATGAGTTATTACAGGATCTACTTTAAAATAATGAAAGTATAAAAGATGAATGGGAATTCCAGGAGGATTTTGTGGGGTTGGTTATTTTTATGGCTCTGTATTATATTTTTGATGATCTGTAAAAATTACCAGACTCAGAGGAATTCTAATTATGCTATTAAATTGCTTAATAATTGAATCAACATTCCCTCTTTCAATAAAACAAGTTCTAATGTCCATGGGGGGTCTGATCCTTCCTAGTGCTTATTATGGTTCTGAACAGCATCGACTCCCGTTCACCACTATGGGAGTTGATGCTGTTCAGAACACCACTATGTTAAAGAGGCTCAGCACCTTAGAGCAGATTCTCAGTCCCTTACAGAATGCATTTCCAAGACAGTGTGTGAGCTATTCCTGAGTGCTTAATAGCTGTTGTGTTTGCCTTCTCACGCTCTGCTTTACCAATATCTAACTAATTCCTTTGTAAAGTACTTCAGGATAATCTAAGTGTGAAAGTTGTTAGAAAAAAAATGTTAAATTCTAACATACCATGAAATGCTTTTCAGTGAGAAATTTCATTGCTATTTTTCTTCATTGACACTATTGGTATTTGTTAGGAATAAAAACTTAATCTTAAAGACTAACCTGGTATGTTCCCGTTGTGGGCTCACTATTTTTAAAAAGATTCCCAATTGTATATTTAAGAATGATGGCAGATACCTTCAGTACACTATCAGCACAAAAGCTTACTATAATTAGTCTTAATACTTGTTTTGGTAGTTGCATTCTGTCTTTGTATCAAAGTTTTTTGCTTTCAAATGCTTTTTCAATACAAGTCACATACAAATGTATATTTTGAAATATATATTTTCAAACACATGGCAATAAACAAACAAAAATCTCCCTATTAAGTAACATTGAGGGTCACGTACTTCCACTCTTAGTCATGGTGAGAAGAACATTAGTACGCCAGTAGACCTGGTAATTTTGAGTTAGGGTATCACAAACTATCTCAATATCTTCGTTTCTCATACTAATTGGATATATGCCCAGCAACTTTTAAAAAATAATTAACTCAGCCTTCCATGCCCAAAGAAATAGGAGCAAAGAAAAGTAACTGATATTTAAAAGGGGGTGGGGAGGGAGACACCAATATATTTGGATCATACTAAGCAAACCTATAATGCTATTTACAATAATTGGAAAGTAAATAGTCTCTTAATGGCACAGATGTGTCCTTGCATAATAGAGATAAATAAATATTCAAATACAGATAAACATTGTGGCCCAGAGCTCTGCTATGCTGGCTCTCTGCTTTTTTTCCATTTTAAGTGATTGAAACTACTCTGGAGGTACACAAGTATTACAATAGGATTTGGCACATCTGAATCTTGCATGCACTTTAAGAGATAAACTGAATAATTTACTATTTAGTCTTTAATTAATTTCACATCAGAAAGCTTTATGGCTAGTTTTAGTCAACATTCCGAATTAGGATATATTCTTCTTGTTTATATCTTCTGTGATGCTCACAATGTGGATGCTGGGTGCCTAGCTTGAAGAACTTACAGTTTACATTTGAACTTAATGTTGATGTTGTTGAGTACAATATTGGTAATTCAGATTCTGATTACTGTAGCATTGCAACAGTGATAGTTGAAGAGGTACTTTCATTCTCATGCCCAAATTGAATCTAACCCCAAGTGTATATAACTTTAGGTAAAAACAAAAACAAAAGCCTTTCACTTTAGCTTCTTATATTTGCTCAGTCCTGAAATGACATTTGGTTGATGGAAAGCATAGTAAAATTCTGTCCAACACTGAGATATTTGAGCATTTTTGGGTGGAGAGGAAGTTGGATATCTCATAAAAATGTATTCTATTTATAACTTCAAAGTTGGTATATTTCACTAATCTTTCAACAACTCAAGGTCTGATGCCCATATATTTGCACGGATGAATGCGTGTGTGTAGGTGGAATACTCTACACTGAAACACAGTGTAAACTACATTCCTCGTAATTTTTCCAATCCTTCTCTTAGACATTTGTCTAAATTCCCATCTGCCATGTTTCTTTGACAAGGTGATAATTAGGTTCCCCCTGTCAGCTGAGGTTTTGTGGTTTTGGGCTATACACCTGGGAGTACCTTACAGAGAATGCAAAATGTGAAATCCATAATGAGAGTAACCCTTATCACCTACCACATTAAAGATCGCATCAGTGGGGCTCAGCAGTGTTAGCTGCCCTTCTGCTGCTTCCTGTATTTACTATTTCCGATTTTGCACTCTGTGGGGCATGGAATTTCCTGATGCTCACAGCTCCAGAAAAAATAAATCTAGATTGCCTGTATCTGGCTCTAAACACACATTCAGTATGAGGTCCTAGGCAAATTACATGGGACTCCCTCATGGCTCTGTCCCTATAGCCCGGCTCCCGACCAGCTCTCCTGGTTGGAGTGTCAATGGCAGATGGGGACCACCTCACAGTAAGGAACAGCATGAGTAGGGGCCTACCAAATTCACGGTCCATTTTGGTCAATTTCACAGTCAGAGGATTTTAAAAATTGTAAATTTAATGATTTCAGCTATTTAAATTTGAAATTTAACAGCGTTGTAATTGTAGGGGTCTGGACCCAAAAAGGAGCTGGGTGGGTTTTTGTTTTTTTTTGCAAGGTTATTGTAGGGAGGCTTGCAGTACTGCAACCCTTACTTCTGCACTGCTGCTGGTGGTGATGCTGCCTTCAGGGCTGGGCAGCTGGAGAGCAGCGGCTGCTGGATGGGAGCCCAGCTCTGAAGGCAGAGCTGCCGCCAGCAGCAGCACAGAAGGAAGCATGGCCTGCTATGGTATTGCCAATCTTACTTCTATGCTGCTGCCTGCAGCGCCGGGTCCTCCATCAGCAGCCGCCACTCTCTGGCTGCCCAGCTCTGCAGGCAGCAGCGCAGAAGTAATAATGGCATGGTATGGTATTACTACCCTTATTTCTGTAATGCTGCTGGCGGGGCGCTGCCCTCAGAGCTGGGCGCCTGGCCAACAGCCACTGCTCTCTGGCCCCCAGCTCTGAAGGAAGTGCAGAAGGAAGTGTGCCAATACTGTGACCATCTAAAATAACCTTGCAACCCTCCTGCAACTCCCTTTTGGGTCAGGGTCCCCAGTTTCAGAAACGCTGGTCTCCCCTGTGAAATCTGTATAGTGTAGGATAAAAGCACACAAAAGACCAGATTTCTAGTTGGGAGACTAGATTTCTCAGTCTGTGATGCATTTTTCGTGGATGTGAATTTGGTGGGGCCCTACGCATGAGGCTTCTTCTCCTCCTAGGAATAATAACAGGGGTTTCTCGTCCCGGAGAAACATGGACAAGCAAGCTGGTCCTGCTGGACTTTCTTCCCCCTCCTGGCTCCTGGCACACAGAGTCCTTTGTTGGGGTGGTATTGGTGGAGTTTCCCAGACAATAGGGTTTGGTATTAATTGAAATGCATTGGCATAGTTTACACTTCTGAGCTACTGTCTCAGGCTGTTGGAGCAGACACAGTCAGACATCACTGCATTAGTTGGCCTTGAATCATTTCTCATCCTAACCAGGAGGTCTAGAAATGTACATTTTTTCTTTCAATGAAAGCTGAAATACTGATGTAGACAAATGACTTCAGGTGCGGGAGCCCTAGTAATGGGCCCACAGTGTGTATGCCTTAATGCAGGTCCATGTGTGTTCAAAGTGTATTTGACTGTTCAGTCACAATGTATAATTCTCCAGCACCTGCAAACAAGATTTGGCAGTAAAACATTATGACTGGGAATTTATGTACAAATTAGAGAGACAGGGTGGGTGTGGTAATATCTTTTATTGGACCAACTTCTGCTGGCAAAAGAGATGAGAGACAGTCTGGGCCTGCAGAAGAGCTCTTTGTAGTTTGAAAACTTGTCTCTTTCACCAGCAAAAGTTGGTCCAGTAAAAGATGTTACTTCACCCACAAAGTCTCTCTAATATCCTAGGTCCAACATGACAACAACAACACTGCAAACAACATATGTACAGACTAGTCAAGAAATAGAAATTTAGAATTCTTAAAGCAAAAGTGGCTTAGTGGGTTAAGAACTGTATACTACCATCAGTGGGACTTGCATTAATAGATCAAGGGCTGTATATGATTGCAGGAAACTAAATCCTAACACTATGCATAGGAATACAGAATACTACATACGTGTTGGTGGGGTGTGAATTGGAGTTGCAGCAGGAATCTTAAGTTTCAGTTTACTGAAAAGCAATGGCTTTTGTAAAGGCAAAATGTCAGTAGTGCATTAGCTGTGCATTTAATAAAGATTTTCAAGCACAGAACACTTTCCAGACATGGATTATCATTTAAAAAAAATCAATTATGCTCTATCCCCTTAAGAATACGATACAATGCATTCACCAATAGTCATGCGACTGAATCCTTAGTACTAAACTGGCATTTTAACTCAGTGTGTTACTATGGCAAGCTTCCAGACCCTGATCACAGGACAGCTGTTTTCTTCCATAACAGGGTGAATTATAGTGGAGAGTGAAGCCAACAAAGGAATTGGCTATGGAAGAATTGGCATCTGTTCTACTGCTTGCCTTTGCCAGCAGTACTCATTGTATGGAACAGTAGGGATGCAAGATACAGTAAGGAATAGGTCATTGTAAATGGGAACACTGATGTCATCTTTGGACAGGCGTACCTGGAAAATACCACTTTTAGTGGCAGAGTCCATATTTTTATAAGTGGAATGCCTCTGTCGAAGGTAATGACATTATAGCCTGAAATACATCAGCTCAGCTAACATATTCAGATCTGAACAACTCAACAATATCTTAAGGAATGCCATCAATAAAGACAGAAATTCTTGAGCCTGCAAGAGGCACCTCTGCACTTCTTGGTAAGATGCTTTAATAGCCTCATGAAATATTAATAGGACAGAGAGGTCACTTGTGGTTTTTAAAAATTTATTACAGCAAAGAGTTCACATTTTTAATCCCCTTGAACCTTTAATGTAATATTTTGTTATTAAATGCACTGCATTCCAAGTAATAAACCAATAATGTTGCCATCAACCTGCAAAATAAAGAAGAGCTGCTAAACAAAAGGGGGTATATTTATTGCAAATCAGGAGAACCTACTGAGAAAGTGACCATCATCAGCTTGTTCTGCCAAGGATGACTTAAGTCCTTCATGAGATTTCAAGGAGATTGAAAGACTTTCATTGAGATGATCATTAATTATCCTGGGTATGCTCAAATCAAAGCTTAATTCTGAATGAACTGATGTTGAGTTCTAGGATATCAACTGTAAGAAAATGCATGCCATGGCTGGGAGTATAAGGAACAGGAAATTCAGATAAGTGCACTGGCTGACATTAACATTAATTCAAAGCTGCATAGGAGGCCAATGGAAGGACTTATGAATTAGTGTAACATATGAATTCCATTGAGTATTAGTCAGACCACCCACTTGTACATTTTGGTTCAGTTGCAATCTAAAAAGCAATTTATCTGAAGGAGCTGAATAACAGCGGTAATCCTAGGGCTAGAAAATCAAAAATATGTGCCTTCAAATCTAATTTGGAGAGTGTAGACCTAAATCTGTGTTTTTAAGATGACAAAATGCAATCTGAATATATTATTCAGATTCTCTAAAGCTATTTTAAAACCAACTTTGGAACTATTTAGTAACAAATAGTTAGATACTACAGTGCCATACAAATCCCTAAATCAGTTTACCTCTAAAACCTTGATTGTTTTATTTAATACTTGGTCAGTTACCATGGAAGCTCTCAATGCTTTTTCCCCTGCCACTTGCCTAGGCTGGTACATGTTTTTCTTCCTTTTTGCCAGTTTGTAATCCTGTTTTTTTTTTTTTAGTATAGAGGGGATTCCTAACCAGTACTGTTTAATTGGTATGTAAGCAGGCCCTAGTTCTTTCCAGTTCTCTCTGTACATTGCCAGAATGTATTGCCCTCCCAGCTGCTTCTGGTGATACTTTGAATTCATGCCTTCTGGGTAGTCCATACATGCTGAGGCATTATGGGATAGTAATACAGATTTTTTCCAGAGTGCAATATGCAAACAGGAAAGGTAAATGTGGATGCACAACCATGGTTGACATATTATGTTGTGAAAGAAATATCTTGCAGACACGTGTTGTAAACTGGATACACACACACACACACACACACACACAGTAATACTTGGAGTGTCAAACCCAAGATTTCAGACATGGGATTCAGGTTTGATTGGCTCATCTGACCTGTATAAGAAGGAAAGGAAAACAGAATTATAATTAGTGCAGACTTGTTGGTTCAGTGAACAAAGTTTTAATTTTAGTTTTTAGCATAAAAAGGCTATTAAATTCAAGAATAGAAAGAATCAGAATAATCAGCAAGAGTGAAAATAAGCTCCTGAATAGTGAAGAAGAAATTCGAAACAGATCTGCTATTATGTTGCAAGTGAACTGAACCAAGGAGAAACATCTAAATATAATATAACCTTAGGGAACTCACAGTCCACAGAAGTTGTCAAAGTGAAATTGTAATTCAGAGCAACCCTTTCATTCTTTTTATAAGGCAAAGTACAAAATGCTTCCAAGAAGACAGTTCATGATTAATGAGGTCAAATGCCACTGTCGTGGGTAGTGAAATAATAATTTTTGGATTAATCACATTTAAAATCAGCTGACAGATGCTTGTCATTATTGGCATCAATGATATCAGCAAAACTTAAAAATCTTGATTCTGAGTCACCACTGCGTTGTTCCAGTTTCATGACAGTGAATCGTCCAGGCCAGATCCTCTGCTGGTGTGAATCAACATAGCTCCATTGAATTGAGAGTCAATCTGGCTCTTTCACAGCAGTGGAGTTATACCAATGTCAGTCTAGGGTAATGCAATAGTGTAGCAGACATCCAGATATTGATTCTCTTCTCAAACAAGGGTAAAGTGGGAGTAACAACATTGAAACCACTGGTCAGCCCCCTATTGAGTAATAACTGTGGACATTCAGTATTTATCTAATGGGTGTCAGCTGTTTCCTTCACTCCCTTCCTGCTACAATTAACTACATTCTGATTTGCATGCACTCTTGGGCCATTCAGGAACAAGACAGGCATCACTGTGGACAGATCAATTAAAACATCTGATCAAATCACAGAGATGGTCAAAAAAGCAAACAGGATGTTAAAGTGCATTTTCAAAAGGGATACAGAATACTGAAAATATTATAGTAAAGCTCTTAAATAAAGCAATATACATACTCATCTGGAATATGGTGTTCCAGTCTAGACACACTCATCTCAAATCAGATATAGCAGAACTCAGAAAAGGAATCCCAAGAAGGGCAACTAGAATGGAAAAAGACATGGAAATACTTCGATATCAGGGAAAAAAGTGATAAAGATTAGGAGTATTTAGTATCAAGAGGAGAGAAATAAAAAGTGACATAATATAGATATCTTAAAATATGAATGAATGGTATAGAAAAAGGTCAGTTAGACACTAGTATTTAACCTCTCTGATAATATGTGAGCAGGAAGACACCCAATAAAATTAAAATTAACAAATTTTAACCATGCTAAAATAAAATACACTTTTACATTTGATGCATAATTAATTTATGGAACCTGCTGCTACAAGATGTTATTGAAGCAAACAGTTTATTAAGCTTTTTTTTAAAAAAAGCATTAGACATCTATACAAACAACAAGGACATGTGCAGTTATAGTAGACAGGATAAAAATGCACAAAGGCTATAACGCCTCATGCTTGAGGTCATAATCCAACCAACAGACTTTCAATTGACTTGTGCTCATAATTCACTAGATGCTTTTTTAAATACCACCCTAAATGCCTAGTGTTAGTCATCTGAAATATATGGTATTGGCCAATCTGGGAAGAAATCAAGATTTTCTTGAATGTTTCAGTTATTTGAAATTTACCAGCTACTTTCTGCTGAAAATTCTGAGGAACAGATTCTTGGTCCTATAAAGGTAGCTTTGAATTGCTACAGAGTAAAGCTGGCTGAACAATCAATGTGGGTTTCCTCACTTGATGTGAACCTTCTGATGGCATATGGCGCTGTAGCAGCTCCTTGTCTCTGGCATAGGATATGTGTCCAGAAAAAAGGAATTTGTATGCTCCACCAATTTCTGGATGTTCAAACAATCCATTGGGGGCTGCTGGCAACCAGAGATACTGACAGCAGCCCAGAGGCTGCCCTACTTTATGCAGGGGCACATGCAAGTCAGCTCCAGAACTGACAAGACACAAAAGTGGCACCAACCTCCAGAATTCTGGGTCCCTCTCCAAGCCCAACCCAGCACCCTCTGAGCTTTGCCTGTCACTTAAGGGGACGCTCCTGCACGTCAGGTGGATCTGGAGGGGTTGGGGTGGGGGCAGACAGAGAAATGGCTTGTATTTTTGCCCGGTCTTAGAGACCAGGATTTTGTACTAATAGAAGTGAATGTTATGCCCCTCTGGTGAGCTGGGGCTCATGCATTTCCAAGGGTGAATCACAGGTATTTCTGTCTCCATTACCCATGAGATGGAGTTTGAAATCACGTCAGCCCAGTCACAATCTTGCATTCCTCCTCTCTGTCCACTCTCTCTAGAGCTGCTAGCATCAGTGCTGTGTGTCCCCTGGCTCTGAACCTGCACCCAACCCTGCCTGGGCAGGTCCCCCTGATCCAGGAGTGCCCCATGTCAGCATGGAGGGCCTCCTGCAGGACCCAGCCCCATCTGAGCACTTGGAACCCCAGCACAGAGCAGGACCCCATCATTGCCAGCAGTGACTGGGCTGTTCCAGCCACCTTCATTTTCATAGAATCATAGGACTGGAAGGAAGTATTACCTATTATTGGGGGGCCTGGTTGAGGGGCACTGGATTCCAGGAGGTTCTGAGCAACCAGCCTCTGAGAAACGAGGCTCCTTTAAGTAGCCTCCATTTGAGCCCCCCCTCCAAAATCCCACACCACCTTTGCAATCACAGCCTTGCTCTGGGAGGGCAGGCATGAGAGGACTGGTGCCTCGTGCCGGGAGGATCCCGGAGGACACACACAAGTGAATATGGCTGAACAGCTCAGTAATAGCGACCATAATGTAATTACATTTAATGGTTTTTGTGTGTGTGTGGGGGGGTGAGGTGGGGAAATGCCAAAGAAACCCACCACAGGAGCATTTAACTTCAAAAAGAGGAACTACTCAAAATGAGGAAGCACGTTAAAATGGGAATTAAAAGTGAAATGCCTGCAAGCTGCACGGAGACTATTTAAAAACAGGTTTCAGAGTAACAGCCGTGTTAAAAACACCATGCTAGAGGCTCAATCTAAATGTATACCCCAAATTAAAAAAAAACAGTAAGAGGATCATAGAAATGCCACCACAGCTAAACACCTGCGTAAAAGAGGAGGTTAGAGGCAAAAATGCATCCTTTAAAAATTGGAAGTCAAATCCTACTGGAGGATTAACGTCCATTGATGGACGTTAGCCTGGATGGGCAGGGATGGTGTCCCTAGCCTCTGTTTGCTAGAAGCTGGGAAGCTTGACAAGATGGATCACTTGATGATTACCTGTTCATTCTGTTACCTTTCTGTTCATTGCCCTATGGGGCACCTGGCCACTGTTGGAAGACAGGATACTGGGCTAGATGGACCTTTGGTCTGACCCAGTATGACTGTTCTTATATCTGTTAAAAGCAAAGGCTCATAAAAACAGATCATGTGAGAGATTACAGTACACGGGAAAATAGAAGTATCACTCTTTTCCCACTCAGTCTCACAGGCTAATTGTTAATGAGAAACAAAAGCTTTTGAGATGGAATTGGCATCCAACACCAACCTCACAGATGGAAAGGAAGGCCAGCTTGGTTTGGTTATTAATTCATTAACTTTAAAAGTTTTATATACAATCATAAATTCCAAAGGCACTTTACAAGACATAAACTTTGTTTCAATCATGTGTGGAAACTAGGTAATGTGCCTGAATGAAAATGTGACAACTGGCTCAAGAAATGTCTAATGTAGTACAAACTTCTAAAGGCTTGCAATATTTGAGTGAAAAGAGAGAAGTAAGAGAAAATACACTCAGTCTTGTTAAAGGGCTTTCCCAATGTGCTGTAGCATGAAGGGATACTTTTAAACAGTTACTGTTAATTTAGAAAATGGTGTTAAACCAGTTGTGAGAGTTCAATTTGTTTCCAGGCAAACACCACTAATTTTCAGACAGTTGGCCAGTAACACTAAGATGAGCAAGTTCCAAGGAGTGAGGGCAAACTATCCTGATCATCTGAGAAGTGTCAGCTAAGGTTATGCTGAGCATAGCCAGTCATAGAACCACCACATTTGGCATCCTTATTGATTGTACAGGCACATGCCCCTTGTAGCAGCATGATATTGTTAACTGCTGCCCCTATAAATACAGAGAGTGTGAAACAGACCCTAAGCAGTGATACAGTTAAAATCAGCAACTCTCAGGCAAGGCATCAGCCAAGGATGGGGATTCACCCATCTGTATTTTATTTTTTGCACTTTTCCAATGAGCTACCATCCCATACAGGTGGTCAAAGTGACTGAGGACCTAAAAAGGTATTTGGGACACCAACTCATCCACTTCCTCCCCTCCCCTCCCCCACTAGGGACTCTAAGTAATAGAGAATATTTGCCTCTACTTAATTCTCTAAATACATTGAACCACTGTGTAGTCAGGAGCTTTTTTAGTTATCATTTCACAGTAGATCATGTATATACTGAAATTTCCTTCTCGCTGTTTTTTGTGTGTAATGTTAATCTGCTTCATTAGACTTTTGCAATGTATTTTGACCTATGACTGTTTGAAGTGTTTCCCTCTACATCTAGAAACATTTAGTTAATAAAAAACTTAAATAATATCAAAACTCTTCTACCCGATTGGCCATCTATACATATATAATGATGTGATGAACGTGCTAGGCAAAGACTACCAATACATTTGTCAGTTGCCTACGAAATGTGTGCTCATAAACATTTAGAATAATTTCATTTAGCCTGGGCAATTTTTTCCTGGAGTTGCAGGAATGAATTTGAGTTGAGCATTGGTATCAAAAAAGTACCAAGGTGGTAAAGAGCCCTGGAGCAGATTAATAAAAACAACCAACCCACAAAACCCTGGGAATTGACAACCCCAGTATGTTTCAAAAACAAAAGCAAGCAGTGCTGAATTTGTATTTGGGGGGAAAAATGGATTTTGACTGGGAGAAAGTTTCTCCAGTGCACTCAGCAAAACTAGCACTGGGCAGAGTACGCAGCTGGTGGTAGGAGAAGAGGTGCTGACAAACTATATAGGGTTGGAGCAGAACCCAGCCATGTCATAAACGGGAGTTACTTTGGGCCTCACTCTAGTAACCAAAAACTATTCACCACTCTTTTATAGACCCATATGTCAAACAGACCATGTCATGGTTACCAAATCCACCCAATATAGCAGGCATGGAAGGAGATACAGGTATCTATGCAGAGTGGCATCTACCTTCTCTGTCCTGTATCAGGTCATCAGTGTTCACATAATTTTAGACTCTGCAAAACCTGTATTGTGGACAATGTGTAAGAGGTAAACATGAAAAGCATGCTATATAATTGCCACAGTTTTGTTTTCTGTGTACTACAACCTGAAATTTGTAGGGGTCTACTGGACATAGCTGCCATCTTGTATTCATATCAGACGTAGCCTGCTACAAGGAGGCACACACTCTTCTTTCCATATAAGAAAGAGATTTTCTAGGCACTTTAAAAATGCCACCCATCATCTACTAAGAATTTTTAAATTTAATTTGCAGTAATGTATCATGGAAAATTTTGCTTTGTTCGTTTTAGTAATAGCTTCCATATGGTGTTATGAATTATATTTAATTGGTCACGCACACAAACTGCTGCGAATTATACCTGACAAGTTATGCACAAACTGCTGCGAATTGTACCCGATAGGTTATGCACAGGAACTGCTACGAATTATACCCAATAGGTCATGCACAGTTTGAGTCTAGGTTGAGGCACACGAAGAAAGTTCACAGCTGCAGGGTTTCCAAAAATACTAAGTTTATTACGCTTGAGTGTGGTGCTTTCTTGCTAATTAGGAGGGGACCCCGCATGCAGGTTATACAGAAATTATATACTTTTTAGCAAAGCATGTTGCCTTTGTGCATTGGAAATTTTAGCCAATAGACAAACCTTTTTTTATTTATTATTTTTTTGCTAAGTACATTTTTTTGTGCTAAACCATTACTTTAACTACATTATATGGTTTTAAAGCAATGCATTAGTAACTTTTTTTATTAGGATGGGAGGCCTACATTAAGGCCAAGAGGCAGGGAGTTAGGAACAGACAAAGAACAGAAACCGGGAGTTAAAACAGGCTGGAGACAAGGGAGGGGAGGGATTTTTACAGGAATGCAGTATTTAAGAAACACTTTTCCTGGTGCATGTGCTTGCTTTTAGACAATGGTGGACCCCAAACCAAAATGGAGTTACATATGCTAACTTTTTCTTAACAATGGCAACAAACAGCAAAACTATTTGAAAAGTTCTGTAGCACCTCTGCACACTCTGTAAAGTATTTGCAGAAAACTAGAGAAAGATCTGTCAGATAAACACACAGCATCTCATGATGAAGGGTCAAATGAAAGAACTGCCTATGGGCTTGCATGAACCAAGTGATAGCTTGAAAATGTGATTTCATTTTAGATGCTTGAGTTATTTTTGCAATAGAGGTCCCAATCCAGCAAAGCATTTAAGCATGTGCTTAAAGTATTACTTTCATGCTTTGCTGAATCAAGACCAGACTGGTTAGTCAATAAGTTATGCAGGAATTGTTTTTACTTACTTTATCAGCATTTCATTATACTATCTTTTCTTTATTTAGCATGTATATTATTCCTTTCATGTGTATGTGCCCAATGGAGAAATGTTAGAAAATGTAACTTGAGGACTGTTCTAAAAAGTTAAAGAATAAATTGAGTTATTTTAAAATTCAAACTCAGCCATGCACCAATACTGAAGAGAGTTAATCATTTAAAAGAGAGTTTTGTTTTCTAAAAATTCTACTTGAACTAATTTGATCACTCATAAAATATGAAGAAAATGTATGATGTGAACCCATTTTGAAACAGCAATAAATAATCTAAAATTGTACCATAAAAAATTAGACAATTTGTCAGGAAGACATTTTAAATAGCATATTCCAGAAAGCCCATTTTGTATCACTAGACAAAATGCTCCAGTCTAATTTATTATAATCATTTTTATTATTAGAAGAGGTTGAAATGGTGAGATTGAAAATAAATTCATACTTATCTTGAGGTTTAAGCCTTTCATTTGTCAATTCTTAGTTTTTTAAATTCATTGGTTGCTAAAAGAAATGAAATTATTCAAGCAAATGCTTTTCTTTATTCTTGTGTACCAGATTCTGTTACTTCTGACTATTGCCTAAACATACATACGGAACCTGTGAGATGGACCACGATAAAAAAATAGCTCATCATGTTAAAAGTCAGATATGATGCTACTGCCTAATGTTCAAACCTGAAAGCACTGCACATTCATGTTATTTGATTCAAACCCCAGAGCACTGAACACAGTGATATTTCTGAATGTACCACAGTTATTAAAAGCTTTTGTTCCAAGTAACTTTGTTTCTGATCTATTGAGATGTGGAAAGTGTTCACTAACCCTCCCATTTCCAATATTTTACATTAATTGTGGCATTCCAGGTTATGTAAATTAGACTATTGTGGAACATGCAGATATTGGTAAAATATGCATTCATTGTATTCCTTTCTCATATAGTTTCAGACCTCCACAATACACTGCTTTTTAAACTATATATTGCGTTTTTAACAATACAAATGTAATGTTTTTGTTCGTTTAGTGGGAAAGCCAATTGTACAGATGCTATTGAAAAGACCACACAGATACATTGAAAAAGATGGGAGAATAAATCTACAAAAGGTCTCATGAGGAAAAACTGTAAGGTTACATCTCGATTTCTGAATCTTTCACTGCAGCATCACACATTGCAAACAAACTGCTGGTATGCACTATTTCACAGAGCATGTAAAACATGTTTGTGGCTAAGAGTGTGATGACAGTTGTGTATGTTTATAATGCAGTCATCTGATGTGCCTATGGTATCTTTTGTTTGTTCTTACTTGTACTAACAAACATTTACACAGATCATTATCAGCTGCTAAGAATCTTGTGTAAATAGAATTTATGGTGTGGCATGACCCCACCTACCATAGAGACCACCTGCAACAGTCACCTTCAATGGGCACGCTAATGCTGATAGCCCAGGATGAAATATCAGCAGCTGCACCAGGTTCTCAGCTATTGAAATGCACACCACCATAGATGAGGATGATTCCTAGCACTGTGCAAGATACGTTTTTGTGCAAGGCTCTCCCCAGTAACAATGGCAAAAGACTGGTTAGCTGAGCTCTATTATGAAGGAGGGTGCACCAAACAGCTGGACAGAGAGCAAGCTGCATGCACCATAACATTCTACTAACCATAACATCCATACTAACCCACAGAGACCTTGCTACCAAGACTACAAAAAGAAGGATTCTGGGTGGACTCCTCCTGAAGGTCGAAACAGACTGGACTTCTACATAGAGTGCTTCCGCCGACGTGCACTGGCTGAAATTGTGGAAAAGCAGCATCACTTGCCCCATAATCTCAGCCGTGCAGAACACAATGCCATCCACAGCCTCAGAAACAACTCTGACATCATAATCAAAAAGGCTGACAAAGGAGGCGCTGTCGTCACCATGAATAAGTCGGAATATGAACAAGAGGCTGCTGCTAGGCAGCTCTCCAACACCACTTTCTACAAGCCATTACCCTCTGATCCCACTGAGGGTTACCAAAAGAAACTACACCATCTGCTCAAGCAACTTCCTGAAAAAGCACAAGGACAAATCCTCACAGACACACCCCTGGAACCCCGACCAGGGGTAATCTGCTACCCTAGATCCATAAACCTGGAAATCCTGTACGCCCCATCATCTCAGGCATTGACACCCTGACGGCAGGATTCTATGGCTATGTAGACTCCCTCCTTAGGCCCTACGCTACCAGCACTCCCAACTATCTTTGAGATACCACTGACTTCCTGAGGAAACTACAATCCATTGGTGATCTTCCTGAAAACACCATCCTAGCCACTATGGATGTAGAAGCCCTCTACACCAACATTCCACACAAAGATGGACTACAAGCCGTCAGGAACAGTATCCCTGATAATGTCATGGCAAACCTGGTAGCTGAACTTTGTCCTCCTAACTATTTCACATTTGGGGACAATGTATACCTTTCAATCAGCGGCACTGCTATGGGTACCCGCATGGCCCCACAGTATGCCAACATTTTTATGGCTGACTTAGAACAACGCTTCCTCAGCTCTTGTCCCCTAATGCCCCTACTCTACTCGCGCTACATTGATGACATCTTCATCATCTGGACCCATGGAAAAGAAGCCCTTGAGGAATTCCACCATGATTTCAACAATTTCCATCCCACCATCAACCTCAGCCTGGACCAGTCCACACAAGAGATCCACTTCCTGGACACTACAGTGCTAATAAGCGATGGTCACATAAACATCACCTTATACGGGAAACCTACTGACCGCTATGCCTACCTACATGCCTCCAGCTTTCATCCAGACCACACCGCACGATCCATTGTCTACAGCCAAGCTCTACGATACAACCACATTTGTTCCAACCCCTCAGACAGAGACAAACACCTACAAAATCTCTATAAAGCATTCTTAGAACTACAATACCCACCTGCTGAAGTGAAGAAACAGATTGACAGAGCTAGAAGAGTACCCAGAAGTTACCTACTACAGGACAGGCCCAACAAAGAAAATAACAGAACGCCACTAGCCATCACCTTCAGCCCCCAACTAAAACCTCTCCAGCGCATCATCAAGGATCTACAACCTATCCTGAGGGACGACCCATCACTGTCACAGATCTTGGGAGACAGGCCAGTCCTAGCTTACAGACAGCCCCCCAACCTGAAGCAAATACTCACCACCAACCACACAACAGAACCACTAACAAAGCCCGTTGCCAACTGTGTCCACATATCTATTCAGGGGACACCATCATAGGGCCTAATCACATCAGCCACACTATCAGAGGCTTGTTCACCTGCACATCTACCAATGTGATATATTGCCATCATGTGCCAGCAATGCCCCTCTGCCATGTACATTGGTCAAACTGGACAGTCCCCACATAAAAAAATAAATGGACACAAATCAGATGTCAATAATTATAACATTCAAAAACCAGTCAGAGAACACTTCAATCTCTCTGGTCACTCGATTACAGATCTAAAAGTGGCAATTCAACAAAAAAACTTCAAAAACAGACTCCAATGAGAGACTGCTGAATTGGAACTAAACTGCAAACTGGATACAATTAACTTAGGCTTGAATAAAGACTGGGAGTGGATGTGTCATTACACAAAGTAAAACTATTTCCCCATGTTTATTATCCCCCCCCCTTTCCTCAGATGTTCTTGTCAACTGCTGGAAATGGCCCACCTTGATTATCACTACAAAAGGTTTCTTCCCCCCGCTCTCCTGCTGGTAATAGCTCACCTTACCTGATCACTCTCGTTACAGTGTGTATGGTAACACCCATTGTTTCATGTTCTCTGTGTATCTAAATCTCCCCACTGTATTTTCCACTGAATGCATCCGATGAAGTGAGCTGTAGCTCACAAAAGCTTATGCTCAAATAAATTTGTTAGTCTCTAAGGTGCCACAAGTACTCCTTTTCTTTTTGCGGATATTTTTGCGGATACAGACTAACACGGCTGCTACTCTGAATTCTAGGAAATGTACATTGTAAATTGAGATTCTTGTTTAAAAGGAAGAAAGAAAAGTCAGATCCTCAGCTGGTATAAATTGTCATAGATCCACTGAAGTCAGTTTACATTGTCTGGAGAACCTGGCTCACAATCTCTAACACTGGATTTTGGTTTGTAATCATGATTGTTCCTTATGAAATGAGTTTCAAGTAAGTATTTTCCAACCCAGAAAAAGTTTACATTCCTTTCAGTTCCATTTTTAGTATATTTCAAATTTATTATGACACATCTAGATTCTATAACTAAGTGTAAGCTTTTCCATATAAACCCCTGTTTTTAGGGTTTCAAACTATAATGGGTTGAATATTGATATACTAATGGGTTATTCATTTGCTAAACACCTATTCTATAAAATTGCTTTTATTCATCAAGTTATTATAGGAATTAAACACATACCTGGACAGATTGCACCATAATTTGTCAAAGGAGACATCCAGAAAAATACATATGCACCAGTTAATCTGCAAAACCCTGTATTTTTCCATATAAATGGAAAAGTGCGAATTCAAATTGTGTGGCTATATCTATAGTCTGCAATGAGCCCTTTTCCCCCGGACATAAGTTTAGAGCTTTGTAAACAAAGTAAGAATGTGGTTTGCTCTGAAAACTGACTGTAAAAATAACAAGGGGATTCCCTGTGTAGTCTTTCAATAATTTACACATCAAATGGGCTTAGTTTACAAGTAAAAGGATGCCACTTCTAACTGCCAGTCCTGCAAACTGAGCCTAGGATCAGAAGGGTGGTATCCACAAAATAACTTAAGTGCCTAAACCCCAGACTGAGGCACTTAAGTCCCACACTGAGATCCATGAAATTTCCACCAAACTCTGTAGGTGTCTAAAGTCACTCAGTGCCTAAGTTTTTGCCTCTGGCATGTACACTGCAGCCTCACTCTCAGCATGTGGATACCTGTCTTCCACCTCATCCCCAGACCAATTCATGAACCAGGGCAAGACAGGTCTCACTTGCCCAAGGAGTCCCATCCTGTAGGCATCCCCTGAGCACATGTACTGGATCAGGTCCAATTCAAAGTGGGCCCCAGGAAGAGGTGGTGCCGCCTTCCACCTTTATCACTGCTAGCCCAGAGGTTAGCACACACACCTGGAATGTGGGAAACCCAGGATCAATTCAAAAACTGTATTTCCCCTTCCATTCTTTAATAGGGATAACTGTAGGTTATTTTGCTGAGTCTACACTCTCTAGTAAGACCTCAAGTAACTGCATTTTAGATTTTAATTTCATAAATTCAAGCAAATTGGTCTAAAAGAGATTGAAAAGAATTATTTTAAGCAATTACTTTTAATGTTCTGAACTTGTCCCCTTTGGGCCAATTTAGTTAAATTTAGTTAAAGAGAAGTAACCACACTCTTCAAAGTGCCTTAAAGATAAGTGCACCCTTGGAAGTGTGATGGATATGTTAGGTATTGAAGAATAGAGAATTGTTGATCATAAGTAAATGTAATTAGAAATCTTGGTACTTTGCATTGTTCTTTGATATAATTACTGAGCCTCAACTCTAGTCTGTGGTAATTGCTTGCAAGACTATTATGTGTGCAATACACACAATTGGTTGTGTCTACACTTAAGTGGTGAACTGTTGATTATATATTAATGTGGTTTTGGGTGAATTAATAAATTGTTGGTTGGTTAAGAATAAGCAAGTGTCCTGATTTGAGAAATACTGTTCAAGTTAAAAGTTTCCCTGAAAAGAACCCAGCATTAAAATAGTAAGTTAATGGTCCCTGGACTCAATAAAAATGGTCTATCCTATTGGATTCTATTATGTATGAGCAAACCCTGTTTGTTAGATTTCAGCTTTTAAATCTAACTGGCACTTTGGCGAATTCATAAATTGATTTCCTTTCACATTTACAAATAGAAGTAAAAATGTAAGTCCTGATTCCAGGGGTAGCCTTCCTAAGACCTTGAATGCCAACAGATGTTCTGCTTCATTCATGCTTCATATACAAAGCCAAAATAATATGAATGACTCTTAAGAGAAAGAAGGAAAGATGTCACACACGATACACTGTTCTGTAAAAAGCTTTTTCTCTGATAGCAAGCAACACAATACTTCCTAAAACCCATTTTGTAAAGTCAGGCCAACCTGATGGGTAAAATCACCAGCAGTAAGGCAACAGGTTGTTAGATGGAGATTAGGCAGTTTTTTATTGTCTTCCAGAGACCACTGAGGGTTGGAATTTTTGAAGAAATATCACTGGGTCCTGAGTGATGGGAGTCAGGCTCACAGACATGAACTGCTAACATGCATGGAACCCACATAAGTGTGTTCAGTTGAGCATACCACACTGCCAATACCTTTCCTACAGACTTATATGCAACACATGGTGAATTCAAATGAGTTTAATACACATTCTCTTGATTAATGGAAAATGGCAGAGTGTAGGAGACTGAAACAGTTCGTGCTTTCCTTGATTAATTAATAAGGGACTCTCTTTTCCCAGCTTCAACTCATTATGCTAATGAAGTGTCATCAATTAAGGCTTTCCCCTGATTATTGAAACTGTCAGGTAGTGCTCAGTTAAAAAGCTGCATTCCTTTGCTGTCTTTGTGGAATTGCCATCACAGCTTTTTTACAAAATGCTACTTCTATTAGCCATTGTTTGTTCTACTTTCTCATTACTGTATCTTCCTCTTGACCTTGAGACCAGTGAATGTGGAATGCTCTGAATGAAACAGACAACACTATCGCTAGGAGTGTGGGTCAAGATAATGTGTTAACAGAAAGATAACTACCATTCTTCATTCATGATTTGTTCATTATTAATGGGCTGGTCAAAGATAAACCCAAGGAGAACATGTAACTTTTGGAAAACAATGCCATGCTGGCAGTCAGCACTTCTGGAAGATTAGAACAAGGTGGAAAGGATATGGTTTTAACCCTTGAAGACACTGGCCTTCAACAGACCGTTGGACGATAACTTGTTAGATGTGCATGATATAGATATATTTCTATATCTATGTGCACAAAATTCAAATGATTTTGAGAACCTAGGAATATATTTTTAAAAGGAAAATATTACAATATTTTCAGGGATATACCTTTTGTGATACATGTTTTGTTTTACTTAATTATTTGGAAGGTACAATAGAATTTGACCACCTTGAAAATTATTTAAAAATTAAATCAAATTAAGTACTAGTCTTCACATTTTTTCCCATCCCTCTCCCTTCAGGTGGGAAGCTCTCTCACATCCTGTCTCCCTCCCTATAGTGCTTTCCTATGGAAACTTCCCAAAGGAGGCTGGAAAGTGATAGTCTCATAATAAATAGTGAACTGAACATTGTGTGTTGTACAGTATGTAAATGATTGTACAGCATTCTCTGTATTGTTTCTGTGCTCTGGACAGGGATTTTTCACTTCATACATAATTTATAACCGCCTTCAGTGATTCTGCACCCCAAGCTATAAAAACTTGAATTCTATTCCCCAGGCTATTCTATCCTCACACATTCCAGACACTTTTAATAGCTCTTAATGATCATTCAAAGCAGATTCAACCCTGAGGGGAAGTACATGGAAAAAAATATGTACTATTACAGCCAATAGTGAATGGCTGATTCTGTGAAGTATCAGAAGGGTAGCCATGTTAGTCTGTATCCACGGAAACAATGAGGAGTCTGGTGGCACCTTAAAGGCTAACAGATTTATTTGGGCATAAGCTTTCATGAGTAAAAAAATAAGAAAAATATGGTATATCCCATTAGTAATTGTGACACTACCCAGAGAACAATATGGGCTGATGAATAACTCAATTCTCCAACCTGGGGTGCCTTTTATACTGCTTTGCTGTGTAAGCCTCCACTCCTGGTCTGCTCAGACTCAGCCTCCAGCATGTAAGGTACTCCCCATTATGCAGTATGAGTGCTATAGCCAGCCACTCATGAATTACACTACAGAGTAACACCAGCAAATTTCCATTCCCAGACTTTCCCCCAGAAATGTGCCTCTTTCACTGCCCAGCACTCTCCTGGGACCATACAAGCTCATATAAAGTCTGTCATTTATTAATAGAAAATGATATGCACAAACCTGTTATCCCAAATAGAGTTTCCCCAAACACTTCAATCCAAGCACACTGGTTTAGATAAAACAATAAAATAAGTTTATTAACTACAAAAGATAGATTTTAAGTGACAACAAGTAATGAAGCATAAAAGTCAGAATTGGTGAAAAGAAAAGTAAAATGCAACTAATACTTAACTTAACAAGCTAAGTGAATTCAAAGCAAACATCCATCACCACTCATTCTAGCAGTCTTACTGGCTGAATTTTTTCAGTCAGGATCCCTCCCCCCATCCAGTGTTGCTTCCTGTGTTCCTCAGGTGTTGTAAATGCCCTGGGTAAAGATAAATGGAGGAAAGATGTGGGGTCTTTGTTCTCCCTTCTTATAGTTTCCCTCTTCTTTGAAAAATCACCTCTAGCTGAGTTTCAGGAGAGAGAAAGTCTTTGTAGATGAGAACCTACAGCTGTTTCTTTGTCTGAATGTAAATCTTTGCCCATATCCTTTTTCCTGCCAAAGAATGGCCACTTTAGTTGATAGTCCATTTGATTTTGTTGACCCCTGGCTGAGGTGTTGACTAGCCTTTTGTGGCTATTTTTAAGACACTTCATGGCTGTTTCTAGTAATATCATACAATAGAATCTGATAACTTTACATACAATGTTACCAAACATTTAACTAGGATAATAATGATAATCAAATTATGAGTTTTCAAACAATACCTCACAAGGCATACTTTGTATAAGATTTATCATAGTCCTATAAAAGGGGTGAACTTAGGGATACAGGCTGTCAGAGTAGTATTTATGGAAACTGTAATCAGCCTGTTTGGCTGTTGAATGTTTGGTAATCAAACATTCTTAAAATATTTTTTGTGCTCTGGAGAAGGATTTCACCTCAGAGTTAAATCACATGCTGCACTGATAGTAGAGTTACCTATAGTATCAGTATGCAGTGAGACAGCACAGCTTATAGGTGCCTAAATCCCTTTGTGCCTAAATTGTGCATGCAGCCCATCAGGGTAATCCGATTGTGGGCCACGAGACATTTTGCTGACATTGACCGTTTGCAGATACGCCCCCCCCCCACCCACAGCTCCCAGTGGCCGTGGTTTGCCGTTCCCAGCGAATGGGAGCTGCGGGAATGAACCCACTGAATGAACAGCTTCAATGTACAATGTTGGAACTGACACTTTAGGTGCCTAATTCCAAAATTTAGATTCTGAAAACCAGTTCAGCTTCCACCTAAACTTGTAGGTGCCTACCTTCCCTCTGGTAAAGTCCTCAAGGCACCTACATTTCACTGCTGGGTATGTGCAAAAGAATCTCAGTCCTGACAGCCAGCCCCTACCTCATGCTGGTATCCTCAAACTAGCTATTCCCCCACGTATATTGCCTGTGGGGCCCAATCCACTGGATGAGCTCAGAGGTCTCCTACTGAACCAAGTCCTCCACAAAACAATTATGAGGATGGTAACCATAACCATTAGCCCAGAGATTAGAGCACTTGAACATGGGACTCCCACATCCTGGGCAATCCCCATTCTACCTGTCTGGGCTGTGAATGTGGGTTGTCTCTTGCCTTCCAGTTGAGTGCCCTTTTATTCATTTTTTCTTGCCAAAAGACTAAGTATTTTATGAAATTAGAACAACTTCAACAGGAGAAACTAAGAAAGCTCCCCCACAGAAAACCTCTTAACTCAGTGGTAAGGCCACTTTCCTGGGTGGTGGGAGACTTGATTTCAAGTCTCTGCTCCACATCAGGAAGGTCTCCCATATTCTGAGTGAGTACCCTAATCACTGGCTTTAAAGTTATATGGGAGGGTGACAACACCATCACCACTTTTGTGAGAAAGGGCTGACCTGGCTTAGGTATATAACTCCAGGAGAGGGTTCACAGCTGTGAATCTCAAGTGGGGTGGAGTCACCTCCAGTTAAGCACCTAACACACTTTGAGACCAGGATTTAGGCCCCACAATTCAGCTTGGTATTTCCCAGTGACAGGTCCTAGCTCAACATACTGGCTTTTGTGGATCCCATTCTCAGATGCCTAACTCTTTTCCCCATGGACTATATAGAAAGCCTGGTGGCTTAGCTCAGGTCTGTGTAGTCTGTTAGGTGGCAGAGTGCCTAAAAGTTAGGCATTGCAATGCTGTGTCTAAGTCCCCTTTGTGGATGTAGTCCAAAGTATCTCTCCAGTTCTCAAGAAAGGTAAGGAGTTGGGGGATAAGAATGAACCAGTGGTTCTGGCTCAAGTAATAAGCCTCTATTAGGCAACAGTTAATACCAGCCTATTATTTCTTTCATGGTACAATTCGTTTCTCTAAAGGACTTCCATTAAAAAAAAAATCACTGGACATGCTCAGTAATATAGGCCCTGATCCTACAGAGGGACCAGCCCACACAGGTCCCATTGAAGTCAATGAATTTATCACAATTTTCTATTAGTAAGTTAATGGTTTTGAGATCCTTGGATAAAAGATACTATACATGCAAAAGTGTTATTAAAAAATAAGGAGAATCACAGCAATCACCCGTTCAATCAGACTGGCACCTGAGATTCCCTGCCTTCTCACCCTCTTTTGTTGTTACTGCCAATTATTATTCCAGTAGCATCTAAAGGTCTAGTCAGGAGTGGGGTGCCATTGTGCTTAGTGCTATGCCAACACATACTGTACAATCCTTTTGCATTTGCATTTCTATATCCCAAAGAGTTCACAATCTAAAAAGACGAGGAATAAAACAAAAATGAGGAAAAGGGCTGCAACTGTAATAGCAAAGAAGCCAGGGTGATGGCAGCCATGTATGTTAATTCCATGGGTAGGGGTGGTGGTGGTGGGAAGGATGAGAGAGTGGAGTTTCCACTTTCCACCACACCACACCCTCTCCACATCGGGCTCCTGTGAAAGCCTTTTTTACAGGGTCAGATTCAGGGGCAAGCAAGTGTGAGTCATTAACTTTGATGGAGTGTACCTATGTATACCTGTATGAACATGTCCCTCAGCCTTTATTATAAGTGCAACTCATTTTAGTTCCTGGCAATGGTTCACTGTTAAATTCATTTACTTGCACAGGTAAAACACCTTTGGCTTCAGTGGAGAATGAAATGATAGTATTATATTGGACTGGCCCAATGGCCCAATCAGATGCATTATGTTGCCTCTGTCAGGAACAGATTCCGGATGCTTCTGAAGGAGAGAAACTTTGGAGCCCCTGAGAGAGTCATAATTGCAGAAACCATCTCTCTCACCTAGTCACTGAACTGCAGGCTAGATTTAATAAAATGATGTTCTTGGATTAGAGAGTAATACGTCTAAGAAAAGACGACCTTTCCCTGTCATTCAGATGCCTTTCAGAGATCAAAAACTAAAGGATACATGATCTTTCAGAATTGTTTCTTCAACTGATTTCCTTGTTAAAATCAAGATGATTTTCCTTTGTTGTTTTTTTTTTTTTTTTAAAAAACAACAACTTTCCCCCATATCATTTTGTAAAATAAACTGGATTGAAGACAGTGTGTAAAATGGATAGTAGTTTTGGTGTACCTTAATCCCACCAGGATAACAAAAAGAGCAAGCAGGGAACATAGCTACATAGCTTTCAAGTTGAAATAGCTGGACCTCTTTGCTTTAAAGCCAATGCAGCTTATCATACGACATTGCAGTTATTACTATAAAAATCAATAAAACAAAAACAGAAAACAAATGTTCCTTTCCAGATACTTAATCATCCCACAGTCTACACCTATAACCAACTTTAAAGCTAGAGTAGTTGCTGTGAAATATTTGTTTACTTGCTGATCATGTTGTCCAGTTCTCTTTCCTGTATGTTACATATAGTGACATCAATTAATACTTTTGTGCCTCACAGATTTTAGTTAAGTTATGTTAAAGAAATATCAAAGGAAAGAGATACATCTGAAAAGGGAAAATGATAGGGGAAATTCTCTTGACTGGTGAAGTAGCCACTCAGTATGAAACTGTTATTTACTGAATTATATACATCAGGTAGATCCTCAGTTGGTATAAGTTGTCACGGCTCCACTGAAGTCAGTGAAGTTACACTGATTTACACTATCCCCGTTATATGCAAACATACCATGTCAGGCACAAAGGACAGGTGATTTGGAATTAAGGTTCCCAAAACAAACCTTGGCATTGGTCTCCTCCTTTATGGTACATATATAGCACATGTGCATTATGAAAGTATTAGCAATACTTATTAGCATACTTATTAGTATTAGCAATGAACAAATTAGCAATAACTGGGTCAGATTCTGATTTAACTTACATTGCTGAAAATCAGGAGTGATGAACTAAGGGATCTACACTGTTGTAGAAATGAGATCAGAATCAGACCCACTGTTTGTAAAATTTGACCATTTCAATGGCTAAGTCTTTTCAATGTGATTTTTTTAGAGTCAGTCATTAAGGGCACAAAAACAGCACCATCTGAATTAGATGCATACAGAATAAAGAGAGAATTCTTGATGCAGCAATTAGCTTGTGACTGTAGTAGGGTTCACTTACCATTGTGGCCCCTCCTGCTGGCTGTCTTGGGAATTAGCTCTGCACCCTCTTCCGGTGGTGTCTCACCACCATGACTCCTGCTCTAGGTCCCACATCTCTCCAAGGACCACAACAGCCTCTACAGTGATGCAGCCCTCTGGCTGTGCTCTCCCCCTTCCAGGGAATCTGCAGTCTGCTGTTCAGCCACTTCCCTTAGTGGCTACTGCAGCAAATTGTCTGGCCACTTCCTCATGGCCGAGCATCCTCTTTGCCCTTGCCTCAGCCTGCAAACCCCAGCAACCAGCCAAGAGCTGTCTCTCACTCTCCAGTCCCTGCTATCCACACTATTCTATCCAGGGTGCTGGCAGCTCTCTCAGCCCTCCAGAGACACAGTCCTTCCTTCCTCCCTGAGCTCCCAGAAGAGAACTGCCCTCCTCTGCCCTGCCGCTCCCTTTTTATATGGGCCTGCTTGGCCCTGCTTGGCTGCTCCCTTTAACCCTTCTCTGGTTGGCTGCCTCCTGCGCAACCTCCATAGGTCTCTATTACCCCCTTAGAGCCCAGTGTGGGGCAGGTGCCCCATCACAGTGTCTAACCCATAGATTGAAACAATTTTGAATAATGAACAAGTTCATGACGTCTATTGATGGGTAATGTGTAAATAGAAAAGGGTTATATTCACTGAATAAATTGTTTGAATCCAATTTCACAATACATTCTAAGTAAAAACTTGTACTGAATAGTTTTAAAAATTCATACACATATAGAAAGTTAAAACAATAAAAACCATTACATCATATGTACAAAATGTACTATAGTACAATTTGGAATATGGATCCTTAGCTATATCTTAATAGGAGTAAATGAAAAATACCTATCATTGACAATTTCATGCACTTAATTTTGCACTTATTCTCAGCTATCATGATGTTGGGGGAGACTAATTCTTGACAAGACCCATCAATCAAACCATGTTTGAGTGTTTATTGTATCTTATTTGTGTGATTTCAAGAGAAAGAGCTTTGAGTCTTGTATAACATTCTGGTTGATTCAAGTCTTTCATGAACATCTGTATAATTATGGAGAGACGATCACAATATTTTCAATACTAGTTCTATCTTGCTAAGTGGATTATATTATAATAATTAAGATAATGCTGAAATCATTTGTCATTTTAAATAAGTGGTTTTGTTTGCTTGTTTAAGATCAGGTTTGTGATCAGAAGTTATTTAGAGGAGAAGAGTATTAGGGTATTTTCTTTGACAAGTTATGGGTTAGCTCTGCGTTGAATAATCTTACTTGACTCCATATAGCTGAACACAAAATGAAATAAAAAGAGGATTGTGGAATTGCTGCTGAATTTATGTGGGCACAGTATAGGATTCCAGCAAGGACCCGTTAAGAAGAACAGTAGCTTTTACAATCAGGTAGTAAGTGTAATATAATGTTAAGAAATAGCAGCCAAAAATCCTTCCAATTACCTTATTTATAGCAGGAACAGCACATTTACTGTTTTCCAGGGTTTTTTTAGGTAGTTTTTTAAGCTACTAGATAGTAGATACTAAGAATTACTGTATAGTAACTTTGTAAGAAGCCACCAAAAAATCTGGAAAATAGTAAAGAAAGCAAGAAGAGGGTCTCTGTCAGATCCTGTGCAGTGTTTATCAAAGAACGCTTGATAGTAGTAACTTTTAATTCAAGAGCATTCCCAGTATTTAAGTACATTTCTCTTGCTGGACTGTATGTAGCATGACCTATTGTCTTTCTTCTAAACGTCTCTCTATGTATTTCAAATTAATAATAGCCCTTCAGGTTTTTTCTACGTTTCCAAGTACTTCACACAGACAGTTTCTCAGAGTATTTTGTATTACATAAAAAAAAAAATCCCAGTTATTTGCCCTGACGATGGGCACATGCTGGACAAACAGATTCAGTGAACAGCACAGAATAGTTTAAAGTATATATTTGATCCAAGTCCACTATTTCCCACAAATCTTCCTATTATTTTATTGACTATTGTGCTGACGTTTATAACCTTTTGTTTAACCTTGCACAGGACAACCACAGTGTCAGACAAGAGTACTAGAAACCAAGTTATTGAAAGAAAATTCATTTTCCTCCGCACAGCATCTTGAAAGTTCAAATAATAAAAAAAAATAGTTGTCTCTGTGGATCTTGCCACTGGATGCTACTCTTGCTGTCTATCTATCCATCTATGAAAGAGATGCCAAACATATATCCCATGGATTGGATTAGGCATGTTTAATGTACTGATGTGGATGCATAACATTCAGAGTTAGCTTTCATTTAAATAAAAAGGGTTCTAACCCCAATGGCTGGGAAGAAAACCTTCCAACAGTAACACAAGTGTAACTGATACATTGCCATCTGTGCTAATCTGTAAAGAGCCTGAAACACCTATTCAGAGATGTTAATCCCCATCACCTATTAATCTCTTTGGGGTGCCAATTCTAAATCACAATAGTGAAATTTCAACTTCCACATTAATTATCTACTTGATAATCATTTTAGCAATTAGAAGAGTACGGAATTCAATGAGTAATGCTGAATGTGAGAATAAGGTAGTGAGCAAATAATAACTTAAAGCTTAGTTACCACATGAAGCATTGCTCACTTAATTACCCTTGATCTTTCTTCCATTGATATCAGTGAGTGTTCCACTCTGGGTGAAGGAGATCATGTAGACCTAAATTTATAGCCCAGTCCATAGCCTTCAGCTAGACTACACTAGAAGCATTACAGTGACACAGTTGTGCCTTTGTAGCACGTCTGGTGAAGATGCTCTATGCTGATGGGAGAGAGTTCTCCCATTGGCATAATAAAACCACCTCTGTGAGGGAGCGGAGAAGCTCTCCCACCAGTATAGCACCCTCCAAACCAACACTTAGGTCAGTGTAACTTATGTCGCTGGGCTGGGAGGTGGCTTATTCACACCCCTGAGCAACATAAATTATGCCGACATAACCTATAGTGCAGAAAAACCCATATGGAGTTTGACCTCTCCATCAAATGAACCTGACACCCTGGATTTGTATCTGTCTTTGGGTTCTGCACCCTTACCTGTGTATCTGAGCATCTGAAATATGGTCTTGTATTTGTGACATTAGCTAAATGGGCTCCTTGAACACAAATCATTAATATGGAATTTCCAAAAGAGTTAATTACTTGTCGAACCATCTGTTATGCTGTATGATTGAATATGACCATTTACATCATTGATATTACCACTGTTATACAATTGCAACAAATCTTGTACAAAGTATGTCAGATAAGATGTTAATGGAAAAGTATTGATTTGCTAAGTATGATTATCCTGTTTATATGAATGTACCATCTTTTTATTTAAAGTTATGAATATTGGCCATGGACTTGTATCTTATACATGTGTTGTATTCCTGTGTAACACTCACAGGATAAGATTTATATCAAGGCCAGACAGCTATGTGTTGATGGCCCATTAAAGACACTTCACTCTAACAGTGGGCCATAGAAGAAACTCATCCTGCCCAGTAAGCCTTCCTGTGGATGCCTCCTCAAGAATGTGGACAATGGCTGCCCCATGAGTCATCAAAGCATGCAAGGACAAGTAATATGCTCATGTAACCCTGGACTCCATCTTGGGCCAGTAACTTTCCACAAACAGAGGCTGTGAGCTTTGTTTTGGACAGTAAAATTCCTTGCACATGGCAGAGGATATAAAAGACCCCTGAAACATCTCCATCTTTTCTTCATTTCCTGCTTCATTTCTCCGGACTGGATTTCTAACAAGGAAGCTTTAAACAAGGACTGATGACCTCCAGCCAGTTCGCGTAATTTCCAGAGAGACTTTTGCAAGCTAAAAGTTTATTCCATCACTGCTATGATCCTGCTCTAAGAACATTGGAAAATCACTTGTATGTATATGATCTATTAACCATTAATAACACTCTTATTTTCTTATATTATTAAACTTTTAGTTTTCAGTTACTAAAGGCATCAGTGTGATTACTGGGTAAGATATGAGTTACCACTGACTAAGTGGCTGATCTCTTGGGATTGGAAGGACCCTATATCTGATGAAATTGGTTTTCATTAGCCACTCATCATATAGTCGAGTGTCTGGGTGGTAAGCCAAGGGCTATTTTGCCTAAAGGGATTGCATTTTTGACTGCTTGTTAACCAGTGTAGTGAGACAGAAGTGCACTTTTCCTACTAGCTTGATATAATCTAATGATAGAATAACCAAAATTTTGGAGTGAATCTATTTCTCAGCAATTTGTCCTGAATTTGGCATTCTCAGCTGTGACTCACTGAGGCACAATGACTCCATCTGACGAAGCATTGTTGAAGCATTTAACATCAACATTCTACTTCCAATTATCAAATCAAGGTAAAGCCAGGGGGAAATTGTTTCACGACACATTTGTTATACTGGGACACCAAACTGGCATCGCCACTCTTCAGCTGCAGCAGGTGGCTGAGAGCTCCATTTTAATTAAAACATTGCTTTTTAATATTCAGTTCGCAGTTGTGAACTATTTCTTGTGAACATTCAGTATGGTGCACTGAGAACAGAAATAGGGTTTCTTTTCATTTGAATTCCCCACTTCCTTTGATTAAAAATAAAGGGTTTCTCCTCTAGTTCATTTTTCTAATTTCCTCCACTGAAATTTTTTCCACAGTTGTATCAGCAATTTTTGAGCTTATTTCTGATTCAAAAATTAAATATGTTGGTAGAATTTATTGGTTTATACATTCAATATTCCATTATTCTTCAGACATACAGGCTAGATCTTGAACTGGGGTCCACTGAGGACAATAATTTATGCCATCTGAGAACCTGGCTTCTGATCTCTGATGACTGTTATAATGGATGTGGGGCAGCTATATATTAATTTATGAATAATATATATGCTATACAATTGTAGTAATGGATGTTTTCTTTCTGTCTATGTGAGTTCAGTCAAAAGGGTCTGTTAGGAAAAACAAGTAGGAAACAATGACTAGAGATAAGATGCCTGGAGTGGGGGTGGGGGAAATTACTTCAGGGTTATTAAGAGAACAGAGACTGGGCTATTAACTGAGAAGAGCCTACCTGCCTTTGCTCCAGCCTGTTGTGTCAGGGAACTGACACAGCTTAGCAGCAGCAGGCTGTCTTAACAGCAAACACTTCAAGACTCTGCCAGTATGACCCTTGCCTTTCAGGTAACAATCAGTGAACTCCAGCTCCCAAGTTCCCCAGAGGCATCTCCCTGCAGCATCCAGTCCCTTTCACATAAATGATTCATTTCACTGCCTCCAAAGAGATAGAACATACATCCGCCTGTGAGGTTAGCTGAAGACTCACACTTCACTTTATTACACACTCATTGAGATGGCATTGTAATAACACAGTGATAAATTGATTAACAAAAAGAGAGATTTAAGTGATACTATGCAAGAGAAAAAGAAACAGGTACAGTTACAAACATAGGCACCGATTCCATGGACGCTCCGGGGCTGGAGCACCCACGCTTGCTTAGCACCCACCAGCAGCCAAGCTCCCCCAGCACTTCCTACCCACCAGTGGCCCCACTGATCAACTCCTCCCCTTTCCTGCCAGCGTCTCCTGCATGCTGCAGAACAGCTGTTCCACAGCGTGCAGGAGGCGCTGGGAGGGAAGGGGAGGAGTGGAGATAGAGTGCACTTGGGGGAGGGGATGGGAAGAGGCGGGGCAGGAGTGGAGCAGGGGCAGGAAGAGGTGGCTTGGGTGGTAGGGCTTGGAGGAAGAGGTAGAGGGGGAGGCGGACCTGGGCCAGAGGGGGATCGAGCACCCACCAAGTAGAGAGGAAGTCGGTGCCTATGGTTACAAAAACAAAACAAAACAGACCACTTTCTCCTAACTAAAACTTAGGGTGACCATATTTCCTAAATGGAAAATGGGACACTGTGTGGGGCTAGCCCTCCCCCTTCTCCTCTTCCCCACACAGGGCTGGTCTGAGCTGCTCGCACAAACCCTGCCCTCCCCTCCCCATGTGAAGCTGACAGTACTGCTCACCTGAGCCCTGTCTGACCCCTGTGGAAGGTGGGGCTGACATCACTGCTCACCCAAGCCGTGCTTCCCTCCCTGTATGGGGCTGGCTTCACTGCTTCCCCCGCCCCCACACACACGTTTCTCTGCACCCCACATTTTTGATAAAAGTGGGCATTTGTCCTGTTCAACTGATCAGGTTGGCAAGAGCAAATGGGACAAATGCCCACTTTTGCCAAAAAAGTTGGGATGGCCAGGACAGGGTTTAAAAAAAGGACTGTCCTAGCCAACATGGTATGTATGGACTCAATGGGACTCAAACTTAAATTTGGCAGTTTACAATCTTTGCCTAAGCATTTTTTTTACCAACATCTTCAGCCCTCCATGACCCAACATTCACAAAATCAAAGGGGGATTTTCCTTCTGTTCCCCAAATTATAGAGAACGAAAATGTCTTCTTGCTCCCTGTGTATTATCCAAAGTCCATTGCCTCTACCTCAATAGCCAAAAAGAATTCCTGGGGTGCAGATACTGTCCCCTGGTGTGCTCGCTAACTTGATGCATGTTAACCTGAAATCTTTGTTTACCATGTATGTAAATATATTTTCATTGTCCTCTACCAGTAAGCAAGCCAGTAAGACAGGTAAATACACATTACTTTGTCTAGGGTAGGCTGGGTTTATGCACTGCCTCCCAAACACATTTTAAGAATGTATTTCCAGCACACACCCATAACTTTCGCAAAAAGAAAAGGAGTACTAGTGGCACCTTAGAGACTAACCAATTTATCTGAGCATAAGCTTTCGAGAGCTACAGCTCACACCTCGTAAATCAATCATGCAAGGATTATCAGGACCATATCATCCATTTACATACAGTACTTTACACGACACTTTTCAAATACATATTATGACAAGTGTACTGGAGGTAATGAGTGTGTCAGGTCTGATATGAATTACAGTACAGCAGGCCCTAGTCAACTGGCACTGAGGGGCTCCCAGGGTTCCATCTACCTAACGAACATCAGGAGATGTTAAGCTCTAGGTAGCTAGGCTAGGGTACAGAATGTTTTATTGTTCTAAAAATCCTTGTTCTCTTCCAACGTTGCTATGTAGTATTCCTATTTTTAAAGAATAATTATTTTAGAGGCAGTATGGTCACTCTGTATATACAACTGGTGCAGCTCCCAGAGGACAGAACTGCAACTACTGAACCTATTTTAGGTTTGTTGAAATAATCACAGCTAGTACACAGGGATCTATAGCCCAGAGTCCGGTCTAAGCATGGGGAAACTGTGAGATTCCAGCCTCAAGAAAGATGACAGCTCAAGGCTCATCACCTGAGAGGGTGCCCGCAACAAGACCCAGTGAGGGGACCATAGTGCAGGCCTGGTAGCCTGGTAACCATGACAACTGTGCTTTGGAATGTAGCAATATCTAATTGCTAGATAATAGGAACCAGTGAATTGTGCTCTGAAATGAAAGTCAGAATCTAGGGGCTGTGTTTTTGGCTGTGTTTTCTGGTGCCCTTGAATTATGGTCATTTACACCTGGCAAAGTGAGCATAAAAATCTAACAAATCAGTATGGTAATATTTTACACCCAGTTTGTACAGGTGTTCGTGATGCAACTAAGTGCGAGTGAATGGTGAATCAAGCCCTACAAATATAAAAATAATATTTCTCTTCCCTCCCCACTCCTTACTGAACAGAAGTTTCCTTATGAGCAATGTAAAAAAAAAAAGAATATAAAAGTTAGAACTTCCTCTTTTCTTATGGAGATTGTGACCATGGAGGACCTCACCCACACTACTCAGGAATGCTGCATTCAGGCCTGTGCCCATGCTGTATATTTTTATTAGGACAGAGAAGAGGGAAGAATTAATCATTCCTTGAGCATGGGAAAGAATCCATGAAATGCCAATTGCCAATGTATGTCGTACTTCAGTTTCTGTTCATCCATAATCTCAAGTATGTGGCTGGATATGGTATACATTTTGACATCCTTTCAACTATAAATAGTATTCCATGATGTCATATGTTGTAAATCCAGCCTTGCTTATCTTTAGTGACTCCAAAGATATGAAGATGAATAGACAATAATATATTGCTGAATTCAGGAAGATGCAACAGTCTTTCCCTATGTACTTTTTGGGAATTTTCTCTCTAATCCTGGGCAAGATCAAGTGAATGGTTACTGTCTTCTGATTGCTTCACAGTCAGTTGGGTGTAGTGTGATTGTTGATCTCTGATTCTGACATCTTTGCTTACAGGTATGCTTTTTAAAGGGTATGAACTTGTCTTCAGTTACACAGTTAGATGGCCACTGGAATCAATGGCAGCTACCTGTATATTTGAGGCCAGAATTTTATTTTTTTTTCATACTTCCATCCATACTGATTTAAAAATACAGCCATTTGGCCTGCAATGTAACACCAAGTGATTTACCTGTAAGCAAAGATATCAGAAGCAGAGATCAACAATCGCACTATACCCAACTGACTATGCAGCAATCAGAAGACAGTAACCATTCAGTTGAGCTTGCCCAGGATTAGAGAGAAAATTCCCAAAAAGTACACAGGGAGAGATTGTTGCATCTTCCTGAGTTCAGCAATAGATTTATTGGCTACTCATCCACATATCATTGGAGTCACTAAAGGTGAGCAAAGCTGGATTTACAGCATACGCCACCAAGCAATACAGGGTTACTGCAAATTGCCAGTGCTCTGGAGAAATCTAGTGCACTAGATCCCATATTAAAAAATGACAGCAGGATGAAATACCTCCTGCCTCTGAGATAAAAGCCAAAGAAAAACTTAACGTCAGGGTCCAAAATAAGACTTGACAAAAAATGAAGATAAAGAGAAAAAATCTTGAATGTAAATAATTCTGAAAACAGAAAGTGCAACAGCTCTTTTAATATATATTTACATTCTTTTTGGCCTTTTAAATAGCAGAATGAAGAGAAGATGCCAGACTGGGAGGCGATAATCAAGGTTTTTTAAAATATAAAATCTTGAACATTTGAGAAAGCTAAGCAACTTGTTTTGTTTTTTCGCTGCTGCTCCCCACTTCTTACTTACAGAAAAAAAATCTACTATAGCTAATAACTCTCACATTTTTATGTACAATGAGTGGTAATTAATGTAAGAAGTTCAGTTGTTATCTAAGGTGAACATGCATTTGCCAAGGCTGGTTTCAAAGCGTTCTGGCCCAGCAGATTCTTTGTGTTTTGCTAGAGAAGCCAAAGTTTGCTAACAGAGGTGCAGGCAGGATCGATGTATGCATACTACTATCCCTTTAGTAGTCTGTATGTCTTCTCTGCTCATTCCATCCTTGTCAGCAGAAAGTAATACTAGCATTTATAAATGCATTATTTTCCTTTAGAAAACTAAAGGCCCTCTGTATCTGCATGTGGAAAGCACTTGAGTCCACAGAACAGGGAATTCATGCTTCTACTTCCCACCAGCCCTGTAGACGTCCTTCTGCTGGGGCTGGGTTGAGCAGAAAAGACATCTGGGCTCCTCTGAATTCTTCCCCTTCAAGACACACTAGGAAAGCTCTCAGCTGCACCTCTTCCCCATTTGCGCTATGGAATTCCCACAGGCAGCTGTGGGGAGGAAGCCTGAGGCAACTTGGTTTGTGAGGAGCTGAGGTTTTCAGTGGTCAGCAAGAGCTGGTGAGCTGGAAAACAAGCAGAGACAAAACCCATCCCTCTAGCCCCAAGAGAAGAATTCATATGAATCTAAGTTTCCAGTCAGTAGGTTATTGATTCCCATCTAGGGGAGAATGGGACCTTATCCATATTATTTAAAAACACAGATGTATACAGCTGCCTCATTCCTGTTGCACAAGAATTAAGGATGATTCCCCCATGCCTCCAAAATCCTGGTGTAACTTCTCTCTCAAATTGGTAACTCCAGATCAGTGGACCAGAATTCAACACCAATCTCTTCTTCAGATTCTGTACCTTGAGGATCACAAGAAATAAAAAGCACACACTTTTTCAGCATGCCAAGATGATCCGTGATTTTATTTCTAGAATGATTAAAATCAAACTAACCCAGTGCAGTCTTTAGGTAAAATGGGGGGAAAAAAAAAGATTGAGGAGTTTAATTTGCTTGGTATGTTATAACTATGTTTATTAAACTATGGAGAATTACAGCAAAATTTTGCATTTTTTTTATCATTCCTTAATATTATTTTGTCTCAATGGGGGTTATATTGAGAAAGCAATTTTTGCAGACATAAAAGGTACACTAAAGGTATATTTAATAATTTCTCATCTCTTTTTTCCCCTGTGCTATTTTAATAGTTGAAACTGAGATCAATCAGATTTTCTTCTCTTTTCCATTACAGGGCCACATTGGTTTATTATTGTAGGGTTGCTCCTGAGTGCCAATGGGACATTGACAAAATATTCACTTAAATGGACATATTCAGTCATAGAATCATAGAAGATTAGGGTTGGAAGAGACCTCAGGAGGTCATTTAGTCCAACCCCCTGCTCAAAGCAGGACCAACCCCAATTAAATCATCCCAGCCAGGGTTATGTCAAGCCGGGCCTTAAAAACCTCTAAGGATGGAGATTCCACCACCTCCCTCGGTACTCCATTCCAGTGCTTCACTACCCTCCTAGTGAAGTAGTTTTTCCTAATATCCAACCTAGACCGCCCCCACTGCAACTCATTGCTCCTTGTTTTGTCACCTGCCACCACTGAGCGCAGCCGAGCTCCATCCTCTTTGGAACCCCCTTCTATCAAATCCCCCTTCACTCTTCTCTTCTTCAGATTAAATAAGTCCAGTTCCTTCAGCCTCTCCTCATAAGTCATGTGCCCCATCCCCCTAATCATTTTCATTGCCCTCCGCTGGACTGTCTCCAATTTGTCCACATCCTTTCTATAGTGGGGGGCCCAAAACTGGATGCAACACTCCAGATGCGGCCTCACCAGTGCCAAACAGAGGAGAATAATCACTTCCCTCGATCTGCTGGCAATGCTCCTACTAATCCAGCCCAATATGCCGTTAGCCTTCTTGGCAACAAGGGCACACTGTTGACTCATATCCAGTTTCTCGTCCACTGTAATTCCCAGGTCCTTTTCTGCAGAACTGCCACTTAGCCAGTCGGTGCCCAACCTTTAGCAGTGCATGGGATACATCCGTCCTAAGTGCAGGACTCTGCACTTGTCCTTGTTGAATCTCATTAGATTTCTTTTGGCTCAATCGTCCAATTTGTCTAGGTCACTCTGGACCCTATCCCTATGTTCCAGCGTATCTACCTCTCCCCCCAGCTTAGTGTCATCTGCAAACTTGCTGAAGGTGCAATCCATCCCATCATCCATATCATTAATAAAGATGTTGAACAAAACCGGTCCCAGGGACTGACCCCGGGGCCCTCCACTTGATACCGGCTGCCAACTGGACATCGTGCCGTTGATCACTATCCATTGAGCCCAATGATCTAACCAGCTTTCTATCCATTTTATAGTCCATTCATCCAATCCATACTTTTTTAACTTGCTGGCAAGAATACTGTGGAAGACCATATCAAAAGCTTTCCTAAAGTCAAGATATATCACGTCCACTGCTTTCCCCAGATCCATAGAGCCAGTTATCTCATCATAGAAGGATGACTGATCTGTAGCTCCCCAGATTCTACTTCTTCCCTTTTTTAAAGATGGGCAATATATTTGCCGTATTCCAGTCATCTGGGACCTCCCCTAATCATAATGAGTTTTCAAAGATAATGGTCAATGGCCCTGCAATCACATCAGTCAACTCCCTCAGCAATTTCGGATGCATTGCATTCAGACCCATGGACTTGTGTATGTCTATCTTTTCTAAATAGTCTTTAACCTGTTCTTTCACCACTGAGGGCTGCTCACCTTCACACCATACCGTACTGCTCACTGCAAGGGGAGAGGGATAGCTCAGTGGTTTGAGCACTGGCCTGCTAAACCCAGGGTTGTGAGTTCAATCCTTGAGGGGGCCATTTAGGGATCTGGGGCAAAAATTGGGGATTCATCCTGCTTTGAGCAGTGGGTTGGACTAGATGACCTTCTGAGGTCCCTTCCAACCCTGATAGTCTATGGTCTTCTATGGGAGCTGACCTTGTCTGTGAAGACCAAGGCAAAAAAAAGTATTGAATACTTCAGCTTTTTCCACATTATCTGTCACTAGGTTGCCTCCCCCATTCAGTAAGGGTCCCCACTTTCCCTGACCTTCTTCTTGTTGCTAACATATCTGTAGGAACCCTTCTTATTTCCCTTCACATCTCTTACTAACTGCAACTGCAGTTGTACTTTGGCATTCCTGATTACACCCCGCATGCTCAAGCAATATTTTTATACTCCTCCCTACTCATCTGTCCAAGTTTCCACTTCTTGTAAGCTTCCTTTTTTGTGTTTAAGCTCAACAAAGATTTGCCTGTTAAGCCAAGCTGGTCGCCTGCCATATTTGCTATTCTTTCTGCACAACAGGATGATTTGTTCCTGTGCCCTCAGTAGGGCTTCTTTAAAATACAGCCAGCTCTCCTGGACTCCTGTCCCCCTCAGGATGATCCTGCCCATCAATTCCCTGAGGAAGTCAAAGTCTGCTTTTTGAAGTCCAGGGTCCATATTCTGCTGTTCTCCTTTCTTCCTTTTGTCAGGATCCTGAACTCGACCATCTCATGGTCACTGCTGCCCAGGTTGCCACCCACTTCTACTTCTCCTACCAATTCTTCCCTGTTTGTGAGCAGCAAGTCAAGAGAAGCATGGCCCTTAGTTGGTTCCTCCAACACTTGCACCAGGAAGTTGTCCCCAACACTCTCCAGAAACTTCTTGGATTTTCTGTGCACTGCTGTACTGCTCTCTCAGCAGATGTCAGGGTGATTGAAGTCCCCCATGAGAACCAGGGCCTGTGATCTGGAAACTTCTGTTAGTTGTCTGGAGAAAGCCTCATCTACCTCATCCTCCTGGTCTGGTGTTGTATAGCAGATGCCCACCATGACATCACCCTTGTTGCTCTCACCTCTTAACTTAACCCAAAGACTCTCAACGGCTTTTCTCCAGTTTCGTACTGAGCTCTGAGCAATAATACTGTTCTCTGATATACTGTGCAACTCCTCCACCTTTTCTCCCCCTCCTGTCCTTCCTGAACAGTTTATATCTATCCATGACAGTGCTCCAGTCATATGAGTTACCCCACAAGATTTCTGTTATTCCAATCACATCATAGTTCCTTGACTGTGCCAGGACTTCCAATGCTTCCTGCTTGTTTCCCAGGCTTCTTGCGTTTGTGTACTGGCACCTAAGATAACTAGACGATTGCCCTACTTTCTCAATATTAATCAGGAGGCCTCCCCTGTTGCAACCTCCTCCTGGTGTTTTTTTCTGGTATCCCACTTTCCCCACGTTCACATGTGAGATTCCCACTGAAGTCAATGGTAGCCAAGAAGAGAATTTGCAAACATACATACAAAAATAAAAATAGGTCAAATAAGGGCCCATTGGGCTTGATACAACTCCCACTGAGGAAGTGACTAAACTCACACTAACTTCAATGGGAACAGAATCTGGCTTACTGCCTCTTTATAAAACCTGTTTTTTTTGGGGGGGGGGTTGGTTTTATAGGTATAACCCATTATATTTGCTCATTGCACCCCCAAAGTCTCACTAAGTTAATTTATATTAATATTTTTTTGTCTCTTCAAAGATCAGGGCACTGAAAATCTAACCAGGTATGTTATGAATGTTCCTTCAGACATTTCAGATGCTTATATTTTTATGCCCTTTACCTCTGTAAACATAAATGAACAATTGGTACTGCTATAGCTCATGGAATTATTGCTTTGTTAAGCATATGATGCAGGCTCTTTCTAGGTCACTGTATAACCCTTGGTATCAGAACACGAAAGGCCAACAAAAAGTGAGATCTGGTGAGAGCAGAGTAAATGAAATCCAATAGTTGATAAAGCAGTTCTGAGACTCTGCCCCACAGCTCTACATTTGCAATATTGTTTTTAAAATTTAAACTAGCTATAATATAGAAAGAAAAAATCTTAATGGTTTGTCATGACAAAGGGTAGAGAGGCCCTGTTGATTGCTGTTTTGTAGAGCAGGTCAAAAAAATTGTGATGAATAATATTTGTTGAAAATGTCACCTTTCCCCCCCTCAGTTTGCAAACTAATCATGCTTTCTGTGACTGTGTCCAATTCTGGCACATTTACTACCATTGAGCAGCAGCTCACTAGTACTTGCATAGTAAGGTGCTACTCACCATGATTAGGGTGTCACAACTGAGCCTTCAGTTAGTTGTCTAAAGCAGTGGTTCCCCAACTTGTTCCGCCATTTGTGCAGGGAAAGCCCCTGGCGGGCCAGGCTGGTTTGTTTACCTGCTGCGTCCGCAGGTTCGGCCAATCGAGACTCCCAGTGGCTGCGGTTTGCTGCTCCAGGCCAATGGGAGCTGCTGGAAGCGGCGGCCAGTACATCCCTCGGCCCACGCCACTTGCAGCAGCTCCCACTGGCTTGGAGCAGCGAACCACGGCCACTGGGAGCCGCGATCGGCCGAACCTGCAGACACGGCAGGTAAACAAACTGGCCTGGCCCGGCCCGCCAGGGGCTTTCCCTCCACAAGTGGCGGAACAAGTTTGGGAACCACTGGTCTAAAGATATGGCTGGAAAATATAATCCAACCTATCTGGAAGCTTTGTATAAACAGGAAGACAGGATAACTTCATTTTTTAATAAAAATATGTACATTATAGCTGCTAATATCATAGTATCATATAGGTTAGTGAATGTATCAAAATAATAATGTACATTATTCTGTTTGCAATATTGTAGAGCAGAATCACTGTAGTGAGGGATGTGGGCGGTTGCCTTGATTGTGTTTTCTAGATATTTCTTTCTTTTTTAATCCAGATTGCAAAAGCATGGGCTTTATTTCTAGTCATTGCCACTTCAAGAAAATCATATAGGGCCTCTTCCTGCCAAGCTTTCACAGGCTAAGTAGTAACTCACATTGGGAGTAGCCCAGTGGGACTACTTCACACTAAAGTAGTGCTCACTGTGAATAAGGATGGCAGAAATAAGCCCACAATATTTTACATAGTCATGTCAAAACTCTTGTATTGCAGGTCACATATGTCTAGGGGCTTGTGATGCTTCCTAGGATTGCAAGGCACCTCGCTACCACCTTCCTTAAGCATGAGGAAGTTTTGTCTGTGCCCTGACTCCACCAGCCACAGAAAACATAAGCGCTGCCCTCATAAGCGCTGACTTTTGTTTTTGCTGGTGGGTGCTTTTGAAGAAGGGTGTGTGTTTGGGTGGTGAGAGGGCACTCTGCCAGTTTTGGGGGGAGGCTATTTTCTGCATATTTACATTTAATATTTACATTTGCATTTAACATTGATTTTCATCTGCCATTTTGTTGCCAAGTCACCCAGTTTTGTGAGATCCCTTTATAACTCTTTGCAGTTTGTTTTGGACTTAACTATCTTGAGTAATTTTGAATCATCTGCAAACTTTCCCACCTTGCTCTTTACCTCTTTCTGCAGATCATTTATAAATATGTTAAACAGCGCTGGTCCCGCCACAAGCCCCTCAGGGACACCAATTTAATTTACCGACAAGCCTTTTGTTATCTTAACTCCGCCTCTGTTTATAAACAAAGTCCCTGCCCCAAGGGCAGAAGTGGTTAGCAGCACAGAACTCAGCACATTTCACACTCAAGCTCTGGCTCCTGGGTGCTGAGCACCCCCTATTTTTTCCTTGAGCTCCGGACCACCCACAGATTTGATGCCTCTAGCTTCCCTCTCAGCCTATGTAGCCTTCACTGTCCCTCTTCAGGTTAGTCACAGGCACACTCCAACCCTAGAGCCCTCCCAGTGTACCCCTGAAGTGTCCAGCCCTGGTCCATTGGGTGCTCACAGTATTCTCAGCTCCACTATTCCCAGAGGAACAGCACACCTCCATTTACTAGATTCTTCACAGGATCACTGCTCTTCTTAGTTCACAGAAGTATAAGTTTAATTAACAGACAATAGAGATTTGATAAGTAGCAAGTAAAAATACTGGAAACAAATAGTTACATTGTAAAATAAAATCATACCAAGCTTTCTAGGGCCTAGACTTAACAAACATGACACTTTCCTCTCTAGTGAAGTTTAGCTTACCCAACCCTTTCTCCCAGCATTTAATAGCCAGGTTGGCTGTGCGCTGCCATTCTTAAGATAAGCACGCTGACAGCTTGTCTCCTACATGAAGGATAACTTGTGTCTCCTTGCATTTTGCAGATCTATCAAACTCATTCTAGACACTCTCCTGCTATGTGTTCCTTCCTAGCGATCTTGATTAGCTGGCGGCTCTGTATGAAAATAGACTTACATTGTAAGATGCACAATAACTCACCAGGGAGTGCTAAGTGTCTCCTATCACCTGCCTGAACATAAACAGGTTATTACCTTCTGGTGATCTGTTTTAACTTACAGAACTTCAGAACATAGTTTTCAGGATAGATACATAACTCCTTAAATATCATCCATACATACACAGTGATTCGGATGACCAGGGCATAACTGCCAGAGTCCTCACCTGCCACCCTTTGGTGCACTATTATGTAGATAACAGACTCATTGGATCCCTTTAAACAGTGGCTCCATACAAGCAGTATGAAAAAGAGATGAATTTTCCCTTATTGGAAATTGAATATGCTTCAAGTAAAGTGCTGATCAAAACTCCGTCTTGACACAGGCAGATCAAGGCAGCAGCACATCAAAGCAGTACACACTGCTCTGTCATTGAGAGTTGGGAACACTGATTAAATGAACTGGGTGTGAGAGCTTCCAGGCTCCCTTGTGGGGCAGAGAAGTAGGAACCACACAGACCACCCTGGACACAAGAGAGCTGCTACCCCCTACTGCCCATTAGCAATGAGACAGAAGCCAAAACCCTCCTGGGGGAGCAAGGAGTAAGAGAGAGGAGATGCTCTTTTTAGGCAATGGAGTAGAAAGAGAAACTTTTCCCCAAGTCAGTGAGTGAGAGAGATTCTTCCAGTAGTCACAATAGGAGGGAGAGGAAAAACTCTCTCTCTTTCCATTCCTGGAAGAATTGTTAGAGGAATCCTCTCCTACCAAGAAGCGAGGAGAGCCATATTTGTATGTGTACTCTGATTTCAGGATGGAAATGAAATGGCCAAAATAATAACATAATGAAAATGTGCATAGATTTAAAGCATTTCATGAGATGATGAGGGCAGTCTTGCAAACAGATTTGAGTAGGTGGCTTTAATATTCAATTACAAGCCACATTACTATGGCAATGAGGGCCATATTATTTCCTAGATAAATAGGGAAAACAAAAAAATCCTGCATCTTGGCAGAGGGACAGACTAGATGATCCTTGTGGTCCCTCCTAGCCCTATGGTTTTATGATTCTAAAAATCTAACTAGATTATGGATTTTCTCTACTGTCTGTTGCAGGAAGTTCTACCTCCCTTATTTTCCTAGTTTATTAACACCACATAATACTGCTATCTAGTGACCACATATCTCCCTTTGACTACCTTCGTCTATCCTAAAATATGTACACTATAATATCACAATAGCTGCCCCAAGTCCTTCTTGTCCATACTTATATCAACCGTACAGATTTAACGGAGACAGAGAATAAAATTTATATAAGATGCAGGGCTAGAATACTTCAAGCAAAAAGTAGTATTTGCCCTGTCTGAAAAAGGAATAAGCAATAGTTCTGGCAGGCTTAATTTATATACATTATAATTTTGCCACAGTGTTTTGTGTGGTTCAGAGTTCATGTTCTGTTTTTGGAAATGATATTATATGGTGCATATACGTGAATTTCTGAAAGGGGGGCAAAAGTATGAAATTTGCACAACCCAAGCAGTGTCTGAGGGGCATGGCTAGCCTCAGAGTCCCAGTTATTAGTTACCTGGCTTAGAACTCTTATTCAAAGAACAACACCCACTTACCTACAATCTCACTTATGAATCCAGTTAGACTCAGTGGAGGTCTAGTGGGTGTCAGGAGATAGTTCAATCAGCCTGCCTGCTGTAATACTGTGCCACCTGGTCTGGGCCCATCCCATTAAGTCAGCATCACTTCTTCAGTTATTGCTCAGTTTGGTTTTGCAAAATCAACTCCACCACTGCCTGAATCCGGCCTTCAAAGTCAGTTTTGTCACTGCCAGGTCCAGCGCCACAGATCAAGCTGTATTCAGGGTTCAGAGTCTCTGAGTGGGAAACCCAGAACAAAGAAAGACTAGTGGGCAGAGCCCTTGCAGTCCCCCTTGTTAGCTTCGCATTCGCTAGAGTAGGCAGAGTTCACTCCCTATCAGCCCAAGGTGACCCACCTTCCCCAGCCTAACCCTTTCATACTTTCTCTACTCTTTCAGAAGTTTGTTTACATGAACCATATTAATTTTCAAAAACAGAACATAAACTCTACATATAACAACATAATACACTGCACAGCAAAACACTGAGGCAAAATTACAATGTATGTAATTAAGTCTGCCAGAGCTACCTTTTACATGGTTATGGTCTTCTCACATAAAAGGTATTTCTGGTTTCATATTCCCCAGGACTTCTGAGTGCTTGCAACTGGGGAAGAAATGCCTGTAATAGTAACGAGGGGGTTGAAAGTTTCTAACACTGGGAAGTGGTTAAAATTTTAGGTTGGGAATTGAGCCGACCCCTGCATTTATTTTGAAAGGAATCCCTAGACTGCAGAAAACCTGGGCTCAAATCCACAAAGGTATCAAGGTGCCTAACTCCCCTGGGAGGACCTTTAAGGATCTGAGCTCCTAGCCACTAGTGTTGCTCAGTGAGTAGGGAGTTGTTTTGTGCACTCATGAATGAGAGGAGAGGCCAATGAGGTGAACTCTATTAATACGTGGCCCACAACATGACAAATATTAAAATCCCTGCATTAAGCTATATATTTTTTAAAAAATGATTACTTTTGTCATCCCTAAAGAATTCCAGCTCTGTGAACTTGAATGGTGTACTTCAATGAGGGCCCAACTGAAAGTCATACTTAAGCACATGCTGAACTTTAAGCATGTGAGTAATTAGTTCCCCCTTAAGCCAGTGAAATTACTTTTGCATTTAAAGTTAGGTGTGTGCTTAAGTACAATAGTGAATCAGGGCCTAACTGCAAGATCCTTGCTCTGAAATTCTGTTTATAGGACAGCATTTTATTTCAGTACTCTGGCTGTAAATACTATGACGTGTCTGTTGAATTCAATAAATAATTGCAATGCATTTCAAAACTTTGCAGTCATGGTAATCCTGTCTGTGTGTGGCAACTGACTCTTCCTTGCATTTGATAGCAATATTAGCATTGTAAAGTGCTTTGTCAGCTCTGCCAATGGACTTCCGCTCTTAATTACTATTTTCAGTAATGGTTTGGTGTTCAATGGTAATTTTGAGCCACAGCTGCTGCTTCTGCTGTGATTTGTTTACTGTCTGCAAGGCAATTTGTATTAGGGAAATTAATTCCATTAAGCTGGATTTCTTGTGTGTGATATAGAAGTGCAGTCTTTGTCTGAAGGTTCTTATTTCAATTCAGGTTTCTCTTATAATCATTTGTTTGTGAAGAATTTGGGTTAAGCCTTATTTTCTGTATGTTAATTTTCTTTACTGATAAAGCAAGGATTTTCCTGTATTTGGGATATGCACTTATTTCATTGTCTTACTCTTAATTTGTTTTCCTTTCTAGAGTGCATTTCTGGAAATATCACAATAATCTGTATCACGTATAACAAATAAATCCACTCTGAACACAAGGAAACACAGCCCATGGACAACAGACTACAGGTAATCTTATTCAATCAAAATCAAAAGCAGGACTGCAAGAGTTGTTTATTAAAATTTACTCCTCCTGGCCACTAGTGAATCCAGAACTGAAAAGATCTGAGTGAAGGCAAGAGCAGGAAGAATTTAAACCAAAATATAATATGTGAATTGTAGTGCAAGAAATGTTTCAGAGTAGTAGCCGTGTTAGTCTGTATTCGCAAAAAGAAAAGGAGTACTGGTGGCACCTTAGAGACTAACGAATTGATTTGAGCATAAGCTTTTGTGAGCTACATCTGATGAAGTGAGCTGTAGCTCACGAAAGTTTATGCTCAAATAAATTGGTTAATCTCTAAGGTGCCACTAGTACTCCTTTTCTTAGTGCAAGAAATGTGTTCCATAATTCCAAACCCCACCTCCTCCTCTAAACTGCACAAGGGAGTGAGTTGTATAAATGTTCAACATGTCGATCACAATTCTAGAAAAAGGACTAGACACTTCAGAAGAAATGACTTCTAACAGCACATAGAGCAAGAAAAAACATCTTCAAAAATGGTATATTAAGAAACCTCGGGCCCGACTGTGATGCCCTTTAGTATGATTAAGAGTATCTTACCTTACAGATAGACCCATTAACTTCAACAGTAGTATTTGTGAAATAAGAAGCTATTTAACATGAGTCAAGGCATCAGAATGTGGTCCTTAATTCCATCTAATCTGGAAATAGTGTTGCAACAGTTAAAGAATGTTTTATGCACTGGAACAAATTCCTCCAAAGAATTCCTAAGAGCTGTGCAAAAATTACTTCATATTCAGTGTTTATTATAGCGGGTGAGATACAGAACATTTAGTCTGGCTTCATAAATTCAATAATATGAAACTCCTGCTCTGATAGAAGTGTGTATGAAGGTTAGTTTGAATGCAAACCAAACATTTATTGCTGTATAGTCTTCTGTGAAAAGCCTCAGTGGACCATATGTCAGGGACTACAGCCCACGGGAAGAGTCATATTTGTGAGGTCTAGGACAATAAAAATGGAAGGTGTCGGAACAATTCTTTAGATCCCCAAAGACTTGTGCTTTAATGCCCCCAAAAGGTAACAATATGTACTCATCCCACAGGGATCAGTACAGTATGGAATGGATGGAAAGAACAGAAACTGTGTTTGTAGAGTGCCCAACACAATAAGACCCCAATCCTGACTGGCAGCGCCAAAGATCCCAAATATCTATGTTTTATAACTATTAGTATTATCATTGTAGCTGTTGTTTCTTAGGTATTATGGGCCTGATCCAAACCCCATTAAAATCAATGGGAAATCTCCCACTGACTTCAGTGGGCACTGGGTCAGATCTTAAACAAAGTGCTAGAAAAATGGGCAGAACTTCCTGATCATTCATATAAGTTCAAGGTCTAAGATGGTAGAAGTGACCATTTGAACTGGTTAACATTTCAGAAAACAGTATCAACAACAAAAGGTACCTTTTTTCCTTCTCTTGGAACTGGATGAAAATGTACTTTATATTTGGAAATTTTCACTGGCACTATACTTTCCCCCAAATGCTTAGGCTAAATAGGATGGAGTAGCAAGTAACCATGCAGGTCTCCAGACAAAGGAGCCAAAAATGGCACATTTGATTCTTACCAAAAAGAAAAGGAGTACTAGTGGCACCTTAGAGACTAACCAATTTATTTGAGCATAAGCTTTCGTGAGCTACAGCTCACTTCATCGGATGCTGTAGCTCACGAAAGCTTATGCTCAAATAAATTGGTTAGTCTCTAAGGTGCCACAAGTACTCCTTTTCTTTTTGCGAATACAGACTAACATGGCTGCTACTCTGAAACTTGATTCTTACCATCAACTTCGATGGAGCAAAAATTTGGCAGAAAGTTAAAGATTCCTAACTATAGCATTTCTGAATTAACAACAAATGGATAGTTATCTTTGATAGCTCTTTTATTGCTGGATACAGCTGGATTAAACTCAACTGTAAAGGGATCTCAATTTTCTTTATCATCTATTTGACATTGTTTAACAGATGTTTTCTGGAAACTATTGTAGTCTTTTAAATTTGTCTCTGTATAATGCGCAGCAAATATCCTTGGTTAATAGCCTGATTATTAAATTTAATTCTTTTTCAATAGCATTCTTCATTGTTGCAGAAACTTTGACTCCTAAGAAGAAGCCTATAAAGAATACTGATTTCACTCTGGCTGAAGTGCCAACAACCATTTGAACATAGCCACATACTCGCATAGTCTTTACTGGAAAAGAATTTGTGTGACAGCCTTGATGCCTATAGCAAGTGCAATAGATGGGCAGCCCTCTCAACTTTTGGAGATATGGTTTGCTTAAGATACCAAATCTTGTCAGAATGTATCTTAATCTTATACAATCCTTTTCCATCCCTCTCTCCCCCCCCCCAACCTGATCCTTGGACCTGCTTCTCCTCCCTCTGCTGCCCTCAATGTAACTAATTCTGGCTGATTCCCCTAGTTAATACTTGATGACTCTCATCCACTCCCTCCTATTCCCCAGCCCTGATCTAAGATCAGGTCTACATCACAGTTCCCCTGCCTTTGCTCATATTATCATTTGTTATTTATTTCCTATAACACCCACAATGTGTTAGGCACTGTACAAATAAAGAAGAAAAGAAAGTGCTGGCCTGAGATATACACAATCTAAATCCCCCCATGAAGTATAATATATAGCTTGAGCAGATCTGCCTTTATCTACTCCTCTGGCTGTTGTCTTTTAAACCTGGGATGCCACAGGCACCCCATTGCATGACTTTGACTACAGAGAGCCCCCAAGGGTCATATGATATGAAAAGAACAGTCAGGCCACCTGACTTTAAAGAGACCTGCTGCATGGACCCACAATCAAATTGGTGGGAAATAAACCATTTGGGAAAGATTGGCTAAGACCAAATACTGCATCAATTTACTCTCTGGAATACCCACTGGAGACTATACTTTGACATAATAGAAGAGTTGAATTGATGGTCTTATAGGTCTTTTCCATTCCTAACAGTTGTGATCTTTGCAATAGACCTATCTGAGATAAAAAGGTCCTCAGATTTGGTAAATGAGAAGCTTGCAGAAGAGTGCACTCACCGCTGGTTTCCCCCTGGCACTGGATGTGACATAGGAAGGTCTTGTCATCTAGTACCACCTGTTGACAGCCACACCAGCCCTGTGGTGGTCTGCTCCTTCTCATGACTCACCCCTCCAGCCAGGCCACCTTAATGTCTCACCCTTTCTGAAATAAGTGAAAGTCCAACAGACAATAGATCTGCAATTTCAAGCATGGTCTTTGGCCCAAGTCCTAACTCAATCATCCTTCCATTCCTGGTCTCTGGGGGTCTTTATACCACTTTTTCCAGTGGGCAATAAGGGAACCCCACCCACTTCTTTGAGTTCCAGCCCAGGGACTCTGTAATAAGGAGGCCAGCTCTGTCTGTTCAAGTCCTTGACCTCCTCCCTGGGCTTCTTCCTGCCTCAGCCTGTCTGTAGGCCTTTCCCACCAGCTACTGTTCGTGCTTACCGTGTATCCACATTCCTCTCAGGTTCCTCAAGGTCTCAGGCTTCTCCCTTCTTTCAAAGCTGTGGCTCTCAGGATTCCTCCCACCTGCCAAAAGTTCTCTAACAAATCCTATCCCAAAAATACTTTAACCTTTAACCTTTCCCAAACTTGTACTTGAGTCCTTCACCAATCTTCCACGATTCTCTGCTCAGCTGAGCACCAAGCACCAGGGATACCTCCCTGGAGTTTTGCCTGTGTTTTGAGACTCACCACAGGAGCTAATTCCCCTCCTGTGGCTTTTCCAAGTTCTCCTCTTGCCTGACCTCTATCAGACTATTCTCAGAGAGCAAGCTAGCTAGCTTTCTCCCCCTAGCTGAGCTTTCTCAGTCCTTTCAGGGAAACCTCACTCCTTTCCAGGTGGACTCAACTGACCTACTTAACACCCCTCTAGGTACCAGCAAGGTAGGTTAATTGCATTCTTAGGCTCCCAATAACACACTCAATACCAGTGTGGCTTTTATACCCCATCACAGAGTCTTCAGAAAATATAGACGCTGGTTGAGTTGGCACATTCTGGAAACTATGTGGTAATCCCAAACTGAAACAAAAATAAATGAGACTAGTCACATGCTCAAAATTAAGCACATGCTAAAGTGCTCTGCTGGACTGGGGCCTCAAATTGTAATATCTGAACTGAGTAGTACTGACCTGAATATCTGAACTGATTGGTTGATGTTTTCTATGGATATTCTATTTTTCTTCTGAAAACTGGATCTATTTATGAAAACTTAAAAAAAATAAGGTGAGTATAAATTGAGCTAGATGACTGAGATGGATGTGCCAGTATATAGACAAACAAATTAACATTTTATCAACAAAGCAGAATAGACTTTTATGTGTGACAAGATACTTTTCTTGATTATGTAGGACATTTTTGTATTGATAAAAGAGACTGCATATTACATTGCTTTATTCTGAAGACTGTATTGATTATATTATACGTTAGATTGAATACTAGGCTATTAGTTCTACTGCAATGGGCAAATCAATTCATTTTTATTTCTTGTCATATATCATTATTTGATTAGCCCTCTAGCAGTAGGAATTCCTGAAACAAAGAGCTACTCCAAAATGCAACCACAATGGGTGCGGGTAAGGTACATTCCTGTATCCCTTCAAGGAGAATGCGTTAATTAAAAAATCAACAGAATTATAGCTTCTGAAACAATAAATGTACAAATGGAATATGAAAACTTCCCATGATACTATTAAATCTAATTCTGTCAAAAAGTTGACTAGATTGCATACTGATACCAATACAGAAATAAATAATGGCACCTAAGGGTAGAAATAGAGAACTGCTAATGAATATTATGAATTTGCATTAATATCAGTACTTGGAGAAAAACAAATAGTACCTATTCTTCTGCTAGTTCTGTTAATTACTTCAAGTTTAATAAACTATTCTATGTTAAGTTATTTCAAAACAACCATTCCAAGCAAAGATACATTTGAAATTTAAGAGGGCAAGGGGCTGTAGGTAGGTTCTGAGACAGACCTAAGACTGGATTAGGTTTGATATGATATGTGGACCCTCGCATTTGCAACCCAAAACACATAACAGATCACAAACTTAGCCAGTGCATCTCTATCTACAGCAAATACATGTCACTATAACAGAGGATGGAATTGAGACTTTGTGTTACAGTGCAAGGTGGAAGAACTGGGGGTATCTTATATGTTTCCTTGTATTTGGGCTGGGCAAGGACGTTCCTTGTGGAGGTCTAGAGTCCATCAGTCTGAATGGTGACAGATTCTGGGTGTCAAAGTATGTGATGGAAAGTTTCTGTAGCATTTTATTTTCTTGCTAGTAAGGGTTTTTCAGGAAAGAATCTTACTTGGCTTTTAATGTTTTGTCGTTGTTGTTGTTTATATGTTATAGGGTGTCTAAATGGTGCTTTGAAAATCTCTGCTAAGATATGCAGGGCTTCTTACTGCTTTGACAGTGACTGATTGTACGGTCTTCAGTAGAGACATTTAAGATCAAATCCTCCTCTCACACTACTGTAATTCAATGGTAATTCCACTGTCGCACTAGGAGTTGCACTGGTATAAAACTGGTGTGAATGAGATCTGAACAGTGCACATTACCCCTTATGCCTCAGTTTACCCAGGTGTTTAAAACAAGTCTAACAATACTTATCTCACAAAGGAATGATGGTGCTCAGTCACTTTCTGCTCATTAAGGGCCAGATCCTGATCCTGGTGATCCTCCTCACAGGAAAAAAGGGGGCACAAGAGCCAGGTTGCTAATCCCTGCTCAGGTAGGCAGGGAGCAAGCAGGCAGTGGACAAAGGCTTGACTATGGTCCAATTCAGTGGAACTGGTCTGAGGGGAAAGGAAGTTGCACCAGGAAAAAGGCTGGCACAGAATCACAATTTGATCCCCACTCTACCCCTGGGGCAGCACAGCTATGCAGGCCACCCTCTTTCTTGCAAAGTGCCAATCCAGCCTTCAGTGATTTGAGATTCTCTGACGAAAGGTGAACATGTAGTAAGAATTAGAGTATTGTGAGGCCAATCCAGTAGCCCTTGGGGTTTTGAACTAGCGAGGACTGCAGCATTCAGCTCTGTATCATTATTTAAAGTAAAAATAGATTATACAAGTAATTACTTCAAAATATCAGTGAAAACTATATCAGCAATGCTTAATACTTAAAAATGGCTGTAATAAATACAACATTATGGGAATTAAAGTATCACATACAGATAATGGCTTGCTGTTCAGGAAAATTACACTTATATTAAAAGCTATTAGAGCAGAAAAGTTTCTATGATGTCCTTTCCCTAAAACTGCAGTTATTAACATAATTGTATTCACATCATACACTAGTCTGTGGGCATATATTGCAAATGTGAGTGAATGAATGGATAAGTTTGCTTTTTATAAGATTTATAAATAAGTTGGTTAATATTTCTGGACTTTCTCCAACTTCTCAAACTGGTTTCAGCATTCATTCAACAAATAGGTCAAAGCTGAACCTTTTCTCCCTTAATTTTCATATTTCTTTTTCCATGGCGAGTTGAGTTATAAAGAAACATAAACAGCCTGTTGTTTTTAGTGAAAGGAACATGTGCTGTATATTAGGGATACAGAATACCCCAACAGGAAGGCTTGCACAAGTGGAAGTCCAGAAAAAGTTAAATACTGTGGGCCTGATTCACCACTGCCTTACTCTAGTTTAAAACTAATGTTTTTGACTGGATCCTCTGCACTGTTTCCACTTTCAGCCCTAGCCACAATGACTTAGATTATGTCTACACTACAGCGTACGTTGACAAAATTGATGGTGCCCGGGGGGGTGAAATATTTCAAACTCCCCCGCCCCCCCCCCCCCGAGCGACATAAGTTACACTGACATAAGTGCTCGTGTGCACAGCGCTATGTCGGCAGGAGAGTTTTTCCTGCAGACATAAGTTATGGTGCTCATGCAGGTGGCTTTTTTATGCCAACGGGAGAGCTCTCCCCCGTTGGCATACAGCGTCTTCACCAGACACGCTGCAGCAGTGCAGCTGGATCAGTACAGTCGTGCTGCTACAGTGCTGTACATATAGACATACCCTTAGAAAAATTAAATCATGAGGCTGTGGCCAGATTGAAAGGTGGGTTTTTTTTTAGAAATTGGAAGGTGGCAGAAGGCATTTTTGACCCAGGACTACTGATGAGTTGAACTCTTAGATGCTGAGTCTTTGCATCACCAATATTGATCACAGGTCTTTATAAATTTAGCCAAATTATCCAACTCCTTATGCTAAAACAATTGCCCTCCTTTCTTCCCTAATGCTTACCCAACAGTGATAAAATAAGTCACCAGATTACTTCTGATGACATCACCAGGCCCTGGGGTCTAAAAAGGTTGCATGGCCGCCAATGCACTTCTGTTTTCATCTCTCCTCATTTTGGGGTAGGGCTTTTTACAGGTCAGTTCTCTGGAGATACTCCTGCCCTACAGGTCTCAAAAGTTTAGGGGAGATGCCAGTAGGGCTTGATTTCCCAAATTCATGTGGGGTATTGAAGACTGCTGGTTTTGCAAGCTATCACTTTGGGACAGGGGTGGAAGGAGGTTGGGTCCTGCTTGCAGGCAAGGTGGCTCTGTAGGGAAGCATGTTATCAGCAGTCAGTTTGCAGCCAGCTGGCATAGAGTAAGGTGGGGTGAGTTGGGCCTCTCTGATTTTAGGGAACAACCTGCTTTGTCTCGCTGCATTTAAAGGGTTTTTGTGGGTTATTATTTTGAATTCTAAGAAATGTATGTAATGTTGCAATCTTCCAGCGAAGGTATTTATGTTTTTATCTAACTTGTGTGTTTGTATGCTGTGAACATAACAGTTCACATTTGGAGGGCATAAGGAGCCTAAATAACTTATTTTCTTTCCCCACCCACTCACATTACAACTACTGCTACAGTGCTCCTGGCCTTTCTTCTTCATCAGGATCTGTCATAGGCCAACCTCTGGCAGTACTGAAAAGTTTCTGCCCTGCATGTCTCTAAGATCTCCCAACCTCTTCCCCCAGAGCACTTCAACTTATGATGATAGTCTCCAGGGGAGCATTTTGGTGGCCAAGGATTGCATTACTTTTGGCATTGTCTCTTCTCTCTGCCATGTCCTCTGCAGAGGAGGCTACAAAGGGGGGATGCTGCAGAAGCAGCCATGCAGGCTCTATGTCACATAAAGATTCATTTACACTGAGAGATTAAGTAGCCCTTTAGCAGAACTTTATGGACTCTGGGTGCTGTAACAGGGACCAAGTTCTGACCCAGAGTGTGTTTTGTTGATGTTGTTAGGGTGCGTGTAAACACAACTGTGTGGACAATGAGCATGTGTATAACTGTACCTATGGACATACCTGCTGAGAAAGCTGTTATGTAAGTTACGTAAAAAAAGAGAAAAACACCATTCAGGAAATGTCCGAAGACTCACAGTGCATAAACATAGAGTAATTGTGGTGAAAAATAATGTGCCAATAGGATAAATATAGCAAGCACAATCAGTGGAAATCGCAGATTTCCATATTACATAATAACTGTTTGGGTTAATTAGTGTGAAATTTAATTTGTACTAATCAGGCCAAAGATGAAGGGAGCACAGAAGGAACTTGACATGTTAATTCTGTGTTTTACAGTAAATGCTTCATCAGAAAAAGTCCATCATAGCTTTTCTTGCCATTCACAACCCCAAGTGTGTGCACTCTCTATATAAAGATGTAAATATAATATTTACAGAAGGGTCAGTCACTATTTCGTGTGTCCCTGGTGGCTGGGCTTGGCATAGCAGACCCTCTGTCTCTGTCACTCCCTGCTGGCAGCAGCTTGGGCCAATCCTTAGTGACCTCTCCCTTTTTGCAACTCAGCCCTTTAGCCAGATCACTTAGTTTCATCCCTTCCAGGGTAATAGAGAAGTCCAAACAAAACCAAGTCTAGTTATCTTATATCAGGCCTTCAGCCCCAGTTTGGGCTCAGTAGCCCTTTCCCCTTTACTCCTGAGATTTATATGGTCTCTTGCAGGAGGGATGGTACTGGAGCCCAGGTCCACCTCCTCCTCTGGGTTCTAGACCAGAGTCCCTGTGTTAGGCAGCTAATGTCTGCTTCTTACAATCCTTTGCTGCTTGCCTAGGCCAGCCATTGCCTGCTTCCACAAAGCTGAACTCTGTATTCTTTGCTCCCTAGATCTCTACCTCTTTGTAGAGCTTCCTCCCATTCCAGGACATTTCTCAAGACAGCATTGCCTGAGCTGTGACCTTTTATCCCAGCTGTTGCTAATTAGGCATTTAGTCACAGCTGGAGAACTATCTGATCCATGGATTAACCCCTTCCTGGTTGCTGCAGTGTGGAGTCTATACATCCCATCACGTATATTATCATCTTCAGTGGTGTTTGGCACTTCCATCCACATCCCCTGAAATGTATTTTTATTCATATATTTTGTCTGTCCTTGATTCAGATTATAGATATCAGGAATATGCTTTCTTATTTTATTATATTTCAATGTCTTTGTGGTTTTGCATTATGTTTCCTGTCTTATAAACTGTTCACATTTTCTCTGTGCCACGAACCATTCTGGTGTGGTGTATAATTTGTTTTTTCCCCCCCTGTGGTTTCTTATCATGCATAGATGAATTGATTTTGATTTTTTTAATCATTCATTCAAATCTATTGTTTTCCTTCAGTGATAGATTTTGCTGCTACTGTGTTTACTTTATTACTTATGACTATGGCATAGTTGTCTTAGTTGGGACTTGACTAAGACTCTGCATTAAGTGTTGTCTCATAAGCCAACACCAGGAAACGTGATAGAGTGCAGGGGGAAAAACCACAGGAACTTGAAAAGAATAGCCCTGAACAGAGATGAGTGAACTGATTCAGATAGGTTTCAGAGTAACAACCGTGTTAGTCTGTATTCGCAAAAAGAAAAGGAGTACTTGTGGCACCTTAGAGACTAACCAATTTATTTGAGCATAAGCTTTCGTCAGCTACAGTAGCCACACTAAGGTACTAAGGCACTCTAAGGTGCCACAAGTACTCCTTTTCTTGATTCAGATAAAATATTAACCCAATATGCCAAATGTGAATTAAACCAAACATTTTGTTTTGGTTTTTTTAACATGAAAACAAATGAACAAGTGAAATAATATTGTTCTTACCTTCACTTTTTAAAAATTTCACTGATGACGTTTTTGGTTTTCTTTCATGTAATTTTAACAAAAAAAGTTCAACAGTTCCTTCTCTCAGATAATCTCTAATACAGGCTTAAAATTGCTGTTTCCAGTACATTCAGTCACTTAAAGTGAATGAGCAAATTGAAAGCAATTTCAATTTTTAATTTGGGTGAACATTTGCTGACATTTTTCTGCACTATTTACACAGATCTAATATAAAAAGAGCTAATAACACTTTCAGACAAAAGTAGTTTAATTTTTTTTTAGAGTGATTGTACATTAAATCCTGTACTTTAATTATTTTCTTATCATTCAGAAAGCATGTGGCTGTCACCTACAGAACACTGAGGCAAAAGTGTTTTGCCTACGAGCAAAAACTTTACATGGCTGCTACTAAATCTATTGCCTGGATTCATAAAGCACATACTTTCATATGTTGATTTCATAAACAAAGTGTTCTGCAAGTTCATATGTTTGAAGGTGATAATTGGAGGTACAGCTGTAGTAGCTAACTGCATAAAAAGTTATTTCAATAGGCTAGAGGTCAGACTGACTCACATACCAGTATTTCATATCATTAGATATCCATACTCTACGGGAAAAAAAAATTCGATTCCACAGATTTGCAGGCAGCCTGAAAGGCAGTTGCAGTTACAATGTCTCATTACTGAGTGGCATTGCTGCTTTGCATTAAAATGGAACTATTCTGTTTACAGAATCCAATCTTTGCTCTTTTACAGTGCCTCAGAGCTCCCATACAGGAACACAAAGCTAATTAGATTTCAGTCTCTGCCTCCATCTGATTCCACAGATACTGTGTCTGACCTCTACTAAGTAGTATTAGCATCTTAGTGTGAGGGACCAGAGAGTATTGAAGTGTTCAGTTTCAGTGGATAGGCCTGTAGAACTCTGCAGGATAGTGACTGTGTAGAAGAAGGGAGTTGTGTATTTTTTTTAATAAATATCGTGTGCCCATCAATTTACCAGGTTGATAATATCCTGCCTGACTCTACGTAGAGTTAAATCAAAGCAGTTGTAAACTAGATTGGGGGGTAGGTGGGAAGTAAACTGGAAACAAAACAATGACAGAGTTATGGCTCCTTGGGGGAACAATGCGAGAGGAGCTATTGGGGAAACGCCCTTTCTTGGTTCCAACTAGGCCAGTGATGTTTACTCTTCCCAGGCCTAAGCCTAAAACCAAAGCGAATCTTAAACCAGTAAAGGACCCCGGGCCAGGAAATGGAACAGGGGTTGAGTGGGTTGTTAGCAGCAGCTGGAGATGAGTCTCTAACAGAGAAGCAGAGAGCGTGCTGTACCAGTATAGTTTGCTTTTCCCAGCCCACAGATGACGGTAACTGGACTGAATGGCACTAACCAAAGCTTTAAGGAATGATTAAGGTTTAGGTAAGGGGAAAGGCCTGTACTATTTTTACCCTTTGCCCTGCACACTATGTATCTGTGGGTGAATAAATAATGCTTTGTCTCGAAGAAGTGGTTTTGAGTCCCTTTTAGTGTTGTCATCTTTCTAATGGCTGGTAACAGGACCCCCAAGGCCCTGTCACTGCTCTGCCTCTTCCCCCCAAGGCCCTGGCCCTGCTCCACCACTTCTCTTGAGGCCACACTCTTCTCCACCTCTTCCCTCAAGCCCCGCTCCTTCTCTGCCTCTTCTCTGAAGGCCCCACCCCTGTCATGCTCTCCTCTTCCCCTTTCCCCGTGTTGCTCCCTGGATTGTCTCCACCTCCCCCCAGCTGGGCTCCCTCTGCTCTGGGGCTGGGACAGGAGCTGCTGCAGTCTGACAAAGGAGCCTGCCTGCAGATAGAAGGCATCCCCCGCTGAGAAGGGGCTGGGATGAGTTAATGTCCCAGCGCCTCCCCCACCCAGTGGTAATCGGACATCTGACCAGACACTGCCAGATCCCCTTTTCACCTGGACTTTCTGGTCAAAAAACTGTACACCCAGCAACCCTAAAATAGCACCCTGACACAGAAGCCAAAAACTGGACTGTCCAGGTGAAACGCGAATGGGTGGCAACCCTAGTCCCTTTAATCAACTGCAGTCACAGGCTCCTAAAGGAAAATGGCTTACAGTAGCCAAACATAGTTAGGCCTGTTCTGTTACAAGAGTTGGGAAAACTAGAAATCTTACACCTAATGATCCCATTCCAGAGTGGTCAAACTGTGTGGCACCTTGACAGAGGTGCAGGAAGCCGGGCCTGTCACCTGACGGACTGAAAGAGATCTAAAACACAGATCACCCTATAACCATGACAATAATGACAGGCTTCAGAGTAGCAGCCGTGTTAGTCTGTATTTGCAAAAAGAAAAGGAGTACTTGTGGCACCTTAGAGACTAAGAAATTTATTTGAGCATAAGCTTTCGTGAGCTACAGCTCACTTCAATAATGTTGCTTTCTCAAAATTAACCAAAGAGGGAACAGAGTTATGTGTCACAATGTGAAAAGTTAACTAGTATGTCACCTTCTCCATTCCCAGATATTTGAAGGTACAGAGAATTTTTTTAAAGGTCCCTTTTCGCTGCTTGAATAACATTGTAAAGAGTTTTTGAAAGCACATTCTAACTCCCTCATGCCAGGCTTAGATAAAGTGTAATGAAGAGAGTTGTGATTCAGGTCAGTATCATGTAAAGATTTTTTTCCTCCCGTTTCCAAGCTGGATATTCACTCAAGTCTTTATGTGTGGCTAGAAGTGAAAGGACAGTAGTGGAGAAGTATGTAAAATGCCACTTCTTTGCACGCATTAAACCAGAATAAAAATAACTGATAAATTAGATACCTAAATGTACTTATTCTTCATATTTCTATGACTGGAGAGAAAACCACTAGCACTTCTTATCTAATGTATAAACAATTGTTGAACTGATTATATGTGTACAGATAGCTGAAATTTTCTTCTCCTGTACATCAAAAAAACTGCAGGTTTTATTTAAACAAAATATTTCAAAACTTTAAAATGTAGTTAGTGGTGCTGCAAGGTGCTGACAGCCCTAGAAACTAATGCTTTCCATTTGTCCGTCTTGACAACTGCCTTGTGCTTTAGCTGCTCTGTTTGCTGCCATACTTGACAAACTTTGAAAAAATATTGTTTTTTAATTTGTTCAGTTCAAGCATTTTAATTTTGGAATTTATTCTGAGTTTAATATGCCACCTGGTAGCATTATAAACCACTTTGGATTATGATAGTTTTAGATCTCACAAGCTAGGCCTCATTAGGCTGGATCAGTATTTGGATAGGACACCTCCATGGAAAACAGAGGGGATGAAATTGTCAAAACTCCCACTGAGTTCATTGGGGCCAGGATGTCACCTGGGGTGCTTTAGGAAGTGATGTTGATACAGATATTTAGGTTAGTAGGATCCTTTGGGAAGAAAGGTGATCTATTTTTATATACACAAACACAAAGCCACATGAAGTGCAGAGTCTTATGGTCTGGTCTAGAGAGGAAGTAAATGTGCTCCTTGGCATTCTACCCATGTGCCTTGTGACTGAGATGGTGTAGTAATGCACAGTATAGTTGTGGTCCCCTTGTGAGTGATCCTCCATGCCTGAACAAAATTAATGTAATACTGATGAAAAAGGCAGGGAAAACAAATTGGCTAGAGTCAAGGATAGTGTGGATGCCCATGTTCTATGGAAGCCATCCAAGGGCTAATTAGTCAGTTCACCAAATTTTATGCATAAAATTTGTAGTGGTTTTGTGATAGGCACAAATGAAGACTGAGTTCTCATATTCATCTTCACTTGAAACTTTAGCAAAAATTTGAAATGAACTCAAGTTCCCACTGATAGAAAACCCTTACACTATTGTGGCTACACTTATTTGTTGGGGGGAAAAATGCTTCAAAAAAGCCTAAATGCTTCACCATGCCTCATGCTTTTAAAGTTCCAAAACATGGCCAAAAGAAACTCACCTGTCTTCAGACTGAAACGGAGATGGAATCCAGACGAGTATGTGTACCACTTTATTAGGATAGCAATTAAGGACCTTATCTGAAAGTCCATCACAATTTTAGAGGTAGGATGGGCAATATTGATCTTGCTCTTGTTTTAGACTGGCTAACTATTTGTTGTGTCATCTTCCTCTGTTATTATTTTTATTCTAATAGATGAAACTGTTTTGATGACATAGGATTCTCCTGAGAAGTCTTTCACTATTCTACAGAACTGCTTGAAGTCTCTCATCTGTGTTGCTGCTTCTGCCTCTGCAGCCTTCTCCTGAACCCAGACATTTCTACGTTGCGTGATTTTCTTCTTTATTTCTGTGTTCTTTTCTCTGAATCTTGGCTGCACCTCTAACAGTTATGCCAGTGTCTTTCACTGTCCCTTGTTTGCCTTCAGAGCTTTCCGCTTGTCAATAGATGCTCATGTTCCATATGTAATCCATGCATCTTTCTTCCACCATCTTTGGTGCTCCACTACTTCCCCTGCTGTCTCAAATACTATTATCTTCCAGTTTAAAAATCTTCCAGACTTTCATCTGCCTGGTTCTGTAAAACACTGGAACGGTTGCTAAATGCAGTCTGGAATCTGGTCTGCATTTCTTTGTCCTTGAACATTCTCTATTGCTATAACACTGTTTTTGTCCATCTTCATGATCTTTCCAAGCTTAAATTGTAATGTGGCCACTAAAAAGATAATGATCTGAGCCAACATTTGTTCCTCTGCTGACTCTGACGTCCCTCAAAGAAGATGACCATCTCTTAGATGTACACACATGGTCTATCTGGTTGACAGTGAGATTGTGAATGCTCTTGTGGTGGAAGAGACTACTTCCTACTTTTAGGTTGTTTGTATCACAGAGATTCAAGAACTGTTCCCCATTATCAGTTTGGACACCTTCCACTGCTGTGCCCATTACTCCTTCTCAGTCAACTGAGTGCCAGTTTGTGTCACACATCATCAACTTGATGTCATGATTAGGAATGTCATCCAATACATGATGAACCTGCTCATGGAATTTATCATTTTCACTGTTGCCTGCCGTGTTTTTTGGTGCATATACCAGATTATTACAGGTGATGGCCATCAGGGACTCTCATGGACAGATGTTGAAAACACACAAAGAACAAGCCAGATGATAAAAATAACATTTTCTTGCCATAATAAACTGTCTAGAGAGGAAGATCCTGCACAGGTTTGAGAGAAATGTGACTTCTAAGTTAGAAATAGGAAGGCCTCAAACAGGGGAAAGCACCTGTGGTTGACAGAGAAGCAAAGGTTAAGACAGAGTTCAGACTGGGCAATGCCAGGGATTCCCTGAGCCATGCTTTTTGTCCCTTTGTCTGCATCCCAGGTGAGAGCCCCAGTGCCTCCATGTGCTCAGCTCTTAACACAGCCACCTGACATATTTTCTCCTTTGTTCTCAGTTTGGGGCCTTTGCTCTGCTTCCCTGCATGGCAGGGACGAGGAGGGAGAATCTCCTTCTTGTTGGCTGTTGGTTGCTAGATGTGAATGTCCCAGCCACTGGTGTTTCCATTGTCTCTTCAGTATTCTCCGTTCAGTTTGTTAATGACTCTGGTCTCCAACTGGATGACCAGATGAGTGTAACACCTTGTCCCTTCCCTTTACATTCAGTGCATAGCCATAGAAAGCACAGAGGGAAACTGTGGTATGCATAGGAATCATACAAACATTACCAAAATTCTCACATTCATCATGGGGCCCACCTCTTGTTTTGAATGTTTGATTTTTCACTTACCGTCATCTTAGAAACTAGAAAATAACAGCTCTTTCCTTTCCAGTTTTGCTCTTTTCCATTCCAATAAATAAACACTGTTTTCTCCCTGTTTCTTATGAAGCACAAGCCAAGAGAACTGGGTTGTTTATGACTACGTACCTTCTAATTTGTCAAAAGCTTATGTGATTCCATCAGCAGTGATGTCAGCAGAGTTATGGGAACAGACTTTGTCATTTAACTCTGCTGGCTGGGTGGCTGCATCTCCCTAAGCAAAAGAAAACTATTGACAAGTTGTGCTGTTGTTTTTCTTTTTTTAATTAAAATTTTGGTGTCACAGAGTCGTGGATTTAGAAAATAAAATGTTTTAAAATCTGGAAGACATTCTCTAACATATCAGGTCAAAATTGCAGTCTAAACAACTTATTCCTTTAAGGGGGAAATTCTCTTCCTGATATATGGAAATTTTCAGGCATAACTCTGTATGGATTATAGTGAAAAATAGCATACCTGTAAATATTCTGATTCGCCTCAGAGATGCTAGAGAGTTTGACACAGGTAAGAGCTCCTTTGTGAATTTTCTAGGCAGCAGCTGCAGAGAGAATCAGAAACAGGTTAGGAGGAGGAGGAAAGTGAGGAAGAGAGAAAAAGAGTGATGGCTTTTATTTCCCTCAGGAAATATTTAAAAAATAAAGCCATTTTGGTGAATCTCTTCAGCTCATGAAATTAAAATAAAAAAATAAAAATAGGGAAGCTTTAATGACTACACTAGATGGCCATCTGTCCAAATAACAGCTAGGAATAAAAATGCCTTGACCCTCTTCCAGCTGTATTTCTCAGTGGTTTAGGAGAAGTAAAGAATTATATCTGATCAACATGAATGTTCATTAAATTTTATTTGCATAAACTTTTGGGGGTAAAGACTATCCATGCTCATAAAGAACTATTTGACCAAGGACTGGATTTCTCAAGTTTGTGTGATTTCGCATTTGAGTTTGTTTGATATTTATTTTAATAATTTCTCCGACAAATGTGAAATGAGGTGAGTTTGTGCTAGGATGGATGGATACCTGGAGCCACCATATAGGCTGAGCCAACTAATAGAAAAAAGATAAAAGGTGCATATTGTCTTTACTGGCCTCTAAACTGAGTTACCACAAGAAACAAAATAGACAAATCACCTCCTCAATCATTCTAGACTCCATCTTCCACCCCTTCAATAAATCTCCCTCAAGTGTGCAGCTGTGACACAGATTAAAGTCCATTACAAGTGTTAGGGATGGAACAACCTGTCCCTTGTCGGTTGCCAAGAAACTGGCAATAAGTTTCTATTCCAGTGAGTCTCAAATAATTGTCTCCCATGGACCACTAGAATTAAATATGTTGAGGACAAAACAGTGGAAGTCTGGGATGTTGGGATGACAACATGATCCATGAGAGGATCTCTCTTTTTGCAAAGTGTGTGTATGAAGAAAACAGAGTATGACTGTGATAGTTTCTTCAAGTTGTAAAAGCTGGAAGTAGTCTGCCTTCCACTCTGGGATGTCTAAGGCCAGTAAAATATATCCTTGATATACATCTCTATTGTTCTGATGTTCAACATTTTGCGACTAATAACTATACCATAATTAACAAACAGTAGCCACAAAGGATCAGATTTACTGGTTATCCAAAGCAGCCATGAACCTGGCTTGTCAGGCCAGTTAAATCAGGTTTATAGTGGTTACGCTTTGCTTCTGAGACACTAAACAGCTAGAACTAGCTAGAGCTAGAGTGTGGCCCAATGACTTTATCTTAAATACATCTTTTGAATAGTCACATTCTTGGTTTAGTTTGACTGAAACAAAATTAAAAATAAATAAACAAAAAAGTCTGTGGAAAAGAAACAATAAAAATAATTCACTAATTTTCACAACCTCTTTTGATGAGTCAGAACCAATTATCTGGACAACTTCAGAATTCTTCTTCTGGGTGAAAAAAATGCATTGCCCAGATATTGAAAAGTATAAATGTATCCATCCAAAGGATCATGGACACAGGACTGAAACATCAAGCATAATTCTCTGGACCTTCCCCAAAAGTTCATTCTCTTCAGTAAAGTAGGTATGTATCTTGGGTAAATAAATGCCGTTTCAGATCTTCTAAAGTTTAATTTATTAATTATTAATTTGCTAACTATAGTAACTTAAGAATGCTGGCATGTGATATGGCCCTGTGCACCAGAAAAGTGGTGGAAAGAGACTGCAAAGCTGTCCTAAAAGGAGTTGGGGATTTCTCTTACACATGGGAATCCCTGTCTTGCACAGAGCTAGCATATTTGCCTCTGACACCTCCCTCCTCAATCCCTGTGCTTCCCCCATATGAAGGATATTATGGAGGGATTCTGGGTTCAGGAAGAGATGTGACTTGAGTGCACTGCATTCGGCTGATCCCTGCTATCATCTAGAAAAAGTTACAGCACCTTTTAGGCTACTATAATTGAGCACTGTGAGCAGACGTAGTTCCTGGATGTCCCAAGGAGTGGGTGAGCAGGAAAGTAGCTTTAAGACACTTTTGTCCCTTCCCTCCTCTGTGGTGCGCTGAGTGCAGGTAAAGGACTCCATATCACATTACTAATAAAGGAGCCATTTATCTCTTTTTTGAAATCCAGGCCTATAAAGAGACAAATGTGCTGAATACACTAGAGAGAAGAATCTGAGGAAATGTGTTCCCCGGTGACTAACCATGTGAAAGTTTTCAAATCTCTCTTTCCTTCTCATCTGAGTTCTGAAAGCTTCAGCTAATGCAAATGGATATTAGAAATCCATTCTTGGTTATTGGAATATGAAAGCAAGCAGAAAGAATACTCAAATATCTGCAAAATTTGCAAGTTGACCGACAATCTAGTTTGCTGAGTATAATAACTATTGTTGGAGAGTTTGGCACATACTTCAATGCTTTAAAGCTTCAAATTGCTCTAACAAATGTTCCAGATTTCAGCTGCTATGAAATGGACTGTAGAGTTTTACCACTTACTACCTGCCCTCATCTATAGTTAAGGTAAAAGTATCTGTCTGCTTGTGCTGAAAAGGATAATTGCTAAAGTGCATGTTAAGCTGAATCTAGTCACATTTGTTTATACCAAGTCTTATAATTAAAGTCATAGCACAATGTTCAATACAGTCCTTTGAAATTCATAATACTTCTCAAGGTTCATATTACATCTCTCCCCTAGAAAGATTACACCAGAGGTGAAAGGAAGCCGGTACGCCCTGGTACAGCGTACCGGTAAGAGCCGGTGCGCTGTACCAGGACCGGCTTTCAGAGAGGGCAATTTCAAGCCCTGGGGTAGCGGCGGCGGGGCTGCAGTGGGGATTTAAAGGGCCCCGGAGCTCCAGCTGCTGCTCCCCCACCTCCCTCCAGGCCCTTTTAAATCCTGGCCTGAGCCCCGCTGCCCGAGCCCTGGGGTAGCGGCAGGGCTCTGGCGGGGATTTAAAGAGCCCCGGAGCTCCAGCCACCCCTACTGCCCCGGCCCTTTAAATCCCCGCCAGAGCCCTGCTGCAAAAGCCCTGGGGTAGCGGCGGTGGGGCTCCGGCAGGCATTTAAAGGGCCGGAGTGGTAGTGGCGGCTGGAGCCCTGGGGCCCTTTAAATCCCCCACGGAGCCCAGCCACCGCTACCCCAGGGCTCGGGCAGCAGGGCTCCGGCGGGGATTTAAAGGGCTTGGGGCTCCGGCAGCTGCTACCACAGCGGAGTCTCAGGCCCTTTAAAGCTCTGCCAGAGCCCTGAGCCCCAGGGTAGCGGTGGCAGCCGGGAGCCCCCAGGGCTCCTCAGTGATTTAAAGGGCCCAGGGCTCCGTTGCGGTAGTGGCAGCTGGATCCCTGGGCCCTTTAAATTGCCCCCGGGCCCCTGGGCTCCCAGCCGCCTCTGCAGCTGGTAGCTCGGGGGTGATTTAAAGGGCCCCGGGCTCCCAGCCGCCACTACCGCAGCTGGAGCCCTGGCCCTTTAAATCAAGATTTAAAGGGCCCAGGGATTTAAGGCCCTGCCTCTTCCAGTTGAGGCTATGCCCCCTGCTCAGGACTCCGGTGTACCGGTAACTCCTCTAACTTACTTTCACCCCTGTATTACACACAACCCCAGCCCCACTGCTTAATTTGTGCTGCGATAAATGTACTGCAACTAGAGCTCGATGGTGCTGTTAAGGGACAGCCAACAGTAAGAGGTGATACAGTGTTACACGGCCCTATAGCGGGAGACACTCACTACTATACCCTATTGTAGGATGCATTTTAGTCCTCAACTCACATACTTGGAGACTTTGGCTGCCTGGTGCTTTCATAATGAAGGCAGAGCTTCACCTCCACCTAGCTGCCCCAGTGAAGTAGTGATGGAGAAGCCGCTACACTCCTCAGATAACAGGAATGGGGCCAGGATTTAGTCCTTAACCTTTCTCAAAATGCCCTCAGGAAACTGACTTTGCTTAAAGGTAGTGACCAGTGCTTATCTGGAACTGTAGTAGCATACATTTTGTGACAGATATGGCAATCTCCATGAAAAATTGTACCGAATGAAGTTTAAGTATCTTTGGAGTCCATTGTATTAAATGCAAAGGTTATATATTATTGTGGGCCAAGCAGTGCTTAACTTATAATGAAAGAGGGGCTGGAGTGGAAGCAATTATGTGCCCAGACTCAAGCAATTGTTTTACTTTCATAACTGCCGCAGCAAGCCCAGAGGTGCTGAGGCTATGAACTGTCAAGCCAGAGGCGCCGGGGCTCAACAATGGCAAGGCTTGGCACAAAGTAAGCAGTGGGGCTGGGGTTGTATGTAGCCTCTCTAAGGGAGAGATGTGATGTGAACCTTAAGATGTATTATGAACTTCAAAGGACTGTACTGAACAATGTGCCGGATAAGAATGGACGTTTAGGATAAACAGTGTCAAGTGATTTGCCTGGGGAATCTAAAGGGGGAGATGAAGGCAAATTCCCCACACTCTTATTATGCAAAAGCCCAGGCTTTTGAAGCTACATCCTAAGGAGGGGACCATGATCTGCTGATTACCTGTTCCCAGAATCTCAAGATCAAAGGCTCAAGTAGTGTAAAGGAAAGATTGAACTATACATTGGGATTCTTATTCTGGGCTACAGCTGTTGTGATTCGGTGACCACTGAAACAACCCTTTGTGGGGCTTTAAGGACTGACTCCTACCAGAGCCCTTGTCGGAGTTGGGGGGGGGGGGGGATGATCTCTGTTTTAAAAACAACAAAAGAATCTATATGCATGCTAATAACATTCTTTCACCTTAAGAATATTAGTCTTTCACCTTACGAATAAATATGCTTACTTATAAAGGGCTGTTTGTGATAATTTATAACTGCAACAATTACCACTGTTCATAGCCTTTGGAGAGAAAGCAATTGCATACACTGGCCTTGCAGGCTGTCTGGCTTGCTGGGAATATCACAGTGTAGGCAGGTTTCAGAGTAGCAGCCGTGTTAGTCTGTATTCGCAAAAAGAAAAGGAGTACTTGTGGCAGCTTAGAGACTAACAGTGTAGGCAGGGAACTGTGCAGCCTGGAAAAACCCTGGTCAGGAGGGAAGGAGACAAAGATCTCTGTGCAATGGCTGAGGATCTGGGAGCTTAGAGAGGGGACCCTCGAGGGGCTATGAAGAGGGTATACACGCACAATTGCCCTGAGCTGTGAGACATTTAATTTAATAGCCTATTTCATTTATCTGTTCATTAATAGTTTGTGGGAAACAACATATTTTGAAAAAAATAAACATTTAAAATGTGGCAGAAAATATCATGAACAAATAGTAAAATTCAATAATACCGATAATTTTTCATTTTCAAAGAAAGCCATTTTTGACAAAAAACATCCCACCACCAATAACAAAAAAAGCAAAAGAAAACAAAAACATTTTTGTGTGAAAAATTGCAGCAAACTTTATAATTAGGAAGAAAGATTCTAGTATATTCGTTTCCAATTCGAGGGGGAAAAAGAGCCTCTAAGATTACTAAAATCCATCGTACTTATGTGGTTAGATACTGGGAACTCGATATTTAAAAGCATTTGAGATATACACCTATATAACGCTTCAGTCTGTTCTTTCTTCACAACAATGACTGTTTTACACATAGAATCACATGATCTCACAGTGTATCTGGCTAAGAACAACATGAAAGAAATAGAGCTAGACAACCAACAATTTACATCCATCCAAGCATTTTAGACTGTCAGTGGGTAATTCACAGAAAACCTATTTCCCCCTTTCCCATGTCATCCTACCCTGCTTTTATCCCACACACACAAGGCTAGATGCAGAACATGAGTACTTCATGTATGGAACTGTTTGAGGGCAATTCTCCCAGGCCTAGTCTAAATATTTTTGAAGCTTCAAAATTGTAAATATCTCTGTAAGTCTTTTAAAAACATTTTTATGCCTCTAGGCAAATAATTATCCATTTCACTAAATCTGACACAATCAGATGAAACTCAGTATAGCTTCGAAAGCCCGAGAGGTATCTAAACTATAAACAACACTCTGTGTGCTGGCTGGGAAAAAATTTCAATTAGTACCCGATTTTTAAAGGACTTAGCTCATCACTAAGATAAATCAGGAAAAGCAAGTTTATTTTCTCTCTGCCACATTAGAACTGGAACTTCAATTACAAAAAGCTGCAAAAAAAATGGTTGAGGAGTAAAATGAGCATTAGGACAGACAAATTATATTGAGAGTACATTTATACAACACCAAGGTATCATTTTTACAAAGTGACTTTTTCCACTGAAGGAGCACTTTTAGATAAAGCATATAAATTAGGATCCCCCCTGAGGTGTACTTTTTCATTTTACATGATACCAAGAAAGCACTGTATGTCTGAAAGGAGTCTTTAGGGAAAGACAAGCTCGTGCTTAGTTAAGGGAAAAACTGCCATAGGGAGAGAAGTTAGATGCATGATCTTGATCCCCAGCAGGAGAACAGGGCTGATATCACTAGTAATAAAAACACATCAAAATCCAGCATGTAGTTCAGCTCTTGGTCGGAAATACTAAGTGACACTGACAAAAAATATTTCAAGGGTCATTTGCAGAAACTGTTCAGTCAGATGTGGCCTCTTTTAACTCACTGCTTCAAAGTTAAAGAAGCTAGTGTAAAGAATAGCAAAAAAGTGATGTCCAAAAAGCAAAAGTACATATACCTAAATTAGAGTGTAATAGTGCAGTCTTAGTTATAGTTAGCGGGGCAAGAGTAATTTAGCCAAAGAGTAAACTCTAACCTCTCCACTCCCATTCCACAGGGGAGAAATCTAGTGCAAGGTAGAGCTTTTGTTTTTGTTTTAAAACTGGAGCGTCTACTGATTGTTTCCACAGTGATTCTGACTTAAAGGGTTAGGGGAAAACTGGCACCCTGATTCCAGTTTCCCACAGTGGCCACATTGAGATTAGAATGAAAAAGAGCAGCAGAGCAAAACAGAGGATGGAAAATTTTTAGAAATAATCCCATTTTAATTAGATGACTTCATGATCTCTGAAACAGAAAATCCAGTGGGGGGATAACATTCACTCTTCAAGAATTTACATTCTTTCTGAACACACTCATTTGTGTACATGTTTTCTATAAAGCAATTTAGCTTGGAATCTTTCCAAAATTAATTTTGGTGTTTAAATCAGTAGTATTTCTCCCTTCACTCTTTTTCTTTATCTTTTTCCCACTCACACCATTCTTTCTCATCTGCACGCACTATCAGTGAGAAGAGTATGAAGCCAAAATAGACATTTCTAAACTCCCTCTGCCAATAACATTAAGTGGCATGTATTAAAAGAAGGTGCAGAATAACTCAACTCCCTTATTTTCATTTCTCTAGAGATAAGGTTAAGGAGTTTCAGAATAATTTAATATGCCTGGAATGTTTGAAATAAAGGATTTATTACAGTGCTTCATTTTAAACCCATAAACACTATTGATTTTGACAAACAATTTTTAAAGAAACAAAGCAATAACAGCTAGCTTGCTGCTATCACCATCAACAGTTAATTCGGTTTCCCAGAGCCAGCACTGCAAAATCCCTTTGTGTCTATGATCATCTCATTTGTGTAACTGCTGGCATGGTTTGGCCACCCATACTGAAGTACATTTAAAGAACAGGGCGCTACAAGATGGAAATGGAAAGGCAGCCTTCAATAACTCTCCGACGGGGGCCACGAAAAATGGTTTGAGTGTTATTGACTATGAATGTCGCAGAACATAAGCATATTCTCTTCTATTTGTGTCTGGGTAAGCCCAAAATGTATAAAACCTTGGATATGCAGCCAATACACACTGCATCTTTCCCCGTGGTGGAAAGGTGATAAGATTCCATATGCCTAACCACTTCCTATAAACATCCTCCTGTCACACAGAGACAATCCCGTCAGCAATTGTACTGATGCCTTGAAGCAGGCATGATTTTATAGTCCATAATTTGTTTTTTTTTTTAGAGCTTCCTCTCTCCTCTGTTATAGGAGATTGTAAAATTCCTGTGATTTGAGTGAATGATCACATTTTAGAGTGACGATGCACCCTGTCATAGGAAGATATCATCACACCTGCCAGTCTCAAAACTCCTCCAACTCCCCTTTGCTAAAAGTATTTCACTTCTGGCTAATTAAATGTTAATGGGAGGTAATTAAATCAGATGAATGCTATATGCCTGCTAATCTTTCTAGCCTTGCATCTGCTACTGGATTGCAATATCCATCTTGCACTGGTGCGACTAAACCTGTACAAAATGTCCACAGTAAATGTCCACAGTGCCTCCTGTTTCATGCGCACAGAGCATCTACCCACCCATCTCCCTGAATGCATTGCAGAGCCTATAGATTGTTGCATCTCTCTCATGATCCCTGACACAGGTCAGTGGAGCAAGAGCATAATGTCTCTTTTACTGTATATAATCTCTTGTTGCACCTATTTTGGTTTCTTCCAGTGCCTGCTTTGAAGGATTACATGCTGCTCAAGGATTTGCATATGTATTGTGAGGGACAGGAGCTATACCCTGCTATCTCCTTATACTTGCAGATGCCCTGGGAGCATAACAGTTTCTGCCACACCCACTACCAGGTCAGCTATGGGCTTAGAGGCACAGTAAATTCTGACAAGCGCCTTCACCTTTGGGTGGGGCTGCCAGAGAAGGTAAGGAGCTTGATTTTATTCTCTTTGTTCATTTCTCCTCTCTCGCTCTCAGACTGTTTAACTTTGCTCTTTAAATTGTCTGCTTTTGCTTTTATTGATTTTTGTGGTGTTTTGTGGTTGCCTTAAAGCTTTCTCTTCTCTCTCATTTGTTGCCCTTTAGGGAGCTTGATAGGGGAGTGGTTGAGGTCTAGATGTAGAATATTCCTCTGGGTCCCTCATTATGTTCCAGCCAGTTCTCCAGTCTTCCTTCTCTACTTATTTCCGTGGAACTCCTGTGGAGACCACAGGGGACCGTGGATAATGGGAGAGCTGTAGAACATCATGGAGAGGTAAGCGCAATGGTTGGGGGCGTGGTGATGGAAGTGCAGCACAGGGGAAAAGAGGAGGTCATCACACTTTGATACACAGTGCCCCATTTCTGTCTTTTCTTGTTCAGACCTCAGGAGTGTGGGTGTTGCTGCTGTGGCAACACTCAATAGAGTAAGGGCATTGGCAGTGGGGTCTATGTATATGATAGATTTATTTATTTATTGTGCTTGGTGTTGTCAGGTGACCCCTCAAAGGGTAAAAGAAAAGAAAGTTTATCCTGTTTTTAACTGTCTTAAGAAAAATGTGTTTTGCATCATAGTTTGTGCCTTTTCTGTTCTGGAGGTTGGGGTGTCAAAGGACATGGTCCTAGGGAATGAAGACCCATAGAGCCAGATACTAAGATGATTGTTCTGAAGGGAGCAGGAGGGTAGATTAGGGAGCTGGGCAGAGCCAAGATCAGTCAAATACTGTCTCCTGTACTCTCAGGCCTGTATGAAACTGATAGGTAAATGGCTTTACAGATGACACATGGGTTTCCCCCACCAATGAAATGTGAGTTGGAATATCGTGGAATTGCACTGGGAAGACTAACTGCAGCATTACAACTGCTACACCAGGGCTTGTGGTCTATAGTGACAAGATGGTGGCTGACTCAGGACTTAGCCTTATTCAGAACAAGTTCATTCTCAATGATTGTGTACAGACAGTGCAAGCACTTTTGTGTGTGGACCCATGCTGTGTATAGGCCTGATAGGGGCTTGCAATGCCAAAATGCTCTAATGTAGACAAGACTTTTGGTAATTCATGACACCTGGTCTATTTAGGTGTAGTCTACATCAATCCGCTTCCATTCCTGAAACAAATCCACACAAGGTGTCGTCTTCACCAGTAACTTATTTAATATCAACAAGCACATTGCCATTGGCATAAAATTATTCTCATTTGTTTTTTAATTGCATGCAGAAGTTTCAAACAAGTTGGAGGCCCTAATGTGGTGGATCTTGTACAAAGATACTGTAAAAGATAGGTATGGTGCAATCTAGTTAAAGATAAGGTGTAAGAAGTGGGAATAACACACAGTGGGGTTAGGGTAAGGCGAGGAAAGATGAAGATAACAGTAAGATGAACACATTTTAATATGGATTATTTACCTGCATAATTTGCAGGTGTGCAAGGGTAGGTATGTTTTCTAAATGAATCTTCCTTAATGTGCTTAAGTTTCCTATTTCCTCTTATTTCCTAATAGTAATTCCAAAATCATTTATTGGGGATTGCTCCTCCCCTCCATTTCTTTATTTTAAAATCTTGTGCTAGGTCACCTCAGAGTTTCCTCTTACACTATGTTCTTGTCTGGAGAAATTGTGAAAACAACATGTGGATGATGTTAAAACAAGAACAATAATCACTGTTATTCCTGGAGCACCAAGAATAACAGTGATTATTGTCCTTGTCTTGACATTGTTTCCCTGTTACTGTTCTGACTTAATGCTTTGTGCTTTTGTGGCTCCAACCTCAGTGAGTCCTGAATGCACATCCAGTTACTAACCCTTTAAGGACCAGCAGTCATGATTTGCTGCTGCAAAAGCCAATGTGATGTAAAATAAGCTAAAAATGTAAATATTTTTTTTCAAATTCACATGAAGAACAGGACTTCAAGAGGTCCTCACACTGTGCAAACTATAGCCAGATGAAAACTGGCTGTAGTGAGAGGTACTTCAGAGAAGACTCTATTAAGAATGGGAAAACCATTTAAGGGAGGGAGATCTCGATTGCACCTGGTACTCCGTTTTGTGAAAAAACTGGAAGTAAGATGCTCCTAGTGGAGAGCCCTTATGTAGCAGAAATCCCCAGTCAAAGAACCATCCACCCTCAGCAATGAACAAAGGAAAGGTATTCTATAGAATACCGCAATTAGAACAAAGCAACAGCTCCATGCTGGAGCTGAATAGATTTCTTTATACCAAAAACCTGTAATCAGCAGAGAATTGCAATCCACACAATCATTTTAATATATGAACATTCTAGTGCCATTCCAAGGAAACTCATTGCCATAAAAGGGAACCTTCCTTTTTATGGGATGGGAACTTTCAGAGAAGGGACACAAAGAGCTGAGAAAGCTTTGGAGGGAGAAGCCTACTTATGGGTCCAAAGGGATGAAGTGTAGAGAGGCAATGTGGTGTAGCAAATAGGGTGCTGGAATGAGAATGAAGGAACAGGGCCCCAGTTCTCTGACCTGCTGTGTGACATTAGGCAAGTCACTTCAACTCTCTGTGTCCCCAGTTCACCTCTCACTCTTCTTTGTCTAGACTATAAACTATTTAGAGAAGGGCTGTCTGACTATGTGTTTGCATTGTGTCTAGCACAATGAGACCTCAGGACTCAGTGAGGCGCTCCTATAATAATAATAATGGTTCCAGAAACTAGTTGCCGTATGTGTATGGATAATTTTAAAAGACTCTGATTAAATTAGATAGCTCCAAAAACCTCTGCCTAGAGTCAAGTCCTCATAAAAAGGTCTATATCCTTTCATTTAGTTTATATCTGGAGTAACATAAACTGACCACACAGGCTGTTCCAATCTGTTTATTTTTCACTCTGCACAAGGCCTGGGCAAAACCTCCCACTTTTTGTTCATGTAGTTTTGGGGACAAAATCCTGTGGGTCAGGGTCATAAGAGTTCCTTGAAGCTTTGAGTGGGTATGATATTTGATGCCTCTATTCTAAACAGGTTTCAGTGGTAGCTGTGGTAGCCTGTATCAGCACAAAAAAATGGGGAGTCCTTGTGGCACCTTAGAGACTAACAAATTTATTTGGGCATAAGCTTTTGTGGGCTAGAACCCACTTCATCAGATGTACGAAGTAAAAGATACAGGAGCAGGTATCTTTTACTTCATATATCTGATGAAGTGGTTTCTAGCCCAAGAAAGCTTATGCCCAAATAAATTTGTTAGTCTCCAAGGTTCCTCAAGGACGCCTCATTTTTTTTTCTATTCTAACCAGTGTATTTGAAAGCCTCTAAATAGCAGCAGCTCACTGGGGCATCTGTAAAGTAGTGGCTATTGTGGGTACATATCACTGTCCTAAACAGGACAGAATGTCCAGCATGCTTACATGTGTATAATAATGTTGTCCTCTAGTGGCAGTCCAAGAGAAGATAACCCCAAACAGTATAAACTCTACAGCAGCTTCTATTAACACAAGTGATGGAGACTTGCACTTTTGCACAGCAGGACTTGATTTATAGTGTTACAACCCTGGTGGTCCCCATTCCAATAACTGACCCTCATATCCTTTCTCTTCTCACATAGCTCCCTAAACCAAAGGACTTTAAGTCACCTAGAGGCTTCTAGAGAGCTAGGGTAGGGACAGAAAAGGGTGGCTGACTGATTGGTAGCCTATATGCCCTTCCTCACTTGAAGGTTTTTGGTGGTGACTGCATAGCCCACTCTCTGCATGCTGCGATCTTTCATCAGATTTTTTTTCCAGGCACTCTATCAATTACCCTTCTGGCCCCAAACAAAGTATCTTTTCTTGGGGAAGGGGAAAACAGGGGGTGGCGGTAGGCAGGCCAGTTACCTGCCTCCTGGATTCCACCATTCTGAAGCAGTAGGACAAGAAACATTCTGTTGTCTCACTGCTACTGATGCTGCTGTCACTGCCACTGGGCATGGAGCCAAAGATGACTCCTCTTTCCTCTAGGGCGTCCCACTGTGCTCTGAAGGGCTATCTAGTGTGGTTCCCCACTCTTCCAGAAACATGAGAGATTGAATTGACTTAGATTTATTGAGAATAATCAGTTTGCAGAGCACATCTGCTATAAGATTAAGCCCTAAATTATAAAATAATGGCTTTGTTTAGAACAAAGAAGCTCCTTAAATCTTCCACTTGCAAATGGCAGCATCATATATGAATCTGTCAGCACAGCATTGAAGCATAAAAAAGCATAATTTACAAGTTTGATACATATTTAAACAAATCCTCAGACTTCTAAATAAAATCATTATTTCTAGGACTCCATGGAATACTGAGGTAATTGTATGCAAAAGACAAGGGCAAAATCCAGTTGTTCTCGATCATTTTTTCACTACAAAACTTGGAGATGTTTCTGAAGTTTTAGTTTTTGGATATATTAGATATATTCCTTCAAGCTCCAAAATTTTTGGAGTTCCGCTGATTGAAACTGTGCTGAAATTTCCACAAAGCAAACTGGGTTGTATATGCTGCAGAAGCTTAAGACAGGATACATTGTATCCAGCCCACGCCAGAGAACTATGACCGCCTTGTTCACCTTCTTATCAAAGCTGCAGCAAAGCATATTTCCTGCAGCTATTGCTGGCAGCCAGAGGCAGAAGCTCTCCTAAACGTATATGAGAAGAGCAGTGATCCAAACACAGCAAAAGCACTATTAGGCCTCATCTATACTATAAGCTAGGGGAGTACAAATACATGTGCTATCTCTCAACAAGCTAGTATGAGTATAAATACCAGTGTAGCCATGGTAACGTGGGCAGTGGCAGCATGGCTTAGCCAAACTGAGTACCTACCGACTGGTTTCACATGGATTTGTATTTGGTCTGGCTAAGCTGTGTCTCCACTGTCACTGCCTATGCTACCATGGCTATTCTAATATTTATACTTGCACTAGCTCAATGAGAGCTTGTGTGAGTATGTGTATGTGAGCTGGGAATCACACCCCAGGCTTGCAGTGTAGCCATAGTAGCTGAGGGAAGAGATGGAACCAGAGAGGGTCTTAACTTCATTCACTCCAGTTTCAAAACCCTGGGCACTCCTCGGTAAGCTTTCCACTGTTCCAGTAAAACATCTCCAATCAGCTAATGCTGTAGCCTCACACCTTCTCCGTAATTCAAAGACCAAAACTGACAAGCTGAGAAGACAGAAGGTTCAGAAAGAGGTCCTTCTAAGTATCCAACAAAGCCTTGCTACAACAGTGCTGTCATCCCAATACCCTGTCAAAGAAATAACAAGGCCCTGATGGCCAATCAAAACAGAAAAGTTGCTGGTAAGGATGGAACTTTGCCCCAAATTCTTGAGGACTTTATTAAAATCTATGATAAAGGGACGAGCATGGTTGGTCGGCCTATTCACTGCCATATATTTGATGGGGATATTCCCAAATGCTGGCATAAGGTGATAGTTATTACCCTTCAGAAAAATGGAAAACAACCAAATGATGCCATCAGCTACTGCTCAATATCACTCCTCCCCATAACTTGCAGGTTAACAGAAAAGGCTCTACCAGCTTATCTCACCCTATCTTTGAGGCCATTCTGCTAAAGGAACAGGCTGGTTTCAGGCAGTGACAAAGTTGCTGCAACCAGGTTCTCACCATTAGTAATCACACTGAGGCTGAGTTTTAGCAGAATCCAAACCACCGCATAAGAATCCATAGCACTTGACTTTAGCAAAGCTTTTGATACCGTTTCCCACAGCATTCTTGCCAGCAAGTTAAAGATGGATGAATGGACCGTAAAGTGGATAGAAAGCTGGCTAGATTGTCAGGCTCAATGGGTAGTGATCAACGGCTCGATGTCTAGTTGGCAGCCGGTATCAAGCAGAGTGCCCCAGGGTTTGGTCCTGGGGCTGTTTTTGTTCAACACCTTTATTAATGATCTGGATGATGGGATGGATTGCACCCTCATCAAGTTTGCGGATGACACTAAGCTGGTGGGGGAGGTAGATATGCTGCAGGGTAGGGATAGGGTCAAGTCTGACCTAGAAAAATTGGAGGATTGGGCCAAAAAGAAATCTGATGAGGTTCAACAAGGACAAGTGTAGAGTCCTGCACTTAGGACGGAAGAATCCCGTGCACTGCTACAGGTTGGGATTGACTGGCTAAGCAGCAGTTCTGCAGAAAAGGACCTGGGAATTACAGTGGATGAGAAGCTGGATATGAGTCAACAGTGTGTCCTTGTTGCCAAGAAGGCTAACAGTATATTGGGCTGGATTCGTAGGAGCATTGCCAGCAGATCGAGGGAAGTGATTATTCCCCTCTATTCGGCACTGCTGAGGCCACATCTGGAATATTGCGTCCAATTTTGGGCTCCCACTATAGAAAGGATGTGGAAAAATTGGAGAGAGTCCAGAGGATGGCAATGAAAATGATCAGGAGGCTGGGGCACATGACTTATGAGGAGAGTCTGAGGGAACTGGGCTCGTTTAGTCTGCAGCATAGAAGAATGAGGGGGGATTTGATAGCAGCCTTCAACTACCTGAAGGGGGGTTCCAAAGAGGATGGAGCTCGGCTGTTCTCAGTGGTGGTAGATGACAGAACAAGGAGTAATGGCCTCAAGTTGCAGTGGGGGAGGTCTAGGTTGGATATTAGGAAACACTGTTTCACTAGGAGGGTGGTGAAGCACTAGAAAGGGGTACCTAAGGAGGTGGTGGATACTCCATCCTTAGAGGTTTCTAAGGCCCGACTTGACAAAGCCCTAGCTGGGATGATTTAGTTGGTATCGGTCCTACTTTGAGCAGGGGGTTGGACTAGATGACTCCTGAGTCTCTTCCAACCCTAATATTCTATGATTCTATGATAGATGTTTCCACCACCTACAACATGTTATGGAGATATGGGCTATTGTTCAAGTAATCAAATGCCATACTACTAGGTGATTCCTGGCCGCAATGATGAGCAATTGTAGATACCATGTTCTTTCAAATGAGCAGATCAGCACCCTCATGAAGGTCTGCCTGAAGGAAATGTGCTAGCTCCTTCACTATTCAACATCTACATTAGTGACTTACCTGTCACAACTTGGCATACGTATATTAATGCTGATGACATCACTCTTCTGGTACAAGGCAAAGATCTTATCACCAATGGCAATATTCTCTTTACCGACCTCAAGATAATGCGGGAAATACTTTCAGTACTAGAAGCTCCACCTCTAAAACCTTAGTAATAGCTTTTCATCGAAACAAGAAAGCTAACAAGGAACCCCTTAACGTCACCTTCTGCCATAAATGAGTCCAAAACGAGCTCTATTCAAAGTACTTGGGTGTAACCTTGGGTAGAAGCCTGAGTTCTAAAGCTCATCTGGAAAAGACGTGAAAAAATAAAAATAAGGACAAGCCTCATCTGAAAATTCGTGGGCACAATACTCAACAGCTGAATATTTCACACAGGTCTGGGCAGGCAGTTCATACACCACATCTCTGGATGCACAGTTCAAAGCTGCAAAGAGAATTATATCTGGAATATAAAATGAAACTCCTGTCCAATGGTTGCCCACTCTGGCACATATTCCTGCATCCTAAAATCTGGAGAGAGAGAGACACACAGCTAGTGAGTACAATCAAACCATGGCCAAGCTGAATTTACCAATTCACGAGAACCTCCAGAATCTTCTGAAGACTTGTTTGAAATCCCACAATCCTTTTTGGGATGGACTAAACCTCTTATAGCATCCTTTTTCAATCTTGAGGCATGCTGGGAAGAATTCTGGGATACTCCTAATGTTCCCAACAAACCTCTGATTGATGACCCCACAAAAGAACTTCCAGCCTTCAACCTACTTCAGAAATAATGGTTTACATTATACTGATTTAGAACATTGCACAGCAGATGCTGTCATCTCTTACGCCTCTGAAAGATGAGAGACAATACACAGTGTGACTGTGGACACCAGCTGCAAGCTATGGACCACATTGTAAATCAGTGCCCACTTCAATCGTTTGCTGATGGCATCTCAGATTTACACTAAGCCACTTTTGAAGTTACCCACTGGCTCATTAGTCTGAATTTGGTTATTTGAATATTGCTGATCACTTCTCTTGCCATATGAAAGAAGAAGAATATTATTCAGACTTCACTGTGACGCCTCACATCAGAGCCAGGAATAGAGATAATGCCTCCTGACTCACAGCCTGGTGTGCTCTGTCCAATGGACCCTGCTGCCACCTAGAACATGGGACAGGTGCTTCTTAGTGTTATTTTATAAATCAAATACAACAAATAAAAATCCATCAATCAATGGTTACTGTACAAAGGTGCTCCGTAAACCCATACAAAAATAATGTTTGGATTTAGTGGCGCCTGAAGTGAGAATAACAGATTCCCAAATGGTAGTCCCCGGCCTCTTGTTCTCCATCCCCAGGCATTGTAAGGCAAAGAAAAAAATATCAGGTGCAAAAGAAAAAAGAATTGGAAGATTCTTTTAGGGTAAACTGAATACGTGAGAGAGCACTTCACCCCAAATGTTTTATTAATGCATTTAAATTGGTCTAGACTCACAAAAGCCATGGTATTCAGCTAGAAGTAGAAAGGCAGAGCGTTCCTAGAAAGAAAAATGCCCTATTGCTAAAGAACAGAAATGAGCCATGAGTTATAGGATATTTATTCCTCTCTGCTAAGTGAACACATGCACACACAACCATATGCACAATAACAAGATACTGTACGTTTTAGTCATTTCTATTGGTGGTGAGGAATTTTTTTCCACACCCTCCCCCCATAGCATTCAGTTTTCCACCCACAATAATCTCAAGTCCCAAAACTGTCATCGGATAGATATCTATTTATAAGGTGCTTTCCAAGGCAGATTGATCCACCTCACACTGTCAGTGAGAAGCATATTTTAATCACCCTTCAGTATCTCCTAACTGCTGCCTCCTGCCAGTTGCTTCCTCTGTTACACTTTGCTTTCTCTCAACTTCAGCAGCTGGGCCCATGCTAGAAAACAGGCTTAACGGAGCAGCAATAAAGTTTGAATGTTTAGTAATTGTATTCTGTGAGAATTCCCAAAGATAAAAATCATCCACCTCCTTCAGCTCATAATTTGGGGCATTAGGTAGCTGCTTCAATCCTGCATATGACATTGCTTCCAGCTGGCAGTGTCAGAACATGATCATCATTCTCTTGAGAGTACAGGATCCGCAAGTTAACAAAGCTAGTAATGCATTTCAAGCCATTACACTCCTACTAAACAATTTAAAAACAGTTCTAGCAGAAGTTTTTTCAAAAAAAGATGTATTGCAGCAATTGGGAGAAACAGTTTGTCTCCTTGAAAGCAAAGGACAAACAAGGATATAAGCAATTTTCTCTCCTCTTAACAGCTCACAGAATGATGGACAAAGAGGATTCAAAGATATAGAAAACCATCATCTAGCTCAATGCAACTATATATCAATGGAAAACAAAACCTAAGAAAATAAAACTTTTAAAAATCTAGGATAAAAGACTGTGACCTACTGTGAGATCCATTCAATCTATGAGATTACTAACAGAATACAGGCAGCTACAATGTTTGCAGTGGCTCTACAATGCTTTAATTGTGTAGGAGTGGGACTGCGGGGTTAACAGTTAGGAATGGTTGAAAAATTCCTATCAAAACATTTTTCAATGGAAAAATAGGTTTTCAAGAAAATGAAATATCTCTTGTAAAATATCTGCTTTCTGCAGAAAATTCCATTTTTTTCGTCAAAAACCCCAAACATCTGAGTACCAAAAAGTTGTGAGCCAAATCCCAAACATTTTAAATTTGGAAGTACCACCACAATGCCTCATGCCCCCATGATCTCCTATGGGCTGGGTTCTCCAGATGGACTACATCTACCATGATAAGCCATAGTCAGGGATAGTAGCAGCTCAGGGAGATGATGCATCATGGGTGATGCAACTGTGATGCATCATGGGTGATATAGTCTGCCTAGGGAGCCCATCCCAGAGAGAATGGGAGCATGAAGCAGCTGAACTGCAACTCCATGAAGCACTCCAATGACATTTGTGAATTGAAAATACTGGTTTGCAGGCAAATGTTTTTTGCCAAAAAGTTTTGGTTTCTGATTTTTTGCAGAAAATTTAATATTTCCCAGGGGAAAAAATACAGTCAGTGCTATTGATGTATTTTCAGACTATGTAGTTCATTATGAAATATGGGCCTGATCCATTGTTTATTTTAGTCAATGGAAAGATCAGATTTTAGCAGGTGCCACTGGAAACCAGGTTCCATGTTCAATGTTACAACTAGAGATTTAGCACACTAACAATTACAATCCATATTTACTCTCTAGAAATAGATCACATTCATAATTGTTGGTGCTTTCAAATATGGGAGTGTTTGGAAAGTAGGTGATCAACCAAGTGTTTTGAACTTCTAGTTTAAATAAAATTAGTAGAGGCTAGCATCTTGAGACAAAAATCCTACAAATATTACCTTAAAATATGGGTCACTAATATCACAATGTTCATCAGCTGTGACCAGCTGAGGGTCTGATGTTGCAAGCATAAATAATACCTTTTAGATTAGGGGTGCCCAAACTTTTCCTGTTACGCTCCCCGTTACCAGTAATGGAATTTCCCCCACATTACTGCACAGTTGGCTCAGCAGAGGAGCTTGGGCTGAAGGAGGAGTTGGGGGCAGAACTGGGGATTGGGGAAGAGCTTGAGCTAGAGGCAGAGCTGGCCAGGGGCTGGAGAGGGAATGAGGGCAGAGCTGGAGAGCGGAGCAGGGGCTGGAATGGAGCTGTGGCTAGGGTTGGAGCTGGGCTGTGGGCAGAGCAGGGGGCAGAGTCGAGCTGAGGCTGGGGCTGGAGCTGTGCTGGAGGCGGAGTGGAGCTGCGGCTGGGATCAGAGCTGGTCTGGGGGCAGAGCAGAGCTGGACTGTGCCCCCTCTCCACTCCTATGGGGCTGGCATGGGCCCCACCATGCACCCCCACGAAAATTCCTTCCCATCGCCCTAAGGGGGCATGCCCCACAGTTTGGGGACCACTGTTTTAAATTGTAATATTAAATGTCATTGATCAAAATGATGGCTCCCCATTGCCTGGGGGCAGGGGGGTGTTTGTTTGTATAGCAGAGTTTGAACATGGTCACTGTAACAATCCCGTGTGGTCAAGGTGTCTCTGCCTCAGCCCTGCCTCAGCTTCCCTCTGAGGTTTCTGGAAATAATCCACAAAAACTTCTCATAGCTAATAATGCCCCTGTGTGGGGCTGGTCTAATAACATAAACAGTTCAAATATTCCTCAAAGTCCCCAAGTAAAGTCCATAACCACAACACAAACATTCATACTCAACTCTGGTGTCTTCTGCCAGTTCTGGGGGTCTTATTCCATCCCAGTCCGCTCTTCATCATGCAGCCACCCCTAGGCCTTCCTAACTGAAGGCCTTCCCTGCTTTTCAAGCAGCCACTCCCAGGCCTACCTGCAATCCTTCCTTCCTCCAAAGAGACGTAACTGTCCCCAGGTTGTCTTCTCTCTGATTCAGAGGTGAGTCAGACAAACCCTTTCTGCTGCTCTGTTAGCCCTCATCCTTCTCCAGCTCTCTCTGGTTCAGAAAGCCTCAGCAGGCAAAACTTCTCTACTCCTCTCCTGGCATATCACAAAGGAACCTGGATGCTCTCTACAGACTTCTCCAGACTTTTCCTGAAGTTTTTCTTTCTCCTTCTACCCTGGCCTCTCCCTTATTTATCCTAGAGGCCTGACTGAATCACAGAACTCTTCTTCATTCTCCCACCTAAGGAGGTGAGTTAACAATGTCAAAGGTGGGGCTGAGACTCATTTCCGGTTAAAGGGTCAGCCACCCTGTCACCTAATATTTTCTTGCAGATCCACCTGGAAAAGACAAAGAAGAAACCTCTTTTAGGCCTATAAAAGAAATCAAACTTGCTTAATAACCTGGTGTACCCAATTAGTCAATCTTTTAGTAAAACCATTTGGAATAAGAGAGAATGAAAACAGTTTATTTATACCAGTGGGGTACTGAAAAAATCATAAATATTTTTGCTGGATTCCTAAAAGCATCCATGTGTTTCATGGTTCAGGTGATTTTTCTCAACAAGTTGTTCTGTTGGTAGATGTGGAGGAGGCAGAGTAGAAGAGACTTGTAGCTGAAGCTACAAACTACCATCTAGTGATGGTTCCTACAGACAGACAAATAG